>NC_135303.1:15784285-16094880 GCF_051311805.1 Agelaius phoeniceus
CTCTTCTCTGCCTCAGCCTGCCGTCGTCCTGGTTTCTTTCCATGACAGCAGGGAGAGCATAAAGGAGGCTGACGATCTTGTGGTTCAGGAGTTGGTGCTGGTTCACCTGTTCCTGGAGAATGTCTCTTTGGCAAGACGTGGCACACAGTCGGCCCTAGAGAGAGCACAGGGCCCCTGACAGCAGCGCACAGGCTGCCAGCAGGGATGAGCGTGCCTTGAAAGCATCTAATAATGAATTTTTCAAGGAATTGTTTTCCTGGGTCAGTTTGTCGGAGAGTTGTTCAAGGCCATAGAGTTTTTGCCTCTTTTTCTGCACCATTTCTTCACATTCCTGCGACAGAAACAAACCAAACAATAACAGAAGAAACATTAACTACGTGGTTTTTACCTAGACAAGAATGAAAAGAAAATTTAGCTTTGCCATTCAAATGATGCATTAAATGAGCAAAAGTTGCTAGTAATAATTGTGAATAGAGTATCTCTTCTAGTAAGCAATTACAGAATTAGATGTCTGAAACAAAAACAGTGGTAGGAGGGAAATTTACATGGTAATCAACTGCAAATGGACTCCTGATTTCTGAAAACAATCCACCAACACCATGACAGCTCACAGAAGGTCCAACATCACCTGTCTGCCCTCAAGACAGTTTTATGAATTGACTTAACAATAGTAATAACATCCTCCAATTTCAGAGAGAACACTGCTGTACCGAGCAGAAAGCCAGTGTAAGTGAGAGGAAAAACATAAGGAAGTCTGGAACATGAAAGTAGACAGATTAAATTTTTCAGCATGCAAAGACTTCCAGTCCTGAAAATCCGCATCAAATACAGCATTATTCTGTGAAGTTGCAGTAACTCACAAATAACAAGGGACATCTATTTCCTTTATTCACAACGCTTTTAATTGAAACAGGTGCGAAGGAGTGTGATGATAAAGACAGTAAATGGTGGTTGTGGAATAACAGGGCACATTCTGGATTGCAAATAACTCATCTAGCAAGGAGTGACAGTTTCACACTTTTAGGCCACTCCTCACTGTAGTATCAGAAAAACAGAGTTGCTTAACACCGTTGAAATCTACCACTGCTCTTAAGGTCAGTACATATGTAACTAAATTTATCCCCAGGTTTATCCACATGATTGTTATTCTATACAATCTCTGCAAATGATGATGCTGAAAAAGTAGCTGCTGCCCTCAGTAATTCTCAAAACAAGCCAATTTGATCTTACAGCTTTAACATTCTCAGAAAAAGAATCTGCCATCTGTAGGTAAAATCAGGCTTCTCAGCTGGGCCTGCAGACTAAATTCTCTTCAACAAATGCTTCATCAAAGTCATTTATTTCTTATTTGAGTGATGTTAATATTAGCACAGGGATGGGTTGGCTTGTTGTTTGGTTTTGGATTTTTTTAAACTTTAAACGTCTACTAAAACTCCCAAATGACCTTTAACTGCTAAGAGGCTTCAACTATTGAAATAATCCATTCAATTTTTAAAGAAAAAACAATTAGAAGTTCACAGCACCATACCTGTGATCTTGCATGAACTTCTGCAAGGACGTTTGAGTACTGCTGTTCAAGATATTGCTTTTCTTTCCGCCACCAGTGTTCCTGTGTTTTTAACTGTTCAGACATTTTCTCCAAAGCCTCCTCCTGGTTCTGCTGAAGGTCGTTCATAGTGTCAGTCTTGTGCTTGCAAATATATTCTAGGTGAGCTATCCGTGTGACAAGCATTTAAGAAGAAATTATTATTTACCTTTTCACTTCAGGTTAAGTACAGACTATTCCAGCATCAAATCTAAACTGCAGTTTTTTCAATATTTTTATTAAAACTAAGTAAAACCCTTCTAATGGCAGGTGAATTACTTGGTTCTCAAAACAAAACTGAATGTATTTTGAAACAAAGTATTTTATTTGGTTTCAGTTTTGCTATCCTTCTACCACCTTGCAGAGATATTTGTCACCCTCTTTGCAGGAAACCTGAGCCAGACACTTCATAGATTTTTTTTTTAATGATCATATTAAATATTAGTAAATTAGTAATCCAAGTATATCTTTTAGAAGTTTGTGATGATTGCAAACAATAATTAAAGCACAGCCTTTAATTTTTTGTTTGTTTGTGGTTTTTGGTTTTTTCTTTTGTTGAAAAGCCAAGAGATTCCAGCTTATAATTAAGTTTTAAAAAAAATTCAGGGAATTCTAGCACAGAGAATTTTTTCCTTGCTTCCCAAACAAATACAAACAGCTTTGGGAAAAATGCAAAGCCATCCAAGGCCATAAATACCTGATCTCATAAGGCAACCAGTAATACAACTCTTCCAAAAATGAATATTTTATCACCTGCTCAGGACAGTCTTGTGGTTTGAAATCCTTTGAGTAAAATAATTAAAACAACCAGCTCTATGAATATGACAGTGAGACAATCCCTTATTTTTTAACCTTTCAATAGCGTAACATTAATTTTGAGTCTACCATTAAATACTGTTTCCATTACCAGAAATCTTGATCATGAATGGAATCTTGTCCATAGTTCTTGTCATGTCATATATTTTACTAAGGAATACAAATAAAAAGGAAAACTCCTACCACAGCAACAGCTAGCAAGCACTTCAGGTTTGGAAGCAAGCACTTCAGTAGAATATTTTCAGCTTGCAATTGTGTTTTGTAGTTAGAAATAGCAATCATTAATGCCTGTAGTTAGGGCAGACAGTTGCTTTTCTCTGTATGTATTCCTTTTGTGCCTGATGAAATGACTTTTTCAGGCTAAGTAGGCCAGCAAATGTCTTTTAATACATTAATGCTTGCATGGAAGAAGCTGTTATTCTCCCAGAAAGAAAAAAGAAGATCCTGATTTTATTTGCCTCCAGTTTATGAATGACAGATCTGCCTGGGCAGTGGACAGCACTAAGACAAAGTGTGGAATAACTCCATCAAGTGAACAAAAGACACCCACAAATCTGAAGACTCTCTGATGCAGGTCTCTGCTCCTGTCCACAGGGAACAGACCTCATGCAACTTCCATGCTCAGAGCTCTGACAGAGAAAGAGGAGAAGTTTCCAAGCCACCAGCAAAAGAAAATGTATATTGCTAAGAGTAGAAACAGAGCAAATGTAACCACACAATGAAAGGAGAGATTTTCTAAACATGCTGACAACTTTCCTTTGTCCCTGCTGCTATGCAAAAAGATGGCAAAATTGTTATTCAAGGTGTAGCTGGGTAAAGAGAGTAGAAAAGCCCAAAGTGGTCATATAAAAGGAGAAAGTTTTCAGAAAATAATCCAGCGAAATACATCCAATGTGCCAAATCCACAGCAAAACAAGTAAAAAACAAAACAACAACAAAAAATCCTCTCTGCTTTTCCACCTGAAAGCTTGAAACAATTTTCAAGCAATTTTTACAGTCAAATACTTGCACTAAAACTAAAAGGATGTATGAAATAAACATTTCTACAATGATAGCTAATGAAACTTGACAAAAAAGTTAGGTAGACCTCTGAAAGAGCTCCCAGTAGAATCCCAACCGCATGGTCCCGTCTCCTTTTAAGCCCCGGGGACAGGAGGAGGGAAGGGACAGGTGAGGCACCAACCAGGTGTGAGGAGGGGAAGGCTCAAGGGATACAGACACTTGGACAGGCCAATGCGCCCGGACCTGAGGGGCATCTTTTGAACTTCTGCCAACCACACCATGACCCTGCTGGAATGTTAAGATTGATGGACAGCTCTCAGCAGGAGGGCAGAAGGGGAAAGGAAAGGTTGGCACACCTGAGGGGTTGGGATAGGTGAAACAGGAAGTGGCATCACACTGCAACAGTGTGCCACATTTTTTTCCCTACTATTGAGCTTTTTTTTCAATTTACTATTTCCTATGGAGGCTCTTTTTCCTTACTATTGAGCCTTCATGCAGGCTGAAGCTGCCTGGAGGAGCCACTAATGTTGCATTGGAATCTTGAGCTCTCTTCCTTTCCTCAACCTGGTCTTTCTATTGCACACCAGAGGATAAACGCTGTCTTCGTGAACTGGAAAGTTTCCACAAAAAAGATACTTTACATGGATTCTGAAACTGCTTGCCTTTCTTAATTGAATGAAGAAATTTATATTCCTTCTAAGAAAGATTTTTCAAGAGGTTATATTTTCAGTTACCAAGCCTCGTGTCATGCAATTCATAAGATTATTTGGATGTGGCCTCAAAGTTACATACAACAAACAGAATTTTTCATATTTTAATTAACACAACAGCTGTCTTCAGAGAGACCATGTCACATCTTGCATCGTCAATGCTGATTTCAAGTACAGTTCTTGCTCTTAAGGTTTCCACATGCCTGACTCTACTCTGTCTGGCTTTTAAAGCAAACTATCCAGAATTTTAATCTGTTCTTGTACTGTGTCAGTCAGGAAAACAGATATATCAAGAGCCTGGCATGACTAAACAGGCAGCTGAAGAGGAAACTCCAAGGCCAAACAATAGCATAAAGGACACAGAAGCACAGAGAGGGAATCCAAGGAAGAATTTAAAAAGATTGCCTGAGCATTTAGGCACAGTGTCAGGAAAACCAAAAGCTTGCTTAAAATTGATGTTTGCAGAGGATGACAAAGGCTTTTCCAGCTCAAGTTTTAAGTATTTTACTAAAAACATGTCCATAATCATGAATCTTGAATGAGTTGCTCAGGCCACAAACTTCCTTTCTTGTAGGAAAAAACAGTTTCTTTCCTTCTCCACTACTACTTGTGTAAGTCAACATAAACACCTGTGTATACAGAGCCATATAGCTCTAGGCTGAAAGAGAGCTCACCCAAGTTCTGCTACCACAGGCACAGCAGACTGTGCTGGCCAGGAAACATCCCAAGAGATTTCCCCTGCTCTCACACTTTTCGGTATTTTTTAACCATTTAAATCTTTCTACAGCCATTCAAAAGTTGAAAATAAAGATTATCCATTATAAATGATACACAACTTCTTGACAGGAGTCTTAGAGATCCAACTGACTCACTGAAGTGGAAAACAATGTTTTCATAATAATATCAGTGTATATAGAAAAGCCATCTTTTCTAGACCTGCTGGATATCTTTTCCTACACTCACCCCAACCACTGCTGCAGGCTGGACCTAACCATAACTATGATTTTCAAAATTTTTGGTTTGGCAAATAATCTGTAACAGGCCAGTTATTATCTGTACCATTCACAATACCTTTGGTTACTGATATGGGCCTGTTATTAATGGACTGCCAGGTTCTCAACCTTTAGTTTGGTTTGGCACATTGCACCAGATTTTCTGCTGACTGAAAAATGCAGGGACTGTAAACTGCGAGTTGTACTGAGGCTGTCTACTGCCATTTTGCAATGGCTTTAAAAGGAAACTTAGGCTTTTTTCCCTGTCTCAAGTGCATTTACTGGCTCTCTGAAATCTTCCCTTGCTATCCCTTCTGGAAAATCTTCTCTCCTGCCGTATTGCTCTTCATTCAAAATGCTTTCAAGTTCTTGAATTCTCAACTACCAAGTGATAAGAAAGCAGTTAAAGGAAGTTAGGAAAGACTACCATGGTCTTGAATGCAGTTCACTGTTCTGTTCTGCTTTTTATAGGTGAATATATTCTATTAATTCTATATGGAATTATAAAGCATTTAACACACATAAAAATGGATTTATACATAGAGTTCAAAACAGAGAGAAATAGATATGCTGACCAAAAGCACATTTTGTTCTCCTTGCATGGTGTTTGGATTTTCCTGTTTTCAATTATTTATATTACAGAAGTTTTCCAGAGGACTTCTATTCATGAAGTAGAGTCATAAAAGGGTGGGATTAACAGTAAAAGCTACACTTGCACTCAGAGCAAAGCTCATGTGGAGCTTGTTCATGTACATAAACAAGGAAGAAAACCTTCTGAGGTCTCACCCATAAAAGATAAATCTCTAACTTCACGGAATGTTACTTTTCCAGCTCCTTTGTATGTTGTAGAAGTAGAGAGGGAATAAAAGAACCTGAATCATCACAATTTATTTAATCATCACTTCAGAAATCCAAATGCCTGTACTTAGAGAAGGTCATTAGAAAATAACTGACTGAAGAAGTGGCAATACTTGTGTTCCTCAGAAAACCAGAAAAAAAAAATATGAAATTCCCTTTTGTTTTCTCATTTAGTTCTTCAAAAATCTACTAGGAAGGCTTCGTTAGTCAGTACAAGATCACTCAACAATCATCTTACAGGGTTTTCACTTTTTTTTTTTAATAAACCCTAATTGCTTTAATGGATCAAACCCTGTGTGACACAGTTTAGTAATACAAAAATTTAATATTCAAGTATGCATATCGCATTTTTTCATATATTCAAACTTTTCTGGCAACAGCAGATGTAATAGCTGAAATGTATTCTGAATAGTTACATTTGGAACTGCAGTCTCAGGATGCATTAATATCTCACACCTAGAGAAGCTGGGTGAATGCACTCTATCTGAAATTACCTAAGTGCCCATTCCAAAGATATAGGACAGAATATTTTAGCAGTTTAACTACTGTGAAACATTTCCTTTTCCCTCACTCTTTCAATGCTCCTTTGAATTCTAAAACATAAGAATGTGACATTTTATTTGACTATTGATTCTATTAACTTGATGATTCCCTGGAAATCAAGGAGATATTTTTCTATTACCTTTTACAGTCTTGACAATCATTGCAAAAAATCTACTCAGTGTTTCCTCTGGAGCAAGGAAGTCTTAACATTTTTGGAAGATTGCACCTTTACAAGTTCATCTTCTATTTTACTGCAAACTTCTATCAAATATTTAATCAAAAGTTTATCTGCATGGCTTCTGTAGTGTATTTACATTCTACATGTGCAAGTCTTGCTGCTGCAGCATCATCCTCCAGTTCCTTTATTTTCACTGCAGCTGCCTAAAAGTAAGTACATTTAAAAAATATCTAAGTCCAGAAAGATGATAACATCATGCAAAGACAACTTAATTTCTTCAGTTTATTAGGGCTCCATAAACCAACCTGTGGTATCTGAACTACTTGCACTTTGGAACTGTGAAAACTCATGTCAATAAATAAATAAAAGGAAACAATTACATATCCAGAATATTAAAGTAATATTTTCTATTTAGTTAAAGAAATTGATGTAGGATTATGTTCTTGCTACAGTTTTTATAGTCACAGATACCTGTCTCTATATAAAGGCCTGGACATGGTATGTCAATTGAAAAAATGTTTTTAGCAGAAGCAGTAACTACAGAGCCGCTAGAATAGAAATTCACATGAAATTTCAACTACATTGTTTCCTTTCAAAAGCATCATCTCACTTTGACTGATGATTGATTTGAAAAGAACAATACACCCCAAAATGACTTCTGCCTTCAAGTGATGCCAGAAAGATGAAGAAAAGGACATTCATATTAAAAGTAATTTAAGACACTCAAGGTTACACAGATACAAGTCATTCATTGATTTTGGACAGGTAAAGCAAAGTAGCAAGCATGTGAGACTGAATCCTAACTCTAAGCACTTCAGTTAGGGAAACGTTAACTGAAAAATAAATAAATAAATAAATAAAATGAACGTACGAGCTGTTGGCAATAAATTTAAACTCTGTATTAGCTCACACATTCACAAAAGGAAATAATTGAGAAACAGAGATCTGTGGAAGGCCTATTAAAGAGAAAGTCACAGCACAGAGCTTACCAAACCCACTCCATAAAAGCATCAGCCAAAAGGCTTAAGCTTTGCCTCCTCCCACAAGATCTATCTGCTTAAGATGCTTCAATAAAAAATAAAAAAATCACAAATCCTGCGCAAATACTCCCTCTGTACCCATATTGCTAAGAGTACTTTCCCAGTGACATAAACCCCTTTCCATCTGCAGTTCAAACACCACTCTCAGGTCAGGCTCGCAGCATCCACCTGTGAATCCACCTTTCCTGCCAAGTGAAGCTCTGCATTTTGTTAATCAAACACGGGGCACTCATAGCCTAACTCAGAGGTTTCACCCCTCAGAAATGAAACTGCTCAGGTGTGCCAGTGCTTGCTGAGGCTCCCAGCAGCAGGCAGAAAGCTTTACCTCCAGTTCTTTGAGGAGCCTCTCCTGCCGTTTATTCTTGATTTCCAGACAGGCGGCCTGGAGCTTTGTGGGAACTCAGCACATCACTCCGGATGTCCAGAGTTGCTGAGAGAACCCTTGGGGGTCTCAGAAATCCTGGAATGTTGCCAGGAGTGTTGGTGGCTTGATTTTGATCCATCCACAGAAGTGACAGCAGTTTCAGGACATGAGAATCATTTTATAGTGAAGGGTGTAAAAGGGACACATTTATAGGGTGAAATATAAACTTTAAGGTTTTTGGTACAGGGGAGTTATGGAGACAAGATGGAGGGATCAGGGCGTGTCTCGTCCTTCTTCTTTCTTCTTCTTGTCTTCCATCTTCTGTGGTGATGTTGGCACTTGGGGATTGGTTCATGGTGAAGGTGCACTTGCTAACATGGGTGAAAAGTATTGGAAAATAAAGGTAAATATCATGTACGTAGATTTTAGTATAAAAAGACATGACCGCCCCGTGGGTGGTCAGAGTGCCCTTGGCTGCCTTGCAGGTCAGACCTCTGTTGGGCAGACAGAAAATTTTGTAGATAAGAAACAATAAACAATCTGAAGATCGAAAAGCTGAAGAGTCCAGACTTGTCCTTTGAAACGTGTGCCACCCAAGAATCACCCTACCTGTGTCTGGGCAGAGACAGACAGCCGAACTGGACAGAGCTTCAGCACCTTGGTGCAGCCACTGTGCTCTGCCTCCATATCCTTCAACTTCTTGGCAATGCTTTGCAGGGCAGCATTAGTTTTCTAAAGATAAATAGGTAAAGGAGTAAATCAATACATCAAGAGGCACTTTTTCTAAGATAAAGTATTGCAGTTGAGAGTTCAACTGCAGTTTGAGAGGAATGGAGACTGCATCAGAAGATGATGTTAGAATTTTAAAATCTACGACGCCAGCACACGTCAACAGAAGTGTTTACCCAACAGCAGACGTGCTTTTGATTCATCACCAAGAAATCTGTGTTGGCCCAAAAATCACTGTGAACATGATCTTCTGTGGTAACACTAAAATCAATGCCAGATCTCCACTGGAAACCTTTCCCTAAAAGAGTACAGCCCTTCCAATCTCTTCTGTCTCCCAGCTCAGTGGCAGTGATAGAAAAAGAGTGCATTTGGTGAAATTATGCATGGGGACAAAAGTTCATTTCTGTTATGATTTTGATTGCTGAAACTTCAGATGTTTTTAGAAACAGTTAGTCCCACAGACTAAATAATTTTGATTTCTGCTTTTCTGAAAAGCATTTTATTCTTTCTAGAAGCTGAATTTAAAAACTTATGAAATATGAAGTCCTCAGTAGAATAAAATAAGATGGTCCCCACTTCAATTTCTGCATACAGAAATTGAACTCAGTTAGAGGCTGGAAGCATTATTGACATTACTGACTCTCCCTGGGACATTACTGACATTATTGACTCTCCCTGGGACCCTCTTCACACGGAGAGTTGCCTGAGTACACACACCTATCTATATATACATATATATATATATACATACATATATATATATATATATATATATATATTAATATATACATATATATCTATATATATCTATATTCATATATACCCACATATGTACAGATACATACACATCTATATATATGCATACATATGTGTGTATATATATATGTATAGATGTATAGATATACTTTTATATAGCACTCCTGGAAGTTAGTTAGTTTCACACATAGATCACTTAATATGGTAATGGTATGTCAAGTTTATCTACACTTTGTACAAATGTGTCTTATTTTCCAGGGCTGTTGTAGCCTATCTTGTCAGTATCTATATTTATCTACTTATTATATGTACTGATAATGAGTTATATATACACACCTATATGTAGACCGATGTATACATATACATCTATCAATCTATATCTATCTATCTCTATATTCATGTAACCACATATGTGTAGATATATACATACCTATATATACAAACACATACACATATATACCAATATATAAACACACATAAATAGCAGTTAGTTAATCTGTTAATCTCAGCTCATAGATTATTTAAGGATTGCTTGTTTATATGGTAATGGATTGTCAAATTTGTCTACACTGTGTACAAATACGCCTTCTTTTGTAGGGCTGTAATCACCTATATTTATATATATATATATATATATATGATATAAATATATGTAATATAAACTGACAATGACCTATTTATATATACATATAAATAAATAAATATATATATATCCATCAGGTTATATTGGCATGTCTGTATCTGTATCTCTATCTCTATCATACATATCTATATCTGTATCTATTATTATATAAACTGTTTAAGACATATATATATATATATGCACACTTATATATACCTATGTATATATTTATATCCTCATATGTACAGATGCATACATATCTATACACACACACACACACACACACACACACACATATATATATACATATATATAGCACCCCTAACAGTGAGTCTCAGCACATAAAGATTATTTAAGGATCATTTGTGAATATGGTACTTTTGTCTCACTGTCTACAAATTTCTCTAGTGCAAAACCAGTAGTCTGATGTAGGGAAAACTCACTTCCTCAACCCCACTCACCTTCAGGGACGTGCCACACAGCAGAAACACAGCTATAAAGGCGTGTTTTCTGAATGTTCTGAAGTCTGCAGGAACTTTCTTCATCCCAATGTACAAGAACCTGGTTATTTGCTTCAATGACACAGAGGAGAGTGTTTGTAGTGTCACTGTAAATTTCCTTGAGGAGGAAGCCTGGCTGCCGTTCCAGGGCCTTTTCTGATTCGAGCCTCCTCAGTGTTCTGTGCTCATGGAGCGTGGGAGCCACGCTGTTCACTGAGCCTCAGAGTCCCGCCCTTGTCCATGCTTGCAGTGCCTGCACACCACCTGCTGACCAAACACTGATGGGCCATCGCCAGACCCATGGTAGCAATACCCTGCGTCTCTCTCTCCAGCTCTTTCCTCCTTTTCCTTAATTTGCTTCTTTCTGCCTTTTCTGTCCTCTCTCTTAGGGTCTTTTTAATTTTTTTTCCTTTTTATCAAGAAATGGTTCTCAGGTTTAATATCAATCTTGTTCAATTTGAATCTAATTTCATTTCAGGAATCTGGTAAGTTTCCCTCCCCCCAGCCTCACTCTAGGTTGGGACATCTTTGGTGTCAGAAGTGGGAGCGGACCAAGACAGCCAGCCAAAGTGGGGAGGGAGCAGAATAGAAAATTAAATCCCCCGAACAAGAACAACAAAAACAAATGTGCCTGTATGATGAGTGTTATTCATTTTTAATATATATGGTGACTATCAAATCAAGAGGAAAGGCAGGGGTAGGTCTTTGACTGGTTCATTAAGGAACAAATCCTTAAGTATTTTCCCCAGTATTTTCCTCGTGCAGACATAAGCCTGTCACACTAAAGATGGGGCTTGGAATCAAGCACAATTTAGGGTTGCCTGCTGCACTGCACTTATGGATGCCATTTGCTGCACTGGAGGAACTGCAAGGTGAATCCTGGGTGGATTCTGTGTGATGGATGCTGTTTCAGGCTCAGCATTCTGTGTATCTGCACACAAGATCTACACAGGAAATCCAGAGGTATCACATGATACCGTAAAAGGTTCATCATTATCATTACTATGATCTGGCTAGTGCAAGGTTGTTCTGCTGTACACAGCCTGGCATTCAGAGGTATCCAATGCATAATATAAAGGAGGAGATGAAGGAAGGTTCTAATGAAGTATGGCAGGCACAGTGTTGAAAATGTAGCTTAGTCCCATAAAACCAGAATAAGAATATTAATATTTTAAAAATAAAATATTATTAACATTATTTAAAATTAAAATATTGACACTTTATAATATTTTAAAAATTAAATTGACACTTTTACCTCTAAAAAGCTTTCTAAATGTCAGTCTGTAGTAGGATGTTCTGCCTAAGCCCAGATACAGAAGCTTGAACTTAGTCATATTTACATTCTGTCTGTGATGAACTGAGCAAGGAGGGCCTGCTGTTCAGTGATGAGACTGAGCAAAGAGGATATGCTGGTTTTAGGTCTCCTTGACCAACTATCAGACCCAGTGCAAGGCCATGCAAGGCCCTGATATGGAGAGTCAAAAGTGTTGAACAGAAGAAACCAAAGAGAAAGAGCATATTTTGCTGAATAAGCCTGGCAACACTTAGCCTAAAAATATCTATGACTGACAGTCAACTAGGTCATATTGTAAAACCTCAGTCCCACTTTTTCACAGTGAAGACTTCTAGCACACCCCCCTAAGGTATGTGAAAATCCTTCCCCTGAGTTTGAGTACAAGGCTGCTCCTGGAGGCTGAGTGAAAGAGATTGCCCATGGTAGTTGGTATGAGTGAGTAACACCAGTCTCTCCTGAAGAATGGTTTTTGCTAGCCTTAGTGCTGTGCAGTGCTTCAACACTGCTTCAACAATAATGCATTACAGTAGTAGTTATAAGTACCTATACTGTGTGGAAATTCTGATTGAACTATTTATTATCTACTAATTAGCATAATTGTAATAGTTTTAAAATACATTTTAAATAAATTAATAAATAAATTAAATAAATGGTTTGCCATCCTTAGTTTTGTTGGACAAATCAGTACAAGGGTTGTATTACAGCTGTATAATCATTTAGGCATAAAGCATTGACTAAGTATAGGGCTAAGATTAAATTGAGATGCACCTTGATCCCTGTCTGAGGAGGAATTTAGGTAGCAAGGAGATCCTTTTGCACTTTATGTCTCAATGAAAGGGCTTCTCTTACAAACTTTTACTGATGCTCTCATTCTGCGTGCACCACAGAGGTGTCTAGGTGTGACACTATTTCTGTCTACTGTGGTACTAAATTTATTTGTGTCAGAGCACTGCAGGATCCTAATTCCAAAGCAGTAAAGTCAGTCAGCTGGAGAGTCTTCCATTGCCTCAGTACCCCAGAGAAAATTCTCACATTTAATTGTAGGTCAGTAACACAGGAGTGGCCCTAGATAAGCATCAAGAGTTTGACTTTCTCCCTGATTACAATAAAAGCCTTTCGGATTTTTTGGCAAAGTCCTAAAGGAGTAAAAGCCAGCACATGGTACAGGCAGGTCACTTCTGTAAGCAAAAACTTCCTTCTCCCCAGTATGGATAACATTCATATCACACACCTCTTTACACTGTTGTCATGCTGCCTAGACTGCCCACAGAAAATAAAGCCATTAAAGGACCTGAGCCTTCTGTAACACAAGGTCATACAGTGCACTTAAATGACCTGTTCATATAGTAAAAGATGTGAGATCTGAAATCTCACTTACTCTTTGTAAGGAGGATTATAAATATATAAGTAAGACACAAGAAATTATGTGTCTTAAAAAAAATAGAGTAGTTAAAAATAGTTCTCCACATAGTAGTTATACTTACAAATATTTGTACATCATCAGGCTTTTGGGAGAAAAAAGCTTGCAGGAACAGATAACTCCAGTTAGTCTTACTTTCCTAAAGAGAAAAAGATGTTAGCTCTGTCCTTAAACTAGAGAAGAATTTTAGATTGCGTCAAAGGGTTCTTTATACTGCCAACCATTGAAGCTTGTTATATGTATAGTGGTGTCATATATTGCATACAGAAGTATTGGGGAGGTGCTGAGGAGACCAATAATCAGAGGAGTGCATGTCCTGTCTCTAGTTAGAACATGATTTGCACCTACATTCAGGATGTATGTCACCATTTGAATACTTACAAGAAAAGGAATTACTAGAGTCTTAAATCTTAACCATAGAACTATTACTCTCTTTAGAGTACAAGCAGATAAGCCTGGAACACAGTGTTCTCAGTGGTGGGCAGCCACTCTTACTAGTCAAAATGCAAGATTTTTAAAAAGTGCATTTTTCCCTGCCACTTGTTAGTCATAATTTTCCTTTGACTTGATAGTCACAATTTTACAACTACTTCTGTCTGCAGGTGTTACAAATAAATTTGTAGGTATAAAAGTGTTAGAGCTTGTCTTTCTTTTGAAAATGATCCATCTGTATGATTTCTAACAGTGCTTAACCTGTCTTGTCACCACACACAGAGATATCCTTGCTTTGCCCAGAGAAACGATAGTTATGCTACAACAGAAAGGGGAATATGGGATGACAACTTCCTTTGTCCATAGCATTACCACAGATAGTTTGGCAGATCAGAAGCTATTCCTTGCAGCTGTACTAGCAAGAGTATTGAGCTACCTTGAGCTAGTTCTCAAAGCCAACACCATATTTGCATCATAGATTACTTTTCATGTCTACTGGGTACCAGGCCAAAACATTCCCTCATTTGCTGTCTCCTTCTATGCTTCCTATTCAAAGAGAATTCCAGTGCCCCAGAAACTTGTGCCGCTCTTGCTGCCAGCTGATGGACTTAGCTCCTGTCCCTCTAGATGCTTCCTCTGTGCCAGTTGCATATACACTTTGTACTTGCTTGAGGGCAGGCTTCCAAATCAAAAAGTGTGCATTGTGTTAGGGCATGGTGCTCACATCAGGGCACTGCCTCTGGTACTATCAACAGCCTTTTCTCTTCTTGTTAACTGCAAGTGGCAGTGCAGAGCAGTCAGTTTGAGAGGGCTTCTTCTCCCATGCCAGCTCATGCCAGCTCCCTCCAGCCTCTCTGTGGACATCTGTAGTGTGTGAGAGGGGCTGATGCGGAGCAGTGTCTTTTCTGTGCAGCTAAGGGGGCAATTTGGGAATTGCTCCCTTCCTCATCTAGCCTGTCTCTTGCCACCTCTTACCTCCAAAATTTTTGCTTTAGGCGCCTTCAGCTTTGCCTCCAAGCAAGGAGAGTGAGAGCTCCATGGAGGCCCTGGCTGAGGCCGAAGGCCCCTGAGCCTTCCTGACTCATGCAGGTAAAAGGCGCTTGCATTGACTGCAACAAGAGGGAACTTGTCTCGTGCCTCTGGGCTTTGCCCATCTAATCCAACCGAGCACATCAAGGCTCGCAGGCTACCCCAGTAGAGGAACCCAGCAGGAAACAACAGCGGGAAGGCCTGGGCCAGAAATAGAGAATAGCAGTCCGAGAGGAAGAGGAGGAAGAGGGATGGCAGGAGACGCCAACAACCCCGGAGGCTGTGGCAGGCCGGGAAGCTCAGGTAGGAATGCCCCAGCTCTGCTGCCTTTCTCTCCACACTGCCCTGAGTCGGCCCAAGGTGCTGGCAAGAGCCACCAAGGGCTGCTGCTGGCCAGGGCTTGGCAAGAGCTCCACTGCAGCCCTTTGCTTCTGGCACGGCCATGTGCTGTACCTTGGCAGGAGGAGTGCTCTGTGCGGGAGAAAACGGCCAAGGGAGAGGCTGTGAAGATGGGGCAGCTGCCATGGCTCTCCCTCCACTTCTGGGTGTAGCTGTCTTTTGAGCCGCTCTTTTGAGATAAGGTTTCAATCAATTTCAATTTGGAAAGTACTAGCTCCCCATGACTAAGGAAGTAGATCTTTCTCTATTGGGAGGGGGGGATGCTCTTTTATGCGCTCTTCCCCCACTCTGCTGCCCCTGTGCCCGGTTGCCTTGTGCGCCCTGCCACCCTGTCCCCTCTGGCCGTGCTGGGGTGCGGGCTGGCAGCCAGGCCGGGCCGAGCAGCGCTTTCAGCCCCAGCTCCCGGCTGCCCACACCTGACGGGAGCGGCGGGGAGTGCCGGGGGCACCAGGCATTGTCGCTCAGGGGCCGCGGGGTGCAGTCTCGTCCCCTGGCCATTGGAGCTGACGGGGCCGGCTAGCTGCTCCCGGAGTGTCCGGTGGAGACTACAAATCCCGCCACTCCCAGGTCCTCTGCGAGAGCCCCGAGTAGTGGCTCCGTCTGCGGTGTAGTGACGCAGGCGAGAGCCGGACTGCGAAGTGCTGAGGCGAAGGAAGGAAGGAGTGAACACACATGCGGGTGCGAAAGCACCTTACTGACCCAGGTGGGGCCAGTAACAGTGTCAGAAGAAAACCGTTAGGGAGGCAGTTATAAAGGGGAAAGGTGTAACGGAAAGAGACACGAGGGACCAATGAACGAAGCCCAGGGGAGGAGCGAGGGACACAACTGAACCAATGGGAATGGCCTGGGGAGGGAAAAGGCTTAGGGGACAAATCATATGTTAGGTAAGGGAAGACAGAAATTTCTCGAAAGGAAAGGGGGTTTGGTTACATTGATTGACAGGTAACTGGTGGAAGGGACGAACCATTACGAGGGAGAACATGGGGGCAACCGAGGGTCAAACCAAATTCTTAACTTATAAAAAATAACCAACTTTACAATAATCCCATGCAGGACACTCAATGCTACAGCGGGCTCAAGGCACTCGGGAGCCCTGAAGGGCCGGTAAGGCTGAGGGCACCGGGGCTGCCACAGTGGGCACAGCGCCTCTGAAGGCACGCTGCGGCTGCTGAGGAGCTGCTGCTAGTGCCCAAGGCACTGAGGGGACGGTGAGGCAGTGGGGACTGAGGGCAAGAAGCGGCTCTGGGGACTGAGGGCGATGGTGGCGGAGGCTGGGGGGGCAGGGAAGAGGCACGGGCTGAGAGGGCTGGGGGGGCTCAGGGCACTGAGGATGCTCAGGGGAATGGCAGCACTGTGGGGGCTGATGGACGAGGAGGTTTTGAAGCGACTGGGGAGCTTGCGGGTGCAAGCTCATAGCTGAGGCTATGGTGGGGCTGAGGGCACACGCAAGTGACTCAGTGCTCCCTTTGCTTTGTAGAGATCTCCGTCTGCTCGATGTTTCCAGAAGGACTGCTCTGCACAGGACCAAGGGACGGAGGGGGAGTGGGGGGAGATGGGCCGACTGGGTTCCCTCTGTATCTTGTCCTAGCCCTGTTTGTACCGGGTTAACATTGTGCCTCTATATAGTTATGTATTGTAAATGCACGGCAGCTGATAGGGAGTCCGTGCTTGGGCAGCATCCCTGTCCTGCCCCCACCACGGGGCTTCAGGTGCCTAGGCAGTGCCGTTCCTCTCTGTCCCCCAGGGGCTGGGGGCAGTGGGGCCTGCTGCTGGTTCTCCTCCCCTCTCCCCGTCTCCTCTCTTCCTGCAGTTCCCAGGCACTGAAAGAGCAGTGGGTGGGCACACTTACAGGGGCAAGCTGCTGCTGCTGCCGCAGGGGGATGCTCTCATGGCAGCTGCACTGAGGAACACAGCTCCTCAACTGGGGAGAGCTGCGGCTGCGGGCAGCTGATCAGGCACAGCTGCCTGATGAGGCACCACAAATGGCTTGAGGCTCACCCAGCTCTCTGCCCATCCCTTTTGCCACTGCCCAGGACCCAGGGAACATGAGTCAGCCACCTGCCAAGCATCAAAGCCCTGGCTGTGCAGTTGAACAGCCACCCTGTGGCAAATGTTTCTGTGCTGTGGGCTCTGTGCCTGAGCACTTCTCAGTGCACTGTTCTGGGCTGCCAGGGAGCCTTGCCTAGTGCACCGACCTCGTGTGCAGGGAAGCAAGGGGCCCTGCAGCCACTTGGCAAGCAGAGGCTTTGAAGAGCCAGCAGCAGCGCCAGCATGTCTTTGCTGCTGCCGCTGGCAGGAGCGCTGTTGCACGGGGCAGAGAGGCCGGTGGCCAGAGGCTGCCAGCTGTGTGCGACGCTCAGGCTGCTGGGGCTGGGTGGCTGCTGGCCGTTGGCCCTTTGTGCTGTGGGGCTGCTCTGTGAGCGCAGCTGGCTTCTTGCAGGCTGACCCCGAGCAAGGGCCTGCCACGGCCCTGTCTGACGAGGGAGGACAACCTGGCTGCTCACTTTTCAGATGAGTTTGGGAAGGAAAGGCAACCTTCTGCTGTGGCCCAGCTGCCCTCTTTTGCGCCCCTAGTGTGGCCGTGCAGGTGTAGCGCCCTGAGGGAGGACGTGTGCTGCTGCCCACAGCTTGGGAAAAGGCAGGGCCAGGGCTGGGGCGGCTTTTCCCAGCACCACGCCAGCTCTCAGGAGCCCCCACACCACAGCCACACCTCCCTGGGGTGCCACATGGTTCCGCAGGGCACTGAAGGCTGGGCAGGGCAGGCTGCGACAGCACCGGCCTGGTGGTCTGCACTGGCAGGCTTTGGTTCTCTTTTCCTTTGCAGCGGGATGGACCAGTGGCAGCAGCAGCAAGATGAGGAGGAGGTGGCTGCCCTGGCCCTTTGCTCTGTGGCAGGCTGGGGCTGCCCAGGCCCCAGGCCAGGAGGGCTCTGGCTGCAGCAGGATGGTCTTTGGGCAGCTTCTGGCAGCCTCTGCATGGAGCATGGCACGCTGCCCCAGCCCATGCAGGTAAGGCAGCCTGCACAGGGGCTGCCCATCCCTGTGTCCAGCTGCTGCCCAGTCAGGGTCCCCACGCATGTGGCCCAGCCAAGGACCTCTGGGCTCTTCAGCCATGGCTCAGCCTTCTGCTAATAGCCCTTGGCAGGGAGCCCAGGCTAGGGAAGAGCAGAGCTCTGCAAGAACTCCCCCTGCTCTTGCACCGGGCAGCTTCTCACACACGTCCCTGCTCTCCTGCCTGTCCTGCAGGAACTGCACAGCAAGGGCTCACAACTGAAGGCATCTTCTGCAAAGCCGAGAGCACCACTTAGAGATAGATAATACTTGTTCAGTTTAAACTTCACACTATACGTTGTAGAGAACAGAAGGCAGAGAACAGAACCCCTTTCGGCATACCTGTGGTTACATTTGAGAGAGGAGGGGAAGGAAGAGCTTATAAAAATCTCAGGACAGATAAAATGACAGTGTTTGAAAAAAATAATTAAGCATAGAGGAAACAGAAAAGCGCATAGCTTTCATAAGCTTTTGGAACACGTTGGTGTTTCTTATCCTCTTGAATTACTTCTTTGTCTCTTCAATTTTTGACCTCTCAGGGCAGAAGCTGATATGCTGTAAACCATGAGAGTCTAAAAAGTACCAGTTGCTTTTTGCACTGTTTTATTTGACATCACTGAGAAAAGGAGAACTATGTGAAATGTTGGTATAAACAATTAGAGACAATGCAGTTCAAGCAACAGTTTTCATTCCCTTTGGATAAATATAGCCCTTGGATAATAAGTTATGGCAATATGGATTTAACACCAAGGTCAATGAGCAAACCCATGTTTCCCATGTTTTGGCAGGAGAAGCAACAGTACAGCGGAAGAAAAGGGTTTGGAGTAGATATAAATATTTTTTAAAAAATCTCTGTGAAACACATCAAGAGAAACAGAAATTAGTACATATAGTTATATGTATGTATTTACAGCACAGAGGGAGTGGAACAGCTATGTAAATTTAAAAAGACTGTGGTATATACAGATTTGAAAAATAGGTATTAAAGCAATTAAAGGAACTCAAGCTTACTTGAATGATGAGTTGTTTTTCTATCCTGCATAATTTTAAAACTATGTATGTGTACATGCTTTTATAGTAAGAAATGGTAATTTACTTTACTTTAAGTACTATCATGTATTCTTTATTTTTTTTTCTCAATGCATTTATGCAATTTTGGGTCCAAATAAATCCTATTAAAATACAATCTTTTAAATATATTTTTAAGCAAATGTCAAAGAACGAAATTAATATGACATCTCAGTAACTATGGAAAACAAGATGCTATAAGGATAGAACAGAGGATGTATAGCCATTTATCGGTATAGCAAGAGTAGAAAAAAGATTTGGAAGTCTCTTGTACTTTTTTTTGCCTTGTGATGAAATCTTCAAATTTACATGAAAAATATGACTGGTACAAGAGGCATTTAACTTTATGTGTTGTGGTTCTATCTTTAGGTATTATGTAATGGTAATTTTCTTATCTAAAAACAAAATAAAAAAGTATAAGACTTCGCCTATTTTATTTTAAAATTCACAAAAGTTTGAAGTAGCAACATTCTGTAGTGCATACTGTATTAAAAAATTAATTTTAATTCCAGACAAAAAACAACAGGGCATCTGATTTATCATTGTGAAGGGGACTTCACACTTTTCAGTCAAACAGCTGATTAAGTTGTTAGTAAATTATTAAACAGTGCAAATGAAGGAGATAGATGTTTAAAAGACAGAATAATGTTTAGGACACCAGCTACTCTTAGCACACTATATTAGCAGCAGATTAAAAAACATTACATACCTACAAGTAAATGGAAATGATGGTCATAAAGAATGTGGATTGATTGCACTAAGAAAATATGTGGAAAAATCTTTCCCTTAACATGTCACAATGTAGAGAAGAAGATCAAAAGAGGTGGGTTTAAAAGTAGTAAAATTTTAATACTTAGTGGAATAAGAATATCCAAAGCAAACAAAGAAAAATAATAATGTAAGGGAACCTGAAAAAAGAAGAATATTGTACAACTCAGAAAAAGCAACAAGATAAATAATTTCAGATTTCATCTAGCATACTAAAAAGAAATACATTGACATCATCCAGTATAAATACTAGTAAATCACCTGTAATATGTAGGAAGTATACCCAAGAAAGAAATTAAAACTATAAAAAAGAAACAGAGCATCATGTCTCAACTCTTTAGTCAATGCAACATTTACTTTCTGATTACTGAAAGCCAGATACTTTTGGTTAAATTAAACTTTCTAATGGGCAGTCCCAAATCAGTAGAAATAGTGGAGTGATTCCAGGAGCCTTTAGAATGCCTTCAGCTACTGAAATAGGCAATATTTAAGAATTTGATTTACAAAATCTTCACACCATAAGGTCTGGTCACTTTAGATAAATTTCAAACTGCACATGTTACTTAGAAAATATAGGATTTAAATTCTGCATTTTTAAATACAATATTTTATTCAAATTGGGAACAGTTGGTGAATAAACAGAGGCATTTCTGAAATGAAGATAGTGATCACTATTTTCAGTTTACATATAGTCACTTTGACCAATTTCATATATAAATAGTCCTAATAGATGGTGAACGGAAATAAAAGTTCATTAAGAGATGATACATTTACTTCATATCTTAAACCATACTTCTAAAAATAACATTTTGTTTCCTCAGTATAACTACAGATCACACATTGTTATATTTTAACAACCAGTTCTTTCAGAATCAGTGAGGAGCTCTGACCTTGCTCACTGTGCAGCTGAAGATATTTCTTAAATTGTCAGTAACTTTCAGCAATCTTTCTTCCCGTTCAATGCTACCAGACTTCCTAGGGATGACCCACGTAGCTCTTGTATTCACTCCAGTTATTGTCAAGAAATGTGATTATTCCCCATATAATCACATATCTTCTCTGTGGCCACCAATTCAAGCCTGAAGCTCAGTATGCCTTGGTTTGAGTGGCTATTGGTTTATTTACAGTCAGCCTTCACAGAGTGGATTCTGGCTGCCTTCAGGGATTGTGTCTTCTGGCTATGTCTCCTCTAGAGAGTAGTGCCAATGCAGTCCCTTTTGATGAAGAGCAAAACCAAAATGATTCTTCATTAAAGCAAGCTGTTCTGAGCAAATGAAACTAAGAGGGACATCCTGGAAATAGCTTACATGGGGAAGCTTTTCTAAGTGTTATCCCCAAAAAGCTGGACATCCCAAGTAACCAGCAATCAAATTCTTGACAAGGTTAGTAATTTCATTATAACTGAATGGCTTTTCAGTATTCTTTAACCAGGTATGTCTCTGCCTATGAAGAAATATACAGGATGATCCCACAAATGGAGATATTGTCTTGAATAATCTCAGAACCCAGCCACTGTTCAGTTGCTCAGATTTTCTCTGTGAACTTAAAGGTCACGTATAAGCCCAAATAAATGTCAAAGTGTTAATGAGTTTCCTCTGTGATTATGGTCAAACAATTAATCTTGTATAAGTCTGGTGTAAAGGGCATCAGGAATACCCTGTTAAAGAAGATCATGAAGTTATGTGTTAAAGAATCCTCTGTGGTTGGAGAACCCTGGTATGTTCAAAACCTCATTCAGACCAACGTGGTGTCTGATTTGTTGGCTGTCTTGTGCATATTCATATAGATGCAAAAAATATTCTACCCTGATGACTTTCATTTACCTGTGTGAGACTATAAAGCTGTGTAGTCTCCAACATCTAAGGTTTTAAAAGCAGGGCTGAATAATGTCCTGAGGAAACTTTGTCTAGCCTCACAGTTGATTAAGCTGGAGTTTGACCTAGAAACATCTTGAAATCCTTTCCAAGCTTATCTTTTGCTACCATCATCCTAAGATATTTGCTGATATCAGGTGAACTATCATCAGTTCTCTGGTGAGTCAACCTCAACTGAGTGCCAGGTGTCCACCCATTCTTTTTCACTCACGCTTCTCAACTGCATAAGGGCAGAAAATATGATGGAAATCTAATAGGTCAAGGTAAGAACAGGGGCATCTTTTACTAATTAGTGTCATGGGCAAAACAAACTTGACTTGGTGCACATTGGTTTAATTATTGGCCAAATAAAAATAGAGTAGCATGATGAGAAACAAAGACAAAACCTGAAAGCCCTCCCCAACTTCTTCCCAGGCTCAACTTCTCTCCTTCAGTGTCAACACTTCTACTTCCTTCTGCCTCCAGCAAGGGACGTGAGAAATAGGGGCTGGGGTCAGTCCATAGCAGTTCTTTCATGCTTCTCCTTCCTCCTCACTTTGCTGCTGCTGCAGCATGTCCCTCCTGTGGGATACAGACCTCCATGAACTGCTCCAGTGTGGGTCCTTGCCACAGGATGCAGATCTTCACTACTGCTCCAGCTGATCCCTTTCCACGCGGTCAGTCCTTCAGGAACAGCTTGCTACAGTGTGGGTCCCCCACAGGTCACAGTCCTGCCACCAAACCTGCTCCAGTGTGGGCTGCCCTCCATTGGCAACAGCCCCTCTGGAGTGGGCTCTCCATGAGCTGCAGTTTCCCTCTTGGGACCTTCTGCATATCTGCGTGGGTTCCTCCATGGGTACAGGGATCTCTGTCCCCTGTGCCCTCTGTGGGTTGCAGAGGCACAGCTGCCCCACCATGGTCTCCTCCAAGGTGAGCAGGGGAGTCTCAGCTCTGGCACTGGAGCACCTCCTGCCCTTCTTTGGAACTGACCTTGGGGGCTTGCAGAGCTGTTCCTCGGATTTTTTCTCAGTCTTCTCTCACAGTTATTGTGCAGCGTTTTTCCATGTTGTTAAATGTGTTATTACATAGCCACAACCATCTTGGCTGAGGGATTGGCTGTGCCCCACAGTAGGTCTGCTGTGGGGCTGATGCATCCTCCCTCTCCAGTGGCCATTCCTGCAGCATATCCTGCCAAGACCTGGACACTTGTACCTGGTACAAGTTCTGTTCAATAGCATTCTAAGCTTGGTTTCTCCAAGTGCAGAAGGATCACACAGGAAGGAACAAGAAGTGGGTGATTTTTTAACAATATTTCCCAAAGTGGGATCCTTGTCCTGAAATGTCATGCTTATTCTAAGCTGAGTATGCTTTCTTTGAAAGCTTCAAAGTAGGGGATGAAAAAATCAATTTAGAAGACTCAAGTGTTTTTCTGAAAAGGTCAATATTGTTTCAGTCAGCTGTCTGCCTTTTCTGCCAGTCCTTACATCTTTTACAAAAGAACTATACAAAAGAACTTGGATCTATCTGTTATACTATAACAGTCAATATTGCCTTCTTGGTTTTCTTCATACCTCTATTGAGAGAGAAGTATAAATAAAAGACTTATTTTTTTTGATGGTACAGACATCAGCAAACAGAAATACATTTATTTTTAACTAGTAAAAAAAAATTGGTAGCATTAAAAATTGGTAGTCTGTACAAACACCCATTTATAAATATGCAAGGAATGGTGCAGAACTTGGTTACAAGCATCAGTTGGGTTAATAGATGTCAAAGTATAAATACCACCATTCAAAATGGTGTTTCAGGTATGCTGTTCTGGCAATGAATTAAGATCCTAGGAATACAGACCCTACCAAAACAGCATGAATATGTACATGTACAAGCAAATTAAAAATTCATCGTGATCATTCAGTGCTAGCAGCAATGGAAATTATCGGTGAACTTGGTATTATGAATATGGAACACTATCAGTTTGTAAAGAAAAAGCATTTCTGTAGATATATTAATAGAGACGGAATGACTTAATCTCATTAATCTTCTCTTCACAAATGCTGTGTACAGAGCCCTTATATCCTTGGAGCACTGCTGTATCAGTCCCTGGCAATCTGTGCTTTTCTGTAATGTGGTGGGTTTGAGAATATGCATCTATTAGAATACTATTGCATTTTACATGCTGTGTAAGCTGTAGCATTGCTACTTTCATGTCATAGGAAATAAATTAATGTCCATAGTGTAACCAATTTGTACATAATATTTAGCATGCTAAAAAGGGGTCTACACTTTGACTTATTCACAATCATCTCTATGTGGGACACATAGTTCTGCAAGGCTGACAAAATCCCATTTTTATTTTCAAGGTATAGAAATGTACTTGGCTTCATGAGCAATTGCTTCATTTTTTATGTTCAGGTGCAGGGGAAAAGAACCTCCAAACATTGAAAAACCCAAAAACCATATTATATGAGTAACCTAGAGCATACCTTGCTGTTTAATAACCCATGTGCTTCGGAGGAGTTACAGCGAGACAGGTTACCAGTTCCCTGCAGGAAGCACCAGAAGCACACCTTTAAAAATTGTGTTTTACTGTGCACCAAGGTAGGAAGCCAGGCCAGGAATGCAGCTTGGGTTTTTGAGGAGCACAACAGGTCTGTGGAAGCAGATGAAGGGGAGGAACACCCATGGTGCTTAGACCACATTCCTGTTGCCTTCAAGGCAAAATGTTACATTGGAGACGATTAGACCTGTGCAAGCAACATTTGCACTTCAATTCCATCAAGCTGTTTACATTTTCATGACCTCATCTGATACTCTCTTTCTGTCCCTGCTTGGCAGGCCCAGTTCCTACAGAAGCAATTCCTGCTTAGAGCATTTTTATAATAGTTTCATCCTCTTTCTCTTTTTTCAGTTTATATGCTTTTTCCCTCCACTTTTCTTTTTATTTCTGTCTTCTCTGATGTACCTCTCATAGTTGCTTTTATTTTCCTAGCTTTCACCTCTGTGTGGTATACTTACTTTTCAGTTCTTTTCATCCCAGCAACAAACAGATGTTCTTTCTCCTCCTCCTCCTCTTTCTCCTGCACTTTTCTTGCATACTCCCTTCTCCTCCCCTATGCTGGAAATTGAGTTTTTCCTTTTTTTGTTTCAGCCAGCTGAATGTTAGCATGGTCAAGTAATTTGAACTTAGAAGTGGGGTGACAGTAAATTAGACTGTTATATAGACTGATGAGGAGCAGAAGGTATAGTTGTGCTGTTAAAGCCTGTGTCAAACACACACTATGAGAATATGAAAGGCAGCAGCAGTACCAGGACTTTAAAAATGCTCTGAACCTCTTATTCACCTCATCCATTTCTTTGAAAAACACTGGGTGCTGATAATTTTTATTCTGAATGCAAGATGAGTTCTGTAATTTCCTTGCTTTATAAAGGACTTGCTGTCCCATGGAGGTCCCATTTACATTTTTTTTCCATATGTCCTAAGGAGAAAATCAAATGTTAAAAAAGGATACACACAGAAATATGTCAGTCAGGTGTAACCATGCTTAGAAACTCCCAGAAAAGGGGAAAAGTTTCCAGATTGTACCATTGTTCAGCCTGACTTAATAATTCCAGAAAATATGCTATATCAGAGTGAGTTTCTGTCTTCTGCAGCAAGAAACATCCCCCATATTGAAGAGAATGTGATAAACATGAAATCAATTAGACAATTTAGTGGCCCTGACTGACTTTGAGCTGGAGCAATCTCTCTGCAGGCTCAGCATTACTCAGAATCAGAGGCTGATGTGGGAGCTTGAGGGAATCCTTCTCATCCGTCTGCTGCCAAAAGGAAATTTGAAAGGAAGACACAGCAGGCTACATGTGGCATGCTTTCGTCTGTATCTTTTCATATTAATCTGAGTCTACAAGATATATGACAACCTGGTTATTTCCTTAATCAGTTGCGGGAGCTATTTAAATCTCTTTGCTTTTGAAATCAACATCGATAAGTGTAGTCACTGAAGAAAAGATTTATTTCTTCCAATTTCCTCCAGCATCCCATCACCGCCCCATCTCATCGTAGCTCACAATAGATGATGTTGTCCAGACAATAACTGCATTTTCTGCTTTCAAGGTTCAGCTAAAGAGCACTGCTTATCCAGAAAGGGCAATTCTTCACAGAAATTGTATTAGAAAATCTCTAGATTTTCAGGTTGTCCAAAACTTGAAGTGTTGCTGCATACTACAGCTGATATTATTTTAGTATGCACCTCACAATAGTAGAAATTGATATTAACTACATAAGAATGACATGTTTAAATTAGAAACTGAGTTTAGGATTAGCATTGAAGTTCTCAATTGAGAATGTGGCTGTAATATCCAAACATCAGAAGAGAGAATAAATGTAGATGTAAAACCTGTAAAAAAAAATTGGACCTGAATTTTTAAAGTTTAAGGTTCACAGTAGTGAGTTTATTAAACATAAACGTAGTCAGATGTTTTCTCCATCAGAGCTTTCTACTGATGGCTTGTATATATAAATATTTTCTTTTATGTGTGGAAAATGCTTGTCTTAATGGACATCTATGTCACTCTTGACTAATTGCCTCTCTGACCTGGCTTGGAGTTCTGGCTGGGGAGAGTCAGAGAGTCCTCCCAGCCTGTCTTTGCCTTGCCTAGATCATTGCTGAGGTTTATTGTGTCCCTGTGTTTATTTGCTGTGGCATTTGTAGACCTCTGTCTAATTAATCTCAGTGGAACAGAATTGAGGATCTCCAAAACTTGCATCCAGAAAGTGGCAGAGAGGAAAAGAAGAGCTGATGGTTACAAATAAACATGGTTTCTGTTGTGTTTGCACAATGTGGGGCACAAAAGGCAGGTTACCTGAGTCTCCTGTCATTTGCCAGCCAGCACAGCCAGCCTGTCCTTGGAATAAAAAATGCTTCACTAAGTCTATTCAAAGCAGCTGCTTTCTACAAGAATGTCAGAGTATATCGGATGCCTTGGAACAGGCTTAGCACCAGATCCCTGAGATGTAGGTTCTGGCTTACCATTGTTCATTGTCTTAACCCAAAGATGCATGTCTGGAGCTATTCTAATGGGATAGGAAAAAGTATAGTAGTGTGGAGACAATATTCTCCTTTCTGTGCTTAAGCATGGATCTAGTCTGTTGTGCTTTATTAAGAAAAGCAACATTTTATCCACTAGGTACTATTCTTTGAAAAACTCTTTGCAAGAAGATTACCTCCCAAATATCCACAGTCCTTCACAGCCTCTGTTTTTCTCTGCAGACTGGGGCTACAAGGTACTGTTTTAAATTGTGAGAGCATAACTTGAAGTCATGTAGAGAATTCTTGGTTTTGTTTCCTCTTGGTGAGTTAGATTGTTACATCTTGCCACCCAATTACCTTTACTATTAAAACTTATTAAGTTCTGCCGAGGAAGCTAAGCATAAGCAAAATAAAACAGGATCATCTGGTTCTTCTTTGCATAGGGGTAACTTGTCAAAGTCTTGGCAGAAACTTTGTAAAACCACATCACACACAAAATTAGGTTCAATAAATAGTAGCTAAAACCAGATTTTTTTCTTGCCTTGATAAAAGTGTACAGATCTTTCAGTTTCTAATTTTAGCTCTATGGTTTACAATAAATACCCTGAAAGCTTTATTTTAAATTTTTCTTGGGTGGAGAAGGTATAGTTAATGCCATGTGTTCTTATTAAAAAATCAGGAAGTGAGAGATGCTTATTATTTCCTTGATTGTTAAGTGTGTGTTTGCAATGTTGCAATCTTCTGGGGTCTTGTTAAATGTGTGAAGAAAATCAGGAATTGATTGTCACTCAGTCCCATGTCGGTTCAGAGGATTTCAAGGCATCTATTGCTATAGAATGACTAATAAATATAATCTGTTAAAGTTTACTTTGTAGCCTCCTAAGATTTTAAAAAATGTTTTGTTTTGTTTGCCTGTGTGGGTTTTTTTATGTTATCCTTGCACTGTATATCTGAACTTTGGCCTTTCTGTAACATGTTTTGTAATTAAGTAGTCTTAACTGGCATGTCTTGCTTTAAGGACTCTAAATCTATTGTGTAGAGCATAATGTCAACATTTTTGCAGGAAGTATAAAACTGATGAAAATCTGAATAAATTTATTTTCACAGTGGTTTTGATCATAGATTCTAATGGTGCAGTGGGTGCATACATGTCTAATGTGTAGTAGTAAGACAGAATCCAGATAAATCAGTAGTTGGCAACATCCTTGAATGTGTTTTAAGTAAAGCCTTTCATTAGTTAAATGAGAAATGTCAATTCATGCACCATTGCAACAAACTTTTTCCTCTGAATACTGTAAAATGCTATGTGGAAAGTATTCTTTTTCCACTGCCTGCTTTGCTCCTCTTTTTGGATCCAAGAATCACAAATAAGTAGAGTTTCTAACAGCATGTTGAAGCTCTGGAGAACCCCTGTGGCAGGGCTGAGGACAGGTGTGTCTGGGCAGGTGGGCAGTGCCAAACCAGAGCAATGCAGTGCTGCTGGGGGAGTTGTACCTTATTTTCCCTGTAAAGACCAGAGACACTTGAACAGTTGTCTCAGTAAGATTTTTTTCTTTAATAGAAGATACACTCAGGATTGTACATGTAGCCCAGAGAGTATGTGCTGTTTCCCTGTTTTCATTTTAATTTTCTTGTATTAGACCTCAGTGCTTTGCCTCTCTCATTGTTTGAGCAGGGAACTGAGTCCAGGAGACTTGTTTTTACATGTAAAGAAGAATGAAGAGCTTGCTCTGTGCCTCTCAAACTTTTCACTCAGTCGCTGGAAGCCCATATGGATAAGATGCAGCAATTGCATCCCTTCATATCAATGGGTAATAGTGAAAGGTAAATGATACTGATAACAGCTAAAACGAGTCATCGTAACTCCTACTACATTATCAACTCCTGACAGCAAATGCTTGTGAGCAAAACTGTGTAAAAATGAGGGAGAAAGCAGATATGCCACGCTGTGTCCTTTGGCAATCAAATTGCTGTATGTTAGAATATGGATATAGGTCACTTCATGTATAGGAGTCCTTGTGGTGCCATTGTGGTGCCTTGGTAATATGACCTCATTGAAAATACTGCATTACAGCTAAAACTGAACATTTTAATGAGGGTGTACTGGATCACAGAGGCTGTAGCGAGTTCTGCTGGCTACTTCATCAAACAGGCAATAGACAAAAATGCCTTTATGCTCTGGTCCTGTACTTACATGCCTGAGTTAAACATGTCCATAAGTGTTTGTGTGATGAGAGCTTACATCAACAAGTTTTCCTCTGCAGTGCTTGACCTGTGTTTTTTATTGTAGAGAGAAGTAAAAAGGAGCTCAGTTTCCTAATGGATTTGGAAAACAGATGACTTTCTCAGGATCTTCATGAGTTGTGAGGTGGTCCTGATACTTGAAATACTGAGGCAGGGCTGATCTTTTGTAACATGGTGCTCCAAGATAAAACTATGTCCCTATGTTTTTGCCTGCTGGTTCTTTTGATTTCCTGAGCTTCTCAGGGCTCATACTGGTTCATAGTCTAGATCCCATCTATTCCATCCTCTCTTCCTCTGCTCCCCTAGCTGATTTTGTCTCTTCTGAATTTCAGAATCTCCTCCCAGGCTTTCACCTCAAGTAGCAGGCTCTGGTACTGCTTCTTTATCAAGTGGTTAGCTGTTCACAATAGCTGGCTAGGAGACAAATTTGTGAGTTAATTTCTCTGTGCCCTAAACACTGGCATCAACTCAACATCACTGCGTATTATGTATTTTTCCCATGGACCAATCAGCTAACGTGCAGCAGCACAAAATGGATCTTCAAAAAGAGAAGACATGAAATAGTTCACTTGGACAGCTTATAAGCAACATATAACCCAGAGTAGTATTGATAAAACTGCTCAGATTTGGGATTGTGATTGTATGAACACTTAAAATTATCAATAAAGATTTTGAAGCAGTTTTGAGTTAACTGAACCCTCCCTCCCACTTGATTAACCAGTGATTTACACATATATAATGACTTTAACTGACTTAGAGGGTAATTTATATCACAATGTGCATGATACATACTAAAGGGAGGGGAAAAGGAACCATCTGATCTCTAGAAAATTGTCTGCTATCAGAGGGGCTCAAGAACTGTTTGAAAAATGTGTTTAGAAAGCTATGAGTAAATTTCCTAAATTTTCTGTGCTTTCTGGGTGGCATTCTCCCTGGGTACATATTGCCCAGGGAAAAAAGTTAGGAAGTCGAATTTTTTAACTGGCTAGTCTTTTTAAGTCTTTCTAGGTCTTTCAAAAGGCTTTATTTTTATGAACCTCTATAGTGGGTTTTGTCCTGATCTTCCCAGTGTTCATGGAATATTGTTTTTTTGCAGCTAGAGGATGGATATGGAGATCCCAGCACCCCAAGGTCCAAGTTCAAACATGAAAATGAGAGTGTCATTACTTGGGAGTAACAGGGTTATATTTAGGACAGGTGTTTAGAAGCAGACTTACCTACATATCCAGTAGGTTTTGTAAGCATGATTTCCTTGTGCCCCTCTCTTATGCTACACAAACAAGTTATTGACCATAAGAAAAACACCTCTGCATATTCTTAAATTTATACATGTGAACTTCTTCAATAGGACGACTCATGCATACAGATTTACATAAAAGACAGGCACTTGTGGGATCGGGGCTTAACTTGTAGGATCCCTCTCCCACCTGAGAGGGAAAAATCCTGGAGGTATTTGCATCAAAGAAAGTGGGTTGTTGTGTGCTCCAGAAACTATAGAAAGCAACTGCAAAAGCAGTTGGAGGATCTCTCGGGTTCCCCCTTTTCTTTGTTGGCTGGGTTTTGGTTTCCATTTTCTAAACCGATTTTTAAAAATGGATCTATTTATTTGTTTTTAATACTGTTGCTTTGCAAATTAAATATACCTGTAGCAAGCTCAGTATTTAACAGCCCGATGGAGAATAGACTTCCGATCTCGGGCACTTTCAAAAATTCAACCTCTGCTGGACCCTTCACTCGTGGGGTCTCCTGAAGCGCTTCTTTGTCAAGCGCAGAGACGAAACCCGCTCCCGATCTGACGCCCGCCGGAGCGGAGCCGGCGCAGCCCGCAGGGGTCAGTGCTGCCACGGAGACCGGGGCCGCGGCCGCCGGGACGGGCAGCCGTGCCCAGCGGCGACGGGGACAACTGAGGGGCGCGGGCCGGGGCAGGGGTCATCGCCCCCGCCCCACGGCAGAGGGCAGGGAGCGCCCGGCCCCAGACCAGGCACGCCGGTGGGTCCCATGCCATGATGCGGCGCGGTGCCGGGGCCGGGCAGGTGCCGCCCGCCGCTCTCCGCCCCAAAGGCGCCTCGGGGGAGTCCTGCCCGGCGGCCGGCAGGAGGCGGCCGGCGCTGCCGGACCGCCGGGTCTCTCTTCTCTCCATCCCTCCGCCTCCGACGGGGAGGAGGCGAGCGCTGCCGGAGCCCCCCCGCACGGCCGCGGGCAGCCGGGGAGCAGCGCAGCGCCGGCCGGGCACCGCCACCGCCCCGCTCCGCCCGCAGGCTCCGCGGCCGGAGGGAACGCGCTGGTCGGGCGGGGACCACCCCCACGCCCCGGCAGCGGCGGCCGAGAGCGCTTTCCCGGCCCCGCTCCTGCGCACAAAGGGGAGGCGCGGAATCGTGCGCGGACGGGGCGGAGGACGAGGCGGGTGGGCGGCTCGGTACCTCCCCGGGGCGGCAGCGGCGGGGGAGCCGCCGTGACAGCCGGGCGCGGGCGAGGGCTGTGCCCTGGGATCCTTCCTAAAAAAGCCGCCGGTCTTTTCCCCCCCTTTCCCGGAGAGAGAGGCCGGCAGCCCCGTCCAGGCTGTTGGGCGGGATGGCGGCGGGCCGCCCCGTGGGGCTGGGCGCTGTGCCCTAGCAGCCGCTGGGCTCCATCCGCGCAGCCGGGGCGCGGAGCCGGGTGCGGCCCAGACCCGGCTGCGCCTCAGCCCCTCTCCGCCGCCGCCCGAGGCTCTTTTCGCCTCCCCGCCCCGTCTTCGGCCATCGCAGCAGGCATGGGCTGTTTCTGCGCGGTCCCGGAGGAATTTTACTGCGAAGTTTTGCTCCTGGACGAGTCCAAGCTGACCCTGACCACACAGCAGCAGGGCATCAAGGTAAGGACGCCGGCAGGGCTGCGGAGTCGCGATGCGGGAGAGCTCGCGGGGCTGCCCGGCGGCGGCTGCCTCCCGGCTGCGCTGCGATAGCCGGGAAGGGAGCGGCGGCGGAAAAAAAGGGGTTTCAGGAGAAATAACGTCGTAACTTTGCTTACGGTCGCGCAAAGGACAGATGGATCAGGGTGACGCTCGCCGGTGGGGCAGACGGTGCTCTGGAAGGCTTCATCTTGAGATAGTGACTTAAAGCGAGCAGGTGCCGAATACCCCGTGGCACTCGGGACGCTCGGCGCAGAGGTATTGTTCTGTACCTGCCAGAGCAAGAAAAGAGAAGGCGGCTGTGTGCACGGTGTGTTGCGCACCCGTGTTGAGTCACTCCCCGCTCCCTCTGCCTTGGGCCGTGCCCGCCTGGGACGCGCTCTCCCGGGAAAGGCCGGGGGTAGCGGAGCGGGGCGGGAGCGCAGCAGCGCCTGAGCGCAGGGGCGAAGGTCCAGCCGCCTCCCTAGCCCGGTGTCCTGTCGCCCGGCCGCTGGGAACAGCTCCTGCGCCGCTGCAGCACGCTCGGCGTGATGAACTCTTCAAAGTAGTCATCTGCCAAGCGCTAATGAGCCCTGACAGAGCTTGTGAAAACTGAGATTTTTCTAAAGGCCCTTAACTTGGTCCTGTTTGGTTAAGACTGATGACAACTGATAGCATGTCGCAGACTTGAAGTCCTTGTTCGAAGAGCCACGGACATGAATTTATTAGCAACATCAGAACGTGGTTTCAGTGTTGGATTGTCGGATCAGAAAAAAAAAACCGAACAAAAAACCAAACCAAACCAACCAACCGAACAACCAAACAAAACACATTTGAGAAAGAGAAAATACATTCAAAGAAAGAAATTCATTCTTCTAAAATTTATTGTTGGAAAGGGCTGTCTGATTTTACCTAAGACATCCAAAGAATAAAATTCTGTATGCCTTTGTGCTTTAGCTTGAATGATTGAAGCTTGGTGAAGCAACCGTGGAAAGGAGAACCTGAAGGACGGTAGTGGGGAGTGGGAGTTTATATTTAACAATATGTTTTCAACCCTAATCAGTGGAATTATTAGGTCTACGTGTATTCAGCATTATCAAGCTTTGCTGAATCAACTGCCTGCAGATAGGCCCATAAATCCATGCTTAGCACAGAGGAATAAGCAAATCATGCTGGAATGACACCGGAATTCAGTACCTGTGCAGGGTCTTTGAAGTCTAAGTTTAGACACTTCTGAAAAGCCTTACCTTTCCATGTGCAGATGTGGGTGTGTATATCATGCATACTTTTGTGCAGTAAACGTGCAGTCACAGAAGTATGTTAGAAGTATAATCTGCAAAGATGGTTAGTCTAATGAAGCTAAACCCTGAAAGTGAAGGGTTTGTGCAGTGTCTAATAAAAATTATTGTCCCATAGGAAAGAAAGAGTCTGAAGACGTAACTTCTTTCCAAGAATGCATGACTTGCAGTGTTGGGAACCGTCTAGTTTAAGATGAGGGTGTGTTTTCCTGCCATTCTTAGTGTGATCTGAATGTGGTATATTGCTAAATATTTCATCCCTTCTACCTGCTCCTTCTCTGTCTGAAACTCAACCATAGAGCAGTCATGGAATCAGTTGGAAGAGTGTGTGGATCTGACAAGAAAAATAATAGTTCATTAACAATTTGGCATAGGCACTCACACTGCGCAGTGGGAAACCTTAGGGAAGTGAGAATGTCCCTTTTTGTAGCAGCCTGTTTTCTGTGTTTTCTTTTTCTTTCCTTTGTTTTAAGATATAGTTTGTACATGGTGAAGCCACAGCCCAGTGCTGTAGCTCCATTAGCCTTTGAAAACCCAAGGTGAAGAACTGCAGAGCTCTCTCCCAGGCATTGTTTTAAACCATGGAGCCCTCCCTTGCCTCTGTACCCGTATGAGTGTTTGTGCAGCTATGCATGAAGAGCAGCTACTGCCCAGCTGAAGGGTGGCCACTGGTTTGCCTTTTGCTGGGTGAGCCTTCAGCTGGACCTTTGTGCCCTGCTCCACTTCACAGCTGGAGGATGGCAGAAATGGCTTTTTCAACACAGTCCTGGCATCTGTCATTTTCGGCTGCTGTTGTTATTATTCTACAGCTTTCCGGGGATGTTATATTATCAATTCTTAGTGAAACAGAACATAAAATTTGTCATATTCTGTCACGCTTTGTCATTTGGCACTTTACCCTTGAAATACAAATGTTTTATTTTAAATCTTTTAAAATGATTTACACTCATGTAAATGCAGAGACTTTTATTTTTAATTTTTTTTAATTGGCATTTCAGCTTTGGCACATATCTATGGTTTGTAAAGGTTCATATAGGTTTCATTTTAAACTAATATTTTTTTAAAAAAACCATTTCCTTAGAACTACAGATTCTGGATGGGATCTTCCTTTTGTCATCTTCACTTTTAATTTGGTTCAGAGATACATGGGACACAAGCTTTTGGTCCTCTTTCACATATCTTGAATTGTTACAGGAGCAACTTTGTTCTCTTATTTTCCCCCAAGCAGATGCATGTCTGTTAGAAACAAAAACCACAGCTCAACAGCTTTTGGCAATCTATGTACTTGCTTGATATTAGTAGATATAAAACTACTTGTTTTGAAGGGTGGAAGGCAGTGCCCTGTAGGAGTCTGAGGCAAATTTGTTTCTTCAGGGAATTGGATATGAAGTAGATACATGTGTCCAGAGAGTTTTGAGGATGCGTTGCTTACTTTGTATAGTGGTTATTTCTGACTTGTTATGCTTGGCAGCAACTCTACTTATCAAAACATGACATTTTTTAATTACAGTATTATTGACACATTCTTCATTCTACAGTGGGCTTCAAATTGCACTTCACATTGAAACAATGAGCAGAGGTGACGAGACCGAGACTTTGAGTGCAATTTAGGGATACTTTTCTCTGTGGACTTCAAAGAGCTTGTTAGGGAAAGGAAAAGATTAGTTTTCTTCTGGCTCCCAAGTGGGGAAGCTGAAATGGAAAGAGGTCAAGTGGCTTTTTCAAGGTTGTATGACAAGGAAACAACTTCCTTTTGCTACTGGGGTGATAGCTACTGACCATTCTGCCATGGGCCATGCTGTCTGGAGGGGGTTGTGAGGAACTCTTCCTCAAACCAATTATTGCTTCTTTGCTTCTCAGGTTTTTTTTTTGTTTGTTTTTGTTTTTGGTTTTTTTTTTTTTGGTTGTTGTTTTTTTTTTTCCTTTTTTTGGTTTTGTTTTTGTTTTTGGTTTTTTTTGGTTGTTTTTTGTTTTTTTTTTGTTTTTGTTTTGTTTTGTTTTGTTTTTTTTACTGTTACTAGTGCTGCATTGCTGTTCTCCCTTTCTATCTTTGTGCTTTAAGGTTAGAGCACTGCTCTATGAAAACGTAAGCTGGGTGTTCAGCACTGAGGCTTACAGGAGACTGATAAGAGTTAGGTAATCAGGAAAAGCCATCAGGTGTCTCATAATCTTAATTTTTATGTTTCCTTATAGTACATTAACAGAGATATTCTGGAGTGTACATGCATTGAGATAAAAAAGTGATGGCACTTGTTAGTCCCAGAGATTTTGGGATGGAAGAGGCTATTCACCACAATCTCATGCTGCTTTCTAGTCAAGGTGCATGGCCTCATATAGGGACAGCTTTTCCTCTTAAAAGGATGTTCAAGTTTCCAGTTAGGAAATGGGTTTTTGCTAAAGATATGGTAAGAATGAGCTACCAGCTGACAATAATCCCTTTTCCAGGACTGCTACTTTGTCTTCTCTTCACACAGACTAAACAATAACTTAGGCATTTTTATGGTACAGCACCAGTTGTAGCTCATCTGTTGATGTTGCAAGACATGTCAGTGGTCTTTTGACATGATACCTGACTGAGGGGTTGTGGGCATTACATATTTTGGCTCTGTTGAGAGCTGGGCTAATTGTCCTTGTAAACAGTGGTGTGCCTTATTGCACGAATTTGTTTCTGGAGATTAAGGAAAATCTCTGTGGGCCCTTAAAAATAATGCCTTGAAACCTTTTGGTTGTCAGCTGTTTCATAAAGAGTGCTCATCTTGAAAAGTGTGTGTTACAGGAACCTAAGAGCCCTTTTTTCCCCCACCCTGAAAATAGTATTTAAGGGAGATATTTGTTTTGTTTTTTTTCTCCTGAAGAAGCTAAAAATTATATGAAGCATCTGTGTCTCACGTTTACATCTCTTTAGTTGGAACAAAGATCTCAAAAAAAAATATTAGCTTCTTCTGCAGTGAAGAAGCTCTCTAATTAGTCTTAAGCCATATGGTCATTGCACTTTTGAAGTGCTCCTTGAAATTCTTCTCTGAGCACAGTTTTTATGTTCTGTTTAGACTGACATGTGTGATGGGCCATCAGCAGTATTTCATTAGAAGAGAAGTGATGAACAGGAAAGATACACAAGGTCTTCCTGGGAGAAGTATATGTTCTGTAATATTATTTTATTAGGTGGTACCATTTATCACTGGTGGCCAGTGATAGTCTGGCCATCATACCATTTACTTGATGATTTACTGAGAATTTAGCAAAAGGATGGCTAAAAAAACCCCCAAACCCTCACCTCAAAAAAACCAAACCAAAACAACAACAACAACAAAACAAACCAAAACCCCAAAAAAACAACAAAGCAAAAAAGCAAACCTGAAATAGAGAGTGACTGATATTAGGAACTGTGTTAAATAACTGGACATGTAAAAAGCATGAGTGGGTTCATCAGAATATTATACATATTGTGAAGATACTTATGGAATAATTGACAAAAGGATTCAGTATGATCTACAGAAGTAGGTAAGCACACCATTTCTTAGAAAGTTTTCTGTGGATTATTCTTGTATTTTTCCTTTTTTGGTGTGTGTGTTTGTTTGTTTGTTTGTTTTTCATTTTTGTTCAGTTTGGTTTTTTGTTTGTTTGCTTTTTTCCTTTGTTTTTGTTTTGTTTGACTTTTTTTTTTTAGTCCCCAGTGAAGCTAAACAGTTCCAGACTTCATGTCTTTAAAATACACTGTATACAGAAAATATACAATTTTACACTTTTACAAGAGCACTTTTACATCAAGCTATATTAGCTGTAGGTACACCAAGGAGTCAACCTGGGAATGACAGGGATCTGTTTTTTTTTCCCAGTGAAAATACTTAATGGATGCATTTGATAGCAGGAAATAGAATCCTATGAATAGAAAGAACTTATATTGGGTTAAAAAAATATTTTAATTGAGAGTTAGCGTTAAAATCAAATTGGTAGTAATTTGCTGTGAATGTGGAATGTATTCTTCATGCAAGTGATTTCTGCTGGTTTATTCTTCTAAATTTTTCTAGGAAAGGAAACCATCTTTTTTGTGAGAAATTTCTAAAATTTTCTGGTTACACTACTTCAGAAATCTGAAAAATCTTTTCAAAGACAGATTGCAGTTGTTTTCTACCTATGGTATTTTCATCACCTACAGGAATTACTAAACTGAAATATCAGAGTTCATATTTAATCATATTTTCCTCTGCCCTCTTTGGTATTGATTAATAAAGAAATAATTAATTGATAAATATTTCAAGGCAGATTCTTCTTGATATTCTGCATATTGATTTGAAAAGAATAGTTAATAAAAAGTGAGTTGATTAAAAGGACACAATCTCAGTCTCGTTTCAACCTTGTAATATATTTTCTTTATAAAGCAACAGTTCTGCTATGTGTACATATTTCGCATAGCAGCAGGAAAACTACACAGACAATATCATCAAGTTCCAAGTGTGAATAATTTTCTTCTTTAATGCTGTTGACACCCCGCATCTAAGTATTGTCTGTAGCAAAAGCAAAAAAAAAAAGTTAAAAAAAAGTACATTACTGATAATCCCTTCCATATCAGAAAGGTGCTGGTGCTTCTTAAAGTTCCTTTATGGGTGTAAAATGGTCATCTGATTGCACACTGAAGACCAGATGGTATATATGAAATTTTGAACTGTTTCAGTCCTCTACAAATGGGCTGAAACAGTGCATGATTCTAGTTTACAGAGAATGAAAGGAACAAAATGGCTCATGAACACTGCTATTAAATGCTCTGCAAAAATTTGTGTCACAAATTTGAAATAGATTACTAACTTCTTACAATACCTTTACAGATGAGGCCAGCAATCTTGAATACCCCACAGAATAACCATAAAATAAATGAACAATGAGACACTTTGTTTTCCCTAGGTTCACTTAACTAAATTAATGAAACCAGCATGACTACAAGAAGTAAATCCATTAACTTCTAAATGGAGTTATGTCTTGGTCAACCTCAGCTTTGAGCAATCATATTGTCAGAGGTGTCTGTTCTTCTGTTTTCACTGAGCAGTAATTTCATAATAGGAGCAGGGTACACGTAAACTATGAGGCTGCTTTTTTTGGTACAATTTTGGGTTTATGTAACTTGGATCAAGCATTTCTTATATTAAAATATTTTAGTATAGTTAAATACCATCTCTTGATATGTTTTTCATTTTAGTTCCTGAGAATTCTGAACTAAAATTCAGCTGCAGAATTGCAATCCGTTCCCTCAAAAAAGAAAACTGCTAAAAATTATCACATTGTATGAGGAGAAATCTTGAAGAGACTGAATTGAAAAGGTGTTTCAGAAAGAGAATGTTTCTAGAAGCTTAAGTTTTATGTCACTTCATGCTGTAAAAATATCTGTTTTCAAGATGATATTGAACACATATAAGGAAAAGAGAAATTATGTATTGGTCATATTGCATCATTATTAATACCTGCATTTTTGCTAGAAAGATGAGAGAGGACTTGCCAGTCTTTTAAATATTTTTAAAATTTATTTTTCTAAAGGGGGTTTAATTTTTTAATGATAGATCAGCTATATTACCTTAACTTCTTTCACAACTGATATATTTGGAAGTGAATAATCACATTTCAGTATCTAGGTTTAATTTTGCAAACTGCATTTTTAAATGCACATTTTAGATGCTGCTTTCTGATGAGATCTTTTGCTTGCTGCATACTGATTTAATCACAGAGTTTAAAATGAAGGTTGTCATTTCAGTATTGATCGAACTTTTGTTCCCACTTCTTCCGTTGCATCCTGAGTTGTGGATGGCTGAACACTGCAGGCGCTAAGGTCAAAAGGACATGCTCGAGATCAACCCGTGCTATTATTCAGAAGTGGAAAACCAATAGAAACATTGCAAAATGAGAGCTCTGCTCCTTTGGTTTTGCTGCAGCATGAAGAGGGGAACCTGCCTGTTTTGCCAAGTGGGAAACATGCTTTATCTGCTCTCCTTGGCTTGTGACCACAAACATTGATTTCTTTGAAGGGAAGTGACCTGGTAATTCTAGCAGTACCTTTCCAGAGGCAGGAAAAAGACACCTCAGAACTTCCTTTGAATTGATATCCAAATTGTCTTTATTGAAAGTAACAACCAACATTTAATATACCCACATAGGCATTTTTGATCATTCTAGATGGAAATCCCTATTGGGCTGAATGTACCATTAACCTATAGTACTAGGGTAGTTATGTTAAAGTTTGGTTGTTAGATGTCTCAGAGGCCTGTAAAGATTCCTTTTTGAGAAGCCTTTCTCTCCTCTTGCCCCTCATGATTTCTTTTTAATTCTGTCTTGTTTGACAGTGGCAAGCTCTCACTCCTACCAGGAGCTTTCATTTGACAGTGGCAAACTCTCACTCCTACCAGGAGCTTGGTAAGAGCAAGCATAAGACTTTATATTCAGTGAAATCCAACTGTTTCTGCTTACATTTAAGATAAATAATAAAGTCATTACAGTAATGGGTAGTTACTAATGTAAAGGAAAAGTGGATCTAATTTGTATGGCGAGGTGTTTATTTGTTTGTCAATATTTACATTTTAAACTCTGCAGATTACAACTGGTTGTCCATAAAGCAGAGAAGAACGCAATCTATCTTCCAGTAGTTCTTGAAGTTTTGGGTAAAATCTCTCTGTGGCTGAGTGAGCCAGTTTGATAATAAATCACTCAGCACTTCAATAGTTTTCCTGTGTTCTCAGGAAAGTAAGAACTGAGTGCACTGAAGAATAAATTCTCTTGTTTGTGTGAGAGACAGAATGCCTTTTAGGAATGGAAAGGAAGGACCTTCAGTATCTCAATTCCATTAAAAGAATTTGGAAGGCAGAAAATGGCAGTTTCCCTATATAATTAGTGGAAAAATTTGGCATGACTACTAATGTAGGCAAGCACATGATTTAACACTTTGTAGAACTAAGGGCACTTGATTGTCTTGTAGAATTGATCCAGAATACAGTTCATCCAAACAAAACCCACTGGATCTGGTTTTTGTTTTCCACATACTATATATTTCACTGAAAGGTCTCATTTATATCTGAGAAGATGTTATTTGTAGTGTTTTGGAAAATATTTTCTATCTGTAATAATACTCATTTGTGTGTTATATAGAATATCTGGTTTATTTTATTTTTAATTTTTAAAATACATTCTATATGAGAAAAAAAAATTACAGTTCTTGTTTTGGTTCCACAGTTTTATTCAGATCACAGTGTAAAAGAATTGTGACAAACTTTTTCCTATTTGGTGGATGAATGGTAGCTGGAAGGAGTGTAATCTTTTCCCCCTTTAGAATACCAGAACAAGTATTCTCTTTATAAGAGACTACATTGAGTACCATAAGGGAAAGTAAATTTTCTTTTTGTGCTGTTTGTGAGTACCACAGAAAACTGGTGGAGCTAACAGTTCAGAATTATAAAAATGAGGAGGAATGCATAGGAGACTAATGAGGAGTGAGTTCAACGCTGACTCAGGACTTGAAGCAAATGATTCAACAGCCCTTGTGAGAAGAGGTAATCCTACAGTGCTGGTGTGATAGGTAACATGGAAGAAGATTCTCCACATCTCGCTCAGGGGTGCCTCAAACTGCCTGCAAAACTCCCTGTTTTGAAATGAGTTTTGCATTGTTTGGCCAGCACCAGATACAGAAGAATGCTGCAATGGGCCTTGCCTCTGCCCTTGTTCTGTGCGGGTGGAGTTTGCTGTGGTGTAGAAGGTGGCTGTAATTTATAAAGTGGTGAAATCTTGTCATGGCCATCGAAAGCAGTGCAAGTCACGTGTCAGAACCAAGTGGGACTGGAAGGCCATGACTGCCAGCATTTCTTCAATGCTTGTTCCCATGGAGGAATGCTCAGATCCTCGTTCCCTGTGGTTCCTGTGGCCGTGGGAAGTGAGAAGTAGTGCAGAGGAGCTTGTTGCAGCCTAACACTTCCACGCTGTGTCACACAGAGCACAGACCTCCTACACAGGGGTCCTTTCAAGTGTGCTTCAGGCTGATGGCACTCTTTTGTCTGTGTGGTTGTTATGTTTATTTAATATGCCAGAACGAAAGAAAGCTGAGTGTCATACTCATAATTCTGGTTGTCATACCATGACAGTTAAGGGCTGGGTGATATGTATTGGGGTGCCTTGGAGGGGACAAGACAGCAGATAATCCTGAAACCTGTGCCTGGATCTCCATTCAGAGCAAATTAGGACACCTCAGGAGGGACCACAGGAGAGAGGTGGCTTAAGTTCAGTAGACGAGATCAGGAGAAAAAGTTCTTGGGGAAATGAAGGAGAGTTGCAAATGGACAGAATAGTCCTGCAACAAACAAACTTTTTTGTATTGCCATTCGCTTTCTGAAAGAAGGGGAGAAAGCCGCAAGACTTTGTAGAGGAACCTTTTGATGAGGTGTGTGAATGTCCTGACCTGACCTGCCCTCAGCTTTTTAGGTTTAATTTCCATTGGCTACTTTGGGTAGGGGAGGAGGAACTGGAGAGAGGAGGAAAAGGGGAGGGAGGAGGAAAAACATTTAAAATGTTTTTTTAATAACATTTTCAGGATGGAATAAAGCCCTTATGTTGAAAAGATCAAATATTTTCCCCCTGCTTTGAAGTGATGTCAGATTCTTCAGCTGTATTCTTCACTTTATTATTTTTTACTTTCTAAAAGTCCCATCTTTTCTTTTTGTGTACAGCACATGAGTTGGCTGAACACTTCAGTTCTCTTTTCAGTGTGTGCGTCCTTCTTCTGGAACACAGCAAGCTCTAAAGCTGTGGGAAACAAAAGTTTCTGGTATCCTTCAAAGGGTATCTACCACATTTATTCTTATCCTTTTGTTCTTAACAAATGCATTTCTGTAGGCAAATTATAATGCCTTTAAAATCACCTCTGACTGAACCATCTTTCTCCAAAAAGGGGAGTGTTCTGGAGCTCTCTCAGTGCTCCAGGTTGGGATGGATGAGATTTACTAAGAAAATATTCTTGGCCTTGAGATTCCTTTATCTGTGTCTTTAGTGTCTCAAAGCAGTTCCTGCAAAAGCCAATTTTCTTTCTTGGACCACCATTTAGTATTAATGCTTCTTTTTCTTTTCCTGTGAAAGCAATAGAGAGTTACCACTGTCTTTCCTGGATTGGAGAATACTTGAAATTTTGTACCCGGTTTTAATTTCAGTGTTGATGACATGGGTTTTGAAGTGCTTTGGCACCAATTTCAGCAGGAGCCAAATTGAACCCAATTTTTCTGTGAGCAGGTTCAATTAATAAATGAAAATTTACTTGAAAGAAAGAGTGTAATTTCTTGGATGAATGTGACAGATGTTAATAATCTAAAATAAACATGAAAAATTTCTACCTTTTTAACAGAAGTCAAATCTATTTCTTAATCATCCTTGGCCTTTCACCAGTATTCAGCTCTTGTATCCGTTTAGAGCATGAAAGCCATGTTTGTTGTTTCCATGTCTGTATCTTTATTCTTTTGTTTCTTTTTTCCTACTTTCCTGGAAAAAATCTTCTACAGAACTAGGTTTCATGAACTGTCTCCTGAAATCTTTATTTAAAGGAAAACTGCAATGCTGACCATGTTTGTTTATGATGTCTGCTGCTTTGGGAACAGGTGAACAGAAGTCAGAACAAATGATCAGAAAAAATACTAGGTTTAGTTTTGGTATTATGTGTGTGTTTGTCTCCGACAGAAATTGGAGGGGCCTTGGCTAAATGAAGTTGTTTGGGGAGAGGAATCTATAAAATGTCCAAAACAAGATAGTTCTAAGTAGTGTTGTTGTTTTAAATCTTTCTTTGTAGTGTTTGTAGTTTTGTGAAAGCTGAAATTTTTTCCTGTGGCATGGAAAAGCTCCAGATGTAGGCAGAAGTCCTGCAGGAGAGCTTGACTCCAACTTGATGTATTTTGTTGAGAGGAAGGTTTGATTGGGAGGGAGTTAAACCACTTCCACTGAGTTGGCTGAAAATGGATCAAACCCAGTTTTTTGTTTTATGTACATTTTCTTTTTCCTGAGGCTTAGTCTGTATCTCAGATCACGACACTTTCAATTATCTTGAATTAATTAATTAATTAGTTTATTTATGCTAATTTTTTGTTTTGTTCATGAGTTTTAGAAAGATCAGGGTAGAAGATTTGCAGTAGATTTGCAGTAGGGCAGCACACAGAAATATTTCTACTGCTGTGTGTGACATACACAGAGAGTGTGCTTATAGAACCCTCCCTTCGAGAATATTTACTTGGAACTTCTCATAGACAAATAGTGCCCCCAAAGAAACTCAAAAATTGAAAGGGTGATTTTTTCTTTAGTATTAGTCAATCCTGCTGTGTGTCTTACCTTGAAGAGAATTCAAACCAGACAGATTTTTATGTGCCTGCTGTACTAAGGTATAAGCATTCACTTGAAAAGTTACAAAAGTACAAGTCAGTGTTCATTACAGCATTCACTTCTCTGAAAGTTACATAAATGTGTGCACTGCCCATCTCCATGCCCAGCTTGAGGTGATTATACCCTGTTTGTATCTAATCCACCAGTGGATTCACGCAATTCTATTGAAAGTGGCAGAGTTTCTTTGCCTACAGTGGATTAAAGGCTCTTCATCTTAATATGCATTTTTTCCTACCTAATCTAACCACATAGAGCAGATGGACTTGGTATTATTATCTATAAGATGAAGAGCATCTAACACGATGCTGCTTATTATCTTGTTTTTCAAGCTTGCTGTGATTCATATTCCTTTTCTTGCATACAGAAGGAATATGGGATAAGAAAAATCACTTGAACTGAAGAAATTGCAGTGTAATTGAATTTTGAACATTGATTTCTGAGTGTACAGAAAATGAAGTGAAATAATGTACTTGAGCAGCAAATTACAGGAGGTAGGACAGTGTACAGTGCCTTTAAGAAGCAGGTGTTTGCTGGGGAGTTCACTGTGCATACAAATGTACTCACATTTTGAAGTTGGTTAGGAGCAGTTACAGGGAAGAGGAAACCTGACTGGCCTAATACAGGCTTTTTCTATTCAGTGCAGGCTTGAAAAAAAGGTAGAAATATAATAATGTAGGGAAAAGCTGGGTTTTGTTTGCTCTTTAAGGTCTGAAGCAGGGAGAACCAGAAGTATGATTTAAAGGAAATTGCAGTAGTGGTTGTTGTAAGTACACAGAGAGGAAGCCTTGCATAATTTTCAGTCTGGAAGGAGGAACTGAACATTTAATTAAACAATGCCTTTGACTCAATTAGTTGATACTCCAGTCTTCTTAGTACATATAGTTTTAGGTTATTCTTCAACTGTACAGCTGTTTCCTACTGCATAACATGTGGGAGGGAGGTAGCCTGTGGTTTCAGAAGCAGAGGGAAAGGAAGAAGGTTTCTAGGCCCTAAAATTTTAAGCATCTCTAACTCAAAGCTGCAAAGGTAGCACATCTAACAAAAGCCTAACTGGTAATTTCACAGTGAGTATTGACCTTATCAAAGTCTACCCAAAATCTATTGAACCCCTTTGATCATCCCATCACTCCTGCCAGACTGCTGAGCCCCGAAACCTCAAGAGTTTCTCTGCATGCAGAAATAGTATTTGACTAACTGGATCTGCTTTCATAGGGAAAATAAAATACAGTCCACCTGTAGTCTGTTTGAGTATGCATTGTGATAGTGCTCATGTAACATAAGTTACTCCCTTGTGGGCAGAGAAATATGTTGGACAAGGTTAAAACACCTTGAAACATATTTATATATATAATTACACTAAAAATTAGCAGAAACAGTGTTTGGGTGAAATAACAGACTTATTGAACCACATCATAACAGATGATTGTTGTGATTTTTTTTTTCCTTGATCTACCTCATTTAGATAGGAGGCTGGATCTGCTTAAAAGAACACATTATTTTAAACAGAGATTTGTTCTGGATTTTGGCTCTTGTTTCAGGGGGGAATTATATCCTCTAATGACACTTGTTTAAGCCAAAATAAGTCAAGTCAGTTGTTGGAGTTTAGTCATCTCACACATGTTCTGCTACAAAAGGAGGAAAGAATACTCTCCTGTGTTAACTTGAATTTCGTTTAAGCAATAGTTTATCAATGCAAATAAAGTGCAGATCAAACAGAAGAAAATTATGCATAATAAAATGAAGAAATTGGAAGGATCTGACCTTGGTGAGGAAGAGCCTGCCAGGTTCAGTGGGAATTATCATGTGTCACACAATCATAGTCAGGATTGCAATTGTACGCAGAGGACACAGGCATTGGAACTTATTTTCAGAACTATTTAGGTGCTTGCATAAGAGTCTTTCAAAAGTCTTTTTTAAAGATTGTACTGGGCACTCAGGCAACTCTGAAAACCTCTCAGGACTGAATTAATGGTTACGGAGTAAATATCAGGAGAACAGTGTCACTTAAATCAAGGTACCTGCTGTATGAGAGCTTGACCCAGAAGCTGAGACTGGGGAGCAGCATCTCAGCTGTGTGAGCTGGCATTTTCTTACTCAATGCTAGAAACAGAAGACAGAGAATTTTATGCTGTTGAGGCTGTGGACTTAACAGATTTAAGGAACAGCTGCTGCTGAGACAAAGAAATGTTTGCCGCATTTGTTCACACAGAAGAACTCCTTCAAAAGGAAGGTTTGGCTGTCATAGGGTTGTTTAGGTGTGACATTGAGCTGAAAGTTCTGTGATTCAGGTCAGTGTGTTACCCTGAAATTCAGTTCTCTAGAGGGATTAGAGTATCTAAGTATTTTACTTGTGTGTAGTATTTGCAGTCTCTGCTGATTCTTACAAGTTTCTATGGAAAGGTTTGGACATGTGATCAAACTGGTAAGTGTTCAGTCTGGTAGCTGTCCATATGCATGAATAGCAAATATTTAGTAATTCAGTTTATTTTAGATTGCACTAAGAGGATTTAGTTGCATTACCTTTTATTTGCTGTTGGCTAAGAGCCTTCACTCATGCTGGTTGTGGTGGTTCAGCTTTCATATCTTGAAGGCCTCTGATTTCTCTGGGAGGTTCAAATCTGCAACACTTCAGTCTGATTCTTACAGTACATTTCACTTTGGTGTTTTTGTCAATGCAAAGTCTTGAATTTCTTTCTTGCTTTCATTTGAAATAAACTTTCTGTTGTCATGGTTGCTGAGAGCAGCTCAAAAGCATGAGCCCTGCTGACTCCTAAAACCAGTAAGCCTGCATATTTCAGTGAGGAAGCTTGGAATTAAAGCAAGTGCTATGATTTCTTTTCTTTCCCCTTGAAGATAAAGTCATAATTTCTCAATGGCCATGATTGCCTCTGTTGAAGAGCAGGGACAGGAGGGAATCAGATGAGGAGGATATATAGTCAATGTACAGTGAATTACATTACATGAGGGCATGGTCACAATTATGTGGCTCATTCTTTACAGGTTCTTTTAGTGTGATCTGTTTTTGAAAACCCCAACTAAAGGAGCCTCCCAGGAGCTCAGCTGCAGTCCTTTGTTACTCTTGTACTAGACAGCTTTCCCTGACATCTCATCAGGGTCACGTTTGTTTTCAGTTAATCTACTTTCATGTTTTTCTGACTTCCGTGAGTCTGTGCACAGAGTACATTTGATCCTTAACCTTTTTCCACATGCTTTTTTATAGAACATTAGGAGACTTGATGCTAGGATATGCTGGCAGCTTTGACTTTGAGCAGAGACAGACACCCAGGCAATTGTCTGACAGCCAGGGTGGAGGAGGTTACCTGAGTATAGAGCATTAAATTATGTGCCGACCTCTTCCACCACCATCTCTCCTACTCATGTACCTAAGGAAAATATCTGGATTTGGGTTTGTTTTACAAACACTCACGCTCAGTGTTTCTGAGTACCCCCAGGAACCTTAATCTTTGTTCCTGTAGTATGTCCTCACAGTTTTGCAGTTTTCTCTTGCCTTTCTTGAATAGTTCTTCTTGATCTTTTGTTTCCTTGCTGGGAGCATTGGTCTGCTGGCCAAAGACTTGACATGGCATGTGAATGAGCAGAGTGCAGTTCTTTTTCTACCAGCACTTGGGACAATCTGGGCTTCATATCTCTGTACTTAAAAAAGTGGGAATGGGGAAATGTTTCTTTTGTTTGTTTGGCTGGTTCACTATTTTGGCCTTATGTTTTGGGAGTCAGGGATTAGTAATTGTATCTTTTACAATCCATGCCACAGGGAATTACAGTATTTTAGCATCCCTTTTTGTGTCTCATCTCTAAATCATGGTGACAGTAATAAAGCAGGAGGGGCAAGTGGCATGAGGGGAAATAAGCACTGCAGTATGAAACATATATTTTAATTACAATTGATCTTATCAGATATAGATCCTTCTTCCACATACAATTCTCATACAGTTCTTTGTTAGAAGATCCAAGAGGACCCTGAAGACCGGAAATGTGTTGAAGCAAACATCTGGCTTTTTTTTTTTTAACTAAAAGAGAAAGAGTTGACTTAAAACAAACTCACAAAACAGAAGCAGAACAAAAAATATGCAAACCTCACCCACCAGCTCTGCCAACTTCCTGGCCCTTCTCCCCTTAAAAAGCTATGGACAGATTTTTCTCTCCAGAATTAATTTTGAAATTTAAGTTTGCTGGCTTATGCATCCAATATTTATCATTTCCACTACACTGTTGCATCCAGTGTTCCTTCCCATTTTAAAATGCTTATGCTTTACTTTCCAGAGGTAAACCCCACAATTTTAGAAAGATTTTAGAAAGTTCATGGTTTTTAGAAAACTCATGGTTTTTAGAAGATTCCTCTGCTAACAGGCATCTAGCAACAGGACAAGAGGACATAGCCTGAAGCTGTCCCAGAGCTGGACATCAGGAAGAATTTCTTCATGGAACATTGTTCAAGCATTGGAGTGGGCTGCCCAGGGATGTAGTGGAGTCCCCATCCCTGGAGGTGTTCAAGAAATGACTGGACAGGGCAGTATGGGGTATGATCTAGATTGGTCAGAGTTTGGACTTGATAATCTTGGAGATCTTTTGCACCCTAAAAGATACTGTGATTTCAGGAAGTTCCTTCAAGTGAAGTCATCACTATTTGCATTCTGGTCTCAGGCTCTGAAGAAGCCATTTGTAATGACTTCCTATTAGATCAGTTCTGACCTTTCATGTTTGCTCCGAGGTCTTTGTGCTCATGCTGTCATTCTGACAGTGAAGCATTAGACTGAAACTGGAAATGACATTAACCACCTTTCTCACCAACTGCTATGCAGGCAGCAAAACCACAGAAACAGAAGAGGAATATTGAATCAATATTTTCCACTGTTGCTGGGTTCAGTTTTACTGAAGGCCTGTAGAACTTTACTGTAGCAGTTGATGTTTGTTTCCAGTTTGGCACTTGGCTTGCTGAGATTCAGGAGTCAGGAACAGCCTGTTTTGAGTTACACACCTGATGCACTTTCTGGGCTGGGGGAGTGGGATAGCAGCACTGGTATTGCACTTGAATTTTTAACTCTGGCACCTTTTTTTAAGATCCAGGAATCTCAAGTGCTGTAGAAATAGGAATGACACAGCAGAGGTGATGTCCCTCCCCATTCGCACTTCTTCCAGCCTAGAATTGTTGGTATTTTTAAGTCTGGCTGTGGAGACAGGTGGGATAGAGATAGGCTAAGCAGACCTTTGTAAAACTCTTATTGCTCAACAAAATTAAGAGGAAACATGTCTTTGATTAAGAGACTGCTTCTTGAAGTTTATCCTGATTCCAGCTGCGTGTTTCTCCTCTCCTGACTTGTCCCAGCCCTCTGTAAGGTAGTCTGAGGTCTACTTTAATTTACTCTAGTTGGCAGTGGTCCCTGTGGAGCTGTGTGCCACGTGGCCATGGCTAGAACAGGGCTGATCCAGCCACTCCCTTTGCCCACCCTGCCAAGGTGCTGTGGGCCGGAGGGTGTGGGAGCTGGATCTCTTGGATCAAAGCCCACCAGCTTCCCTCCAAGTGAGGAACCCCTAGTGGGGAACTTGCTGAGACTTTCCTTTTGAGGCTGTGTGGTGTGCAGAGTAGGAATGAACCTGCTGTCTTCCTTCAAATACTCCCTCATGCCCACAGTGAGGAGTTTGAATGCCCCAATGCCATGCCCTGTAATTTGAAAGACAGGCACAAGGACTTGTAGCTGAAGTCAGTGGGTTTTATCAAGGACCTTCTCTAAAGGCCCTCTCAGAACAACTCTGCAGTTTGTTAGTCAGAGATGCGAATGTCTCTGCATCTTTTGCAAAAATGTTACTTGGATGAGCAAAATAGGAATATTTCAAAGAAAATTTAGTTGCCTTAATTAATTTACAAAAGATAAGTTTATTTTTCATCTTGCTGGAAAGAGTTTTATCATCCTGTTTCACTTAACAGAGTGTATATGAATAGTAAATGCAATAAATAATTACAGAATACAGTGTAACATGATCAACTGAGGTCACAATTCATTCAACCTGTTAATATTTTCTTTTCCCATTCATCTGCATCAGAAATACATTAATAATTGCTTTTAAATCTACACTTCTTGCCTCACTCCCTTAATATATGCCATGTTTGGGGGGTTGTTATTAAAAATGTTTGTGCTGATGTATAGGAATTGATTCCTTGTCCACAGTAGAGCTGCTGTTTCTTTAAATAAAAAGAAAAAGGCACATCCATGGATTATATGCTATCACCAGTACATTTTCAGTGTTACTTGCCTGCTTCATGCATTTATTTAACTTTGTGATTTATAGCCAGGCTCAGTATTGACTTTCATCTGCCTTGATGGCAGATTTAATGCAACCACACATGCATTAGGAATTGGGATGTCATTGCAAGAGTTTACAAATCAAAAGTGTTGCTGCAATGCATTCTACCTGTGCTAAGAACACTGTTTTTTATTGCATGGGGAATTATTCTCTGCAGCCTTCTGAATAGGCTTATCATCCATCATAGAAGATGCATCCTAAAATGTGTAATATTGTTTTGTCATAATGTTGTCAGATAATGGAAAAAAATATGTTTTTTTCTTTTTCCCATATTAACCTTTAACTTCACCTTCATGTTGCAGTAGGCTGTTATCAGCAAGAGCAAGTTTCACTTTAAAGTTCAGCAGACTAAGTAGTTACAAAAAAAAAAATTCATTATCTCTCTGGTTTATAGAACCTGAGTGGGTTTGAGATTATAGTGAACAAGATTAGATTGCATAGCTGGAAATCTAAAACCTTGAGTAAATATTGACTGTGAAAATGAATTTTCAGGATTTTTAAGCATCTGGATATGTTCTGTGCAAATCACCTGCATAGTTTTGTAACTATTTGATTTTACTGAGTAGTTACTGAAAAGATTAGCCTTAAATAGACTAAAAAAAAAAGAAAACAAACACACAGTGTAAAAATACCTTTAAAAAAATTATATCCTTTATATAGAAGAGTATACAGTACATAAAAAGTGTAAATGTAATTTATGCCGGGATCTCTCTATGTATCTGTCTACCTAAAAAAGTAATTAAAAGACCAGACCCTTTTTCCAAGAGAGTGGTGGCTGAAAAGTGCAAGTGTGCTGAAGAACTGCTGAGCTGCCATTCCTAAAAGTCTGCAAGAGGGCTTTGAACCTCTTGTGAAAGAGCAGAAGGTGCTCAAATTTTTGTGAGTTGGTTGCAATGGGAAGAAATTTAAAGATGTGTTGTCCATGTAATGTACACTATCAGTCACCTTTGCTGACTGAGATGATGTAAATTCAAGGAATTGTAATTGGATCTTTATACAGACAGCTTAGTTAAATCTCACATTTTCCACTGATTTCAAAAGACTAAAGGTCAACTTTTATCACTTTCTCCTCTGTTGAAAAAGACCTTGACAAGGGCCTGGAAAAAATGTATGTGTGTGCAATTTTCTCAAGATATTAAGACAATTTAAAGAACAACATAAATGTTCTAGTAGAACAGGAATTGGTGGTAAAAGTTTCAAACCACTGGTGTTCAGTGGAATCTTTTCATTTTAGAGGAGATTTTGCACACACACATCCCATAATGTTTGCTTCATGGCTCAATAACTTTTGTCAAGAAAACTAATTTAATATGTAAATACAGTATTAACATAAGCCTCCACTATTTATTATATTATCTGATCATGTGAACACACATTTTTAGCCTACCTTTTAAAATCCTAAAAGTAGTGTATTTTTTCAGATTTCTGGGTATATTTACCTGAAAATGTAAGGGCAGGACTTTCAGGTATGGTTTCTCAGTGGCTTATTTCCTATTTTACATGGCTTCGTAGATTTCCATTGGCTCTGCATTAAACTTACGGAGTTTGAAAATGTTCCAGGAAGTTTTGCCTGAACATGGGGAAGAGCTTCTTCACTGTGCAGTGACTGAGCACTGAACAGACTGCCCAGAGAGGCTGTGGGTTCTTCCTCACTGGGGGTATTCCAGAACCTGGGCACAATCCTGGGATGACCCTGCTTGAACAGGGCAGCTTGACCAGATGACCCCATTGTGTCTCCTTCCAACCTCACCCTTCTGTGATTCTGTGATTCCAGCTGTGCATTGTTAATGTTGATCTGCATGTCCAGGGGTTTCTGCCTGTGGTATGGGACAGAAAATGTACCAGGGAAATCAGGTCAGTTGAGACAGAGTTGATTGTCCCAGAGACACAATAGCAGGGAGTAGCAAATCTCCTATGAGCAGAGAGCTCGTTTCATTTTGGTTTCCCGAAGGATGTTTGCAGTGCATTGTCTGAGTAGGGCAGGTGTGTTTTGGTGCTTTGTTTGTGTATGGTGCTATGTTCTGAGCTGAAGTGAGGCCAGACTAGGAATCCTTTGGATACAACCTAAATATTCCCAAAGTTTTCACTAGTACAGTGTTTAGAAGTGGGTTTATAGCTGTTGTCTGGACTTTTAAGTAGTTTGTGGGCTTGTGAAGAAAATAGCAGAATTACAGTTCTGGTTCATGACAGGTTTTGTGGATTATCACTGTGGAAGTAATCTGTCTTGACACGACTGTGGGGTGCCAGTCATGGTTTCATAAAGCCAGGTATGCTTCGCACAGTGTCACAAACTAACACAGAATTAGCCAATTTTTAGAAGTGAATAAACAACAAATCTCAACAGCATGTCTGGGTCTGTTTCAAAGAATTTTGGAGATTATGTGTGGTTACCAGCATGTTACTAACATGCTGGTAACTTTCTGGCAGAGCAATTAAATGTTTTCCTTTATCCCTACTGGGGCTGCTGAAAAGCCTCTGTTTCTAGTTCATTTCTCACAAATTACTCTGCCCTGTATTCTGTTTGTGAAATACTGAGAATACTGTAAAATACATCTTATCCTTTCACCTGTGTAACAGCAGAAAGCCTTGGAGTAGGCAGGGACTGCAGAAAGCATGGGATTTTTTGCCTTGTAGGTGATAAATAGTGTGATGGAAATATAAAGCAAATCTAGGTTGTGTTCTGTATACTTCACCTGCCTGGGAGTGCTCTGTAATTAGCCTTTCATGCAATACCCAAGGGGAGGTAAAAATCACGTTTTAAAACCAGATATGGATAAACCTGCACAATAAATTGTTGCCTGACAGGTAATTCTTTGAGCATTTTAGCAGCACACTTTGATTGCCTTTTGGTTCCTATTTCATCCTTGCTCTCTTTTTACCTTTTCCCTTTTATTTTGTTTTTATGAGGTGTTTTGAGTGTAGGGCTTTTTTTTGTCCTCTCTCTGTGGTTGCTTGTATAGGCTTGTTAGGCAGGCTCTTTCTCATCTCGTAGTGCGTGATCAGGTGATGGTTCTGCAGAAGCAGCAGCTCACAACTGGAGTCTCAAAAGGGGGTGAGAGTGGGTGGATGGGGCAAGGGGGACATGCAAAGCTCATGTGCTGCTCCCTGAAGAAAGATGTTTGTGCTGCCCTCCCTGTTAGGCAGGAGAAGGTGTTTGTTTCTTTCACAGAGGGCACAGTGTTCGGAGTGCAAGAAAGAAAGGAGCCGTGCTCTCCCTCCTTCTAACTGTTTCTGCTCTTTTACTCTGCCTCCATTTAATGCATTTTTGGCTGTCTGCTTCCTGGCTGGAGCTCCTGGGACATCCTTCCAGTTGCTACCTATCTTCTTTCTGTTTTGCAGAAAAAAAAAGGATTACTTTAAGAAAACAGACTGTAGGGTTGATTTTTTTTTCATTGTGTTGCTCTACTGTGTTGAAAGCAGACATTTATTGCCATATCTTATGTTGCTTATCAGTACATGAAGCCTAATGCACAACTGCTTTCAGTACAGCTTAGGGATGTCTGGGTCTCGGGCACATGGCTTTGAAGCAAGAGCTCATTTTCTCTCTCACTCAGCCAGAGAGATCCAGAAGAAGTGTATTCTTCATCTGAGTCCTTTCAAAATTTGAAAGCAAATTTAGAGCTGAGGGCTGTTGATGAAGCCACCCCCACTAATGAATCGAAATAGTACTTGTATACTTGGTTTCCATCCAGTTTTAAACAAAATCCATTCTCTTCCTGGGAGTTCTTCCTTCTCTTCACTTCTTCTTGAAAGGAAGTGTGGGAACCCAGAACATCCCTCTGGCTGTCCAGGAGGCCAGGACTCCTGCCAGGGGGTTCAGAAGCCCTGGCACAGAGCCCAAAACACCTGTGGTTTTGATTATGACCCATGGAGAAAATTACCAACCTTATATGAAGGTCAGCAAGCCACAACAGTTTAGGAAGAATAATAGTAAGTTATCACAGGGTGGAAAAGTAGATTTTAGTGTTTTTGGTATGGGGATTCAGGAGGCAAGATGGAGGGATCTGGGCGTGTCCAGCCTTTCTCCTTCTTCTTCTTGGCCTCCATCTTCTGCTGTGATGTTGGCACTTACAAATTGGTTTAGAGTGGAAGCTCACTGTCTAACATAGGTGATAGGTATTGGAAAGTAATTGTAAATATTGTACATGTAGTTTTTAGTATAAAGACATAACACTGCCCCGGGGGCAGGCAGAGTGCCTGGAACTGTCCTGCTGGATGGACCTCAGCAGGGCAGGAGAAAATTTTTTATAGATAAGACGCAATAAACAACCTTGAGACTGAGAACTGAAGATCTCTGACTCATTCTTCAAGCGCTCGGGCTGGCAAAAACGACTTTTAACAATCTCGGGGTCGCAGTGACCCAGAAAGACCCCAAGAAGGAAGAACTGAAATGCAGGTTTTAAGTACCCATTATCTATTTCTGGTATAGATCACATCAGTTGTGACAAGTTAAGTTGCAGGTGTGGCTTGCATATGGAAGTCAAAGTCTGACAATGTAGATCTCAGAGTGCTTTGTGTATGACTTACAAAAGTTACCATGAACAAGGAATTTTTGGTTTCAGGTAGGACACAGGTAAATAAATGTGAGTGGAATACAGACACTAAAACTTGTCAGAGAGGATAAAGTATGAGAATATCAGCTCAGAAATTGAGCCTGTTTATTTCATCTAAGTAATTCAGTAATTCTTTTCATTCTTTAAAAAGCAGCATCCATAAGAAGAAAAGGCAGTGCCTTTTATGGCAGATTGTGCCAATTGAAGTAAAATCCACCCATCATCTGTGAAGGAAAAGGATTTTGTTTCTGCTTTAAGTGCTAATTTCAATGCAGCTTCAAATTTGGAGCAATCATTATGTAAAACTGCCCATACTTTAGCTCATTTTTACTGTCTTATACAGTTTCATAAACCTGCAGAGACAGATATGACAGAGCAGCCTGTCTGGCAAAAGCACAGGAAGAAAGCTAAGTGCTTAAAAATTGGCATTCATCTTCTTTTAGACAAAATACATTAGAATATTCCTTTATACCTGAAATGAAATTACTGCTTTCTTGAGCTTCTGTCATGTTTGTGCTGTTATTTTGCCATTCACTTAATGAATCCCAGAGCTTCAGGATTGTTTTTGACATAGCAATTGTAGTTGAATATAGAAATAATTTTTCCAACCCTTTCACATTGTCCTTGCTTTTTGAGAGTACCTTTTATCCATCAGTGTTTGAATCCAGAACTGTTTTCTTGCTGTAAACAAAAAGGCTAATGAAGGGATGTATCTTCTTGGAAATAGGGAATTGCATCTGGTATTGAAGTCACAGAGGGGGAAAAAGGGTCCTCTTGTATTTACTGAATAATCACCCCTACTTTGTCTGATATTATGCAATATACCTGTAAGATAAAGCCTAACAGATGTTTTATGTTTCATGTAAAATTTAGCTTAAGCTTTCTCATGAGGGAACCATGGAGGCTTCTGTAGGGTTTGCTGCTGCCTGATACAGTGAGAAAATCTGGGTACCACCAGAGGCGGTACTTTAATTTATGGGGAGTTGAGTTTTACTAGCCAATAGTGTCTTTTCACCCCTCTGGACAGAAAAAGAAAAACAACAAAAATAAAGAAATTAACTCCTCCACCACGGGAGTCTTTGGCTTCAGAATTGTGCTGCCCTGAGCCATCCCCCTCCAACATGATAATTTGGATCCTTAGCATGGCTATTCCTAAAGGAGGATTATGGAGAACTTCAGTGGCAGTGAGCCCTTCTGCTGGCAGTGCTTTGAACTGGAAACATGAACATGTGAGTCAAGTGTCCAGGCTTTAAAATATACATTCTTCTGACGTGTTTGGAGACAGCCACACGTCCTCCACTGCAGCTGTGACTGGTCACTACAGTGGATGTTTAATATTGGTGATATCCTGTTAACAGTCCTGACCCAGAAATCATTCTCTCTTCCTTAGCTGGTGGAAATTTAGATATATGCAGTATTGCCTCTCCAGAAATTTGTGCTCAATTTTTAAAAGGCAGTGATGAGAATGTAAAGTTTAAAATTAAGTGTTACTGTATCACCTGTTAGGTTGTTTGATGTGTTATTTTTGTTATTGTCACTGTTAATTCTTTTTAATATTTACTGTGAAATTGTGCAGATATCTTTTATCTATTTCAGCTTTCTCTGCCTTTTGCTCTTAAACTCTTGCCTTTTGCCCTCTATCAGAGACCTTCCTTGTGTTGATACTGGGAGGCACAGACCAAATCACCTTTAATCTCTTTCTGATACACTGACTATTTCAACATTCTTTGACACCTCCCAAATGGCAAGATTTCCAGAATTTATCCATTTGTTTTTTAAAAATCCCCATCTGAACAAGTTTTAATTCTTGAAGTGCAGAACCAGAAGAGAACTAGTTACATTTCTTCAATTATATTAAAGTATTGCCACCTTCCTACAGGAATAGGAACTGAAGTTCATGGGGTTGTTGTACTCCCTGCCCTTGCTTAATAACCGCATCACTGTGATCTCAGGTTCACTTGCTTATTCCCAGTGATGCCCAAATTCCATTCAGAGCTGCAGCTTGTCAGTACACAAATCTTACTTCATAAAATTGGTGTATTTCCTTGCCATAGATGAACTCACCCTTTGCAGTTGTTAGAATGCATGTTTTCAGAGAGCTTGTCTTACCAAGAGGCTTAGGTGATTTTCACCAATAACTGGCTTTTTTCATCACTTGTCACTTCAGTGATTTCTGCAATGTCTACAAATTGGAATGTCTACATATGTCTACAAATTTCTAGGGGGGTCTTATCTTGCAGGTCATAGAAAAACTGTTGCAAAGCCCTCCTTTGAACTTGGAAGACAGTACTCTACTAAAAATTATACTTTAGAGATATATAATTCACAACATTTATTTAATTTTATTAATAGTCCATTGGTATTTTTTTATAGTATAACTTTTAAACATTATTTTGGGTAGATTTACTTATAACTGTCAGACATCTCCAGTAAAGTGTTGTTGTTATAGCAGGCTCCAAAATTTGAATGTGTGTGTGGGAAAAACAGACCCCTGCCATAATACACATTTATTTTACACAAAGAAAATTGTTGATTTTATTTTTTTTTCCTGACTGTGGTTAATTATTTTGGGGAAGGAAATTTTACATATGATATTTCTGGTGCTGGAGCTGAAATGTTATGAAACCTATAAACAGAGCTTTCCCCCCCTCCCACCCTCCAGAATAAGATCATTATGGAACACTATAGTCAGGCTCTCAAAGGCTTATTCTGTAGTCTATTTACACAATCACATTGTGTTTACATGGCAAGGCTTTTGTGGTGGGGTCTGCAGGGGTGGCCTCTGTAAGGGGAACAGGGGAGAAGAGGAAAGGTTGGAGCAGCAGCGAGGGGCAGTCGTGGGTTGAGCCCGACCCCTGCTCCCCAGATCTCTGCACTGCTTGGAGAGGGCACACAGGACTCAGAAATAAAGTGAAATTGAGCCTGGCAAGAAGAAATGGAAAGCATTTTAAGTTTTGCTGCTGTTTCTCACCATGCTTCTTGTAATTGTCAGCAAATTAAATCACCCTTCCCCAAGCTGAGTCTGTTTTGCCTGTGACAGTAACTGATGAAGCAATTTCTTTGTCTGTATCTTGACCCATGAGCTTTTAATCTTGTTTTCTGCCTTTGTCCAGCTGAGGTGGGGAAGTGAGGGAGTAACTGGGTGGGCATCTGGAAGCCAGCCAGGTCAACTCACTATAACAATAAAGATTTCGGACACAAAATGTTAGCAGCCTGGTTTCCTTGAATTAGAACAAGAATATATTATTGTAAAGGGTTATGATAATGCTGCTCATATCCATGAAGAAGGGTACTGAATAAATTGAAATACTAAGAAAATACTAAGTTATACATGTGCTTGGCAACAGTCATGGTGGATGATTCTCTCCCACTCCTGTTGTAGCACTGAGTTGATACATTCAGTTCTATTCTACACTTACTATAGTTCAAAAATATTTAGCTGTATTTAAAAGGTACTAGTTACAAAAGCTATTTGTGCTTGTTTTAGTCATCCTTTGTTTTGTCTAGTGGCTTTTAATGTTTTTTCAAATACAATTCCTTTTCTGGCTTTGGAAGGAGTAGATTTTTGACACTATTGATAATTTAATTGGTTTTGGGTTTTATAAGGCATTTTAGCCTTGGTGTAAAGCACCTACTCTTTCATGGTTTTTACTACTGGTGCATATGAATATTATTCTTTCTGTAATGAAAATGGAAAAAATAAAAGAAGAAAGGAGGAAAAAGTGCCAATATTAATGGAAGATCTTTGTAATTGTTTCTTACTGCAAGCTCCACTTTTGAAACAGTATATGAGAAAGTAATGTTGATCATGAAATTCTGATAGTTTATTTTGGTATGTGATCAACATGAAAGTTCCACAATTAAATTGCATATGTTCAGATATGTTCTGCTGCAAATAAAACTAATAATTTATAGTGGAAAAGACTACTTTTATTATTATTGTGTGGATAGAGAAGAGCAGGAGGAAAACATCTCCAGGTCTCCCCAAGGGGTTTGAGAAACATGCAGTTGTTAACTTGTTTCTTGCCCCACAGAACAGTATGTTTTATTTTTGTATTTTCTTTAATATCATGTATGTGGTGTCTTGGGTTGGAGATTTTCTGTTTAAGTGCCCTCCTCGTGTGGGTTAGCAGAAGGAGGTGTGGTATGGTGGCTTTGTTTTCATTCTTCACTGTGGAGACTTTCTTTCTGTTTACATTATTGTTGTGCAGTTTAAAGGCCAGCAAATTTGGAATCAAACTGGCTTTTACATAATGTTTACTTATTTCTCTAAGAAACTGAAAGTTTTTAATTGAAAAACACATTACTGGGTCCTGGAACCACCAGTTGTGGTGGTTTTGTTTTGTTTTTTGTTTGTTTGTTTGGTTTTCAGTGGTTATTGTTTGCTTTTTGGGGGGGGGGGGTCAGGTGTGGTTTTTGTTTGTTTGGGTTTTTTTTTTTTTTTTAATTTCAAATAAATAAAAAGGCCTAGGATCAATGCAAATTCCTCAGCCTCAGGGTAACTCTGTAGTACTGCAGGATCTGGTGTGAGGACATGGGGGACTGGCTGGAATGAGATGGCAGCATAGTGTCACCACATGGATGGATAAGCCACCAATGTTAATAATCTTTTTTAATGACAGTCTTCTGTATTCTTCAGCTGGGTTGGTTTGAAACACCTGGAAATAAGTTCTTGAGTTTAAAAAGTGTTGTTCTTGTGGAACCTGCCACTACCTGGCCTTCATATCCACAGCATAATTTCTTGATTGAGACCTGATTTGGTTCTCCTGTTTTATAGATTAATTGGACCAATGCCTAAGGCAACAGCTTTAAATCAAGATTTTCTGGCATATCTGTGTGGGGTCCAATTATCACAATATTCCTTTCCAAAAGAGAGCCTGGGGCTGCAGTACCACACATTTGGGCTGAAATTTTGAGTTAATTTATTTTCTTTCCAACAGCTTTATAAAGATAAGATAATGGAGGACCAGTAGGATAAGTATCTTCCCTTTTGCAATGGGAGCACAAATATCTTGCATGCTAATTGATTGCACTTATTAAAACCAGGGTACAGCTGTAATCTGAAGAAGCCATCAGTTATCTAGCTGCCTATATAGTGGAGGTTATGAAATAGTATTTTGCCCTGGGAGACTTAGTGTCTCAAGTCATGAAATTACCTAAGGTCAGAATGTTTTATTTCATTTTTCTGTATAAAACAGCAAAAGAAGTGTTAGAAAAGTTCCCTGAAAGTTATTTAAGTATAAAATTTTAAGGAGTATGCTGGTAGGAAAGGAACTTTTCTTTTAAGGCTAAACTTGCACAGTTCTGATGGTGCCTAGCCCATGATGAGCTAGGACTTTGCTTGTTGCAACTAAGAAATGTTCTTGCTTCTTGCCTTTGAAACAACCAACTTTTAAAGAGATTATGAAAATTTTAATATTGATTAAATTACTTGCAACTATTGTTTTGGAGATTACTTTTGAACTGTGAGATGTTATATAGTCTGCCTGAGCTTTATAGGCTGGTAGCACATGTTTCTCCTGTGCTGGAAGAAAAGGAAAAAGAAAAAAATTCAGATAAAGATGCTTGGAATTTGCTAGTCAATGCTGCACTTTTTTAGACACTGTCTTTCTCATTTCCATATATAAATGAAGAATGAAGTTTAATCTTTAAGAGAAACAAATTGTAACTGCAGATTTGGCTGTGAACTGCTTGAGTTGCTAAGCTCTAGTCAGAAATTGTCTATGTCTTTTAATTATAAGTTATGCATAAGAAATGTTTTCCTCTATCAACATAATGTTTCAAAAACATAGCAGATTTGACTCTGTGACATAGATGGCAGAAATTACGTCCATAAGTTCAGTGCTAAGTTCTGGGATATCTGCTCTATGTAATGGCTAGGCTCTGTTTTAATTTCTGCCCGTTTGTAAGCAGTAATTACTGGAGAGTGAAAGATTGATTTCCAGTTTCTTTTGGGACTGGGCTTCTTCCCTCATCTAGTTGGTAAATGTAAGCAAATTCAGTTTGGTATTGCCTTTCCCAGAGGAAAATCAAAACATTGTCCTGTTACAATAGAGGTGGCTATAGCTGACCCTGTTTAAGCTGTCCAAATTTTTCTCTTTTCAACACTAATAATTCATAGTAGTACATAGGGCTAAGCTAGTTGAAAAACCATGAAAGACAAAAATAAATATAAGAATTGCAGAGTCAGTCATCTTATGTTATAATTAATTCTAAGCTATCAGATCATGCTGTGACTGAAATGGCTTTGAGTGGGTCACTGAGATGCTTGTGCCATTGTTTCAAAGTGGCCCTGTTAGCAGCACAGTAATTTATTGAAAGTAGTCTGCTTGAACTGAGTCTTCTGTTAATAATTACTGAAAAGAACTCATGACAAGTGCTGCTGGCCTCAAGTTTCTAAGTATTCTCTTTAGAAGCACCTCAGAGGCAGCATTTCTGGAAATTTTGCTATAGGTAAACAGAGCTGAGTTGTGTAATTGACTTTATGCATAACCTATCTTCTGGTGTATTTACTTTCAATGTTAAGCTGACTTGATGTTAACACTAGAATATCTCATTGCAGTTAAGAATTGTAGTTAATCTCTAAGAGATTTGTGTAACTTCTTTTAACTCCTGCTCTCCTTTTATATAAATATAAGCAGTATAAAAATGAACATAAAGTATTTTTGTGGGAATAGTCGTTATGAGCATGTCCACTATGAATTAATCATATGCTGTCACAATTACATGGAAATATTTTTCAGTATGTGTATTCATACCTTCAAAATATTTTTGAAGTTAAAGTGAGTAGCATGTGGATAAACAATACACTATCGTCTTGGGACGATATGTGTACTATTTATAGTAAGTGTACTATTTATAACCATTTCAATAAAAAATACTGATAATGCTTGTTGACTAGATGTCTATACAAGTTCTGTTAGGATTTAGGAGTTTTACAGACTACCTCCCATTTCCCCCCTGTTTTTATGGTTGTATCAATTATATACATTTATTTTAATAATTTCTGTATGACAAAGGTTCTTACAACATCCTTGGGAGCTGAGGATATGTGCATATTTACCCCAAACTACTATTTCCATTTATTCACATTCAAATCTAATTTCAGACAAATGCGGATAAAGTGATGCAGCACTAATTAGCTCTCTTCTGTGGGCTGTGTTAAGTGGTGTGATAGGATCATTAAAGCTGGAAGGACCCTCTGGAGGTCATGTAGTTTGTCTTCTTGCCAAGTTAGAGCAGGAACTTTCCCAGGTGAGTTTTGAGTCTCTCTAATGGTGGAAGCTCCGTAAACTGTGGCTGTGGGCAGCCTGTTCCTGCACTTACTCCCTCTCGGGGGCAGGGGATTTCCTTTGCTGCATCTTGTGATCCTTTAATTTTCTTACTGTGCATCTGTGATGAGAGTCTGGCTCTGTTGTTTCTTGCTGTAACTACAACCTCCCTTGAGTTCTCTGCAATGTAGATAAGTTCTCATGGATACTTGGATGTCCATGTGCTGCACATGGCAACTTTTGAAGCTCTCTGCAGAACTTTATCCTGCTTTATCTTTGTGTTGGACTTGGATAAACTCACCTTTTTACAGAAAGGAGACTTAATCAATGTCATGTAACTCAAGCAACCAGGAGAGAGTGAGGAATAAACATGAATTTTCTCATGTCTGTCCATAAATAATATTTTAAAAGTTGTACTTCATCTCTGTCTAGATATGGTGACTATAAATTAACAAGACTTCTGATGTGTAACTTCTGGTCCTAATCAGAACTTTCCCAGGGTGGTAGGAATGTGAGTATACCAGATTAACTGCAAATGATCTTACCTTCTTTGGGTCTGGCTTCTGAAAGCAAGCAAAAATAGGTATTACAATGGCTATGAAATTCTTAGAAGGAAATATTTGCCCTCTTCGTAGTCCTAGTGGCAACGTATTCTGCTTGCTATTTTATGAGCATCTGTTTCTCGAGTAAGCTACTGAAATAATGGGACTCCAAAAATTGCCTTTTCCATTAAACAGAAATCTTAAAATTCCCAGTCTGTTTGTTAGGTCTTAAATTTGTGCTTATTTTAGTAAATGTTATGTATATAAGCCCTTCTGTGAAAGGCAGTTTTTCTGAACAGTATCTTGCTTGTGCAGTGAATGCAGGATTGGGACACAATGAGTTGAGTGCTGTCAAAACAGCCATGTCACCAGCTGACTTGTCAAACAGTGAAGTATTTGGAGCCTACTTATGCCACTTGGTTTTGACAGTGGAGTTGCACACCTTTTCTCCTTTGTGACAGATTTGAGAGCAAACATTTTATAGGGGAACATCATAAGGCCTACAATATTCCGGTGTTTGGTAAGCCAACAATGTCTTTGACTTTGACTTTCAACAGCTGTGCATCTAGCTTATTCAAACATTTTCTTTAGTTTTGTCTCCTGGAGCAGTGCAGCCAACTGGTTTGTAAGAGTTGTTTGAACACCGGGTGTTTACAGGTCTTGTGAACTGCCCTGTGACCTAGCTGAGGCTCTTCTGCTGGTATCAGCTGAAGATCCTGAAAAGTCTTGAGGCTCTGAGACTTGTTGCACACATAAAATTAATCATATAGAGATTAAAAATTTTTTTTTGCCATTGTCAAATGTGTAATGCATTTATGATCTCCACGGGAAGAACTTAAAACTGGGTTTCATGGCTAGGATTGTTTTTTTTTTTTTTCTTCTAATTTGAAAGAAGGACCTGCACAATGAATGTAAAGTTCACTGGTGAATATTTGAAGTGTAGGCTTTTTCAGTAGGATTTTTGTAATTAAGCTGTCTTAGCCACTTGGATCTTGGTATTGTGTGATGATATTTACTAGGTTTAGGAATGGAATGCTGAAGTTTCCTTGGGCAAATCTCAGTTGTATTGATTTTAGTGGATTTATGCAAAAAAGTAAGAAGTAGATACATACACAAATAAGCATTTTAGTAACAGAAAGGATGCATGATCATGCTTGCAAATGTGGAGGTGAGAAATAGAAAAAAATTGATTCTTACTGTGGGAATAAGTACAGAGAAGACTTTCCTATCAGAACAGGAAGAACTTTAATAGTGGACAAAATGAAATCAATACAAATTTGCAAACATCTCAATTCTTGAATATTAACATACTTTTGCCTTCTTACATTTGGTGCTAAGTGTAGTCTAGTTTCTGTAAGAACATGCAACGAGTTTGCTCTTGCTAGTTGCTAGGGCTTTATTTGAAACAATATTTAGACCCCTAATTATGGACTAAAGTAGAGTGATATAGAGGACATAAATGAAGCATTACCTCAGAGCTACAGTAATGAGAAACTACCCTTCTCCTCTCCAAAAATTATTAGTCAAATAAGTTGGCCTAAGTGGTAACTGTCCCCCTATCTAAGATGGGAGCTCCAGCATTGTTTGGGTTATTGCAGCTCTGAAGGGGATAACAGATGGGTTCCCCTCATCTAGCAAAACAATAATGTTATTTCTGCTTCAAACAACAACTCTGAATTGAGCAAAATGTGTTTCTTGGCAGCTTCCATGGACCATTTCAATCTAGCTGTGCAAGTGGGGGTGATGGTTTCTCTTATTTCACTTGCTTTCATTTGCCTGCCCTTGGTTTTCATACTCTTCTGCGTCAAAATGTGACATCCCCAAATCCATCAGCTGCCTTTCTTCAGGAAACATCAGCAGCATATTTCAGACTAGGATAATATTAAATTCCTGTGTTCAGCTTTGAGTCCCTCACAACAAGAAAGTCAGTGAGGTGCTGGAGCATGTCCAGAGAAGGGAAACTTCTCTCGGAGCTGGGAAAGGGTCTGGAACACAAGTCTGATGAGAGGGGTTGTTTAGTCTGGAGAAAAGGAGGCTCAAGAAAGACCTTTTTGCTCTACAACCACAACCACCTGGAAGGAGAGCATTGGTTGCTTGTCCCAAGAACAAGTGATAGAACAAGAAGAAATGGCCTCAAGTAGTGTTGGGGATTTTTATATTGGATAGAAGGGAAAATTTCTTTATGGAGGGGTTGTCAAACAGAGGAACAGGCTGCTCTGGGAAGTGGTTAAGTCATCACCCTGGAAGTATCTAAAAGATGTGGACATGTGGCACTTAGGGATGTGGTTTAGTGTTATGGATTTGCAGTGCTGGGTCAGTAGTTGGTCTCAATGATCTTAAAGGTCTTTTCCAACTTTGGCTTTTCTATGATTCTTTCATGGAGTCAGTGTCACCTTTCTTCTCAGTGCTGCCAGAAGTTTGTGCTCTTGCAGCAGGGAGTGACAGCTAGGTAGTAGCTGAATTTATAGAAGCTGTCAGACAACTGTAAAGGAGTGGACAGTTTGAATGTAAAGAAGTGAGAATTACTTCACTCTGGGAGGAAGTGAGGGTGCATAGGACCAGGCAAACCTTCAGCATCCAACTTGAGTATTTTCCCTATTTTCTTAGGTAGCCTGGATAATCTTTGATCATCCTTCTTTCAGTGAGGGTTTATTGCCTGTTCTGTGGTATTGCTTTTTGTTAAAATGTATATTAGAATGCAGGGAAGATACTAGGGTAGTGCTGTCCACTCATCCATCATTGACCTCAGCACTGACTTAGGTGGCGTGTTGCATGGCAGCAGGTCCAGGCTGGGCCTTGGAAATGTCAAATCCACTGGCATTACTCCTCCTTAATTAACTGGATGAATGCCACGTACATCACTGGCATAGTGTTCTAGTCCTCCCAGGCCCAATCTAGATATAAGTTGTGTATTTTAACAGCATAACTCTGTCTGGGAGTTATGGCCAATTTGCAGTTAAAATATCATACGTTTTGCATAACTGGATATACCAAATGCCCTTTATCTCTGTGCTGTGTGTGCTGGGTTAACTGATGACTACTCCAGTGCAACTCCTGCAACCTGGGGGACTTGCTCATTTTCATACTGATTGGATACCTGCCTAAAATTCCTAGCAGGTTTCTGACTGAGATATCAGCAGGCTATGGCAAGTAAAAATGCATTAGATTTGTGAAGTTTACCTGAGAGATCTGTGCTATCCTGGATCATTTTCATTGAAACTGGATGAGTTATACTCCCAGGAGCAGCTGTGTAGGCTGGCATCCACCCTCTCTTCAGCAGGGGCATGGGGATGTCAAGCACCTTTGGCATCTTGGTGAGAGCTGCTGGGTTTGTTACAACTGGTAAGTTGGGTGAGACTGTCCTTCAGGGCATTTGTTAAGTGGGTATTTCATTATATATTTATATAATAGGGCAAATAAATGAAAGCCTTGGTCCTTAGTCATGGCTGAGACATTATATGTAGTAAAACCTGGTGGCTGAGGAGCAGGGCTGGGAGAAATAGTGCTGGGATGAATCTTTAACATGGTGGATACTGGACCAACATGCTAGGTTTAGACTTTTATGGTGGAAAAGATTTACTGAAACCTACTTTGACTCACACAGAACTGCACCTTTCAGTAGAAAGAGACAATCTTGCAGTTTTAGTGCCTGTCTTCCTTTTATTAGCTACCTGGGATGAAGTTTCAAATCACCTTGGCTGGGAAGCATCAGTATTTTGGGGAATGCCCTAAATAATAACACAAATAACACTCCTCCACTTATAAACAAACATGGTTATTTAAAAATAATTTTACATACATGTTGTAACATGTATATAGAAAGAGATACATATTCTAATATGGTTTTGAGTGTTTCACGTAGCAGTCCTGGTGTGGTTATTGTCAGCAGAGAAGTTTTGTGAGCAGGAGTTCATATCACCAGAAAAAAAAAGGATGCAAAAATTAAAACCTTATAGTTTACAAGGAAGGGTGCTTAGTCACAATTAATTCTGGAAAATGAGAGTCACTGACTTTGCAACAGAACTTCAAGAATCATTACTTTGATATATCTCATTTAGCAGCCCATTGACAAAGGGATGAGTATGGGCATGGTTGAGGTCCACATGAAGTGGTAGACCTTAAAAATTTACAGAAGTGGTGCCTCTTAACAGAAATGCCAGGGGAAGCCTAGGGGCTATTACTTTATTAAGTTCTGCTGAATATGCTGCTGGTTTTACTCTAAGCAAACCACACTATTTGATCCTCAAGCAATCAGATCAGTTCAAAACTGAAGGGTGTGAACCTCCTGTCTTTAAGCAAAAGGTTGGGGTTTTGTTTTTGTTTTTGGGTTTTTTTGGGTTTGTTTTGGTTTTTTTTTTTTTTACTTTTGAATTTCAGTGTGAATAGGATTTTGTCCAAATCATCCAGTAAGCTAAATTTACTGTAAACAAAAGTAATACTGCCAAAAGTCTTGTATTCAACACAGATCAGAGATGGGTAATTTTGCCTTAGAGATTTGGACATAATCAAGTGCATTTTTAGCAAGTTAAAAATGAAAAGTAGTGATCTATTTGAAATGAAGTAGTCTAGTCTGCAGAATATGTCATGACTTGACTGTAGTGAAAGAATTGTGTTGGTCATATGCAGTATCTAAAAAAATTCCTTTAAAACATGAACATTTAAGGTTCATCCAGTGCTCTGTGGCAGGGTACAGCTGTAACAGAAATGGAGATTCTCTGCTGAAGACTCCTGATAATACACCAGTGGCTTGCCTGCAAGCTCAGGATTTTAAACATAAGAGTTTTTACAATCAGCCTTCAGTTTCATAGTTTATTTTGCTTTTCTTGCAGTCATCAGTTTTCCACTCTGATTATTGGAAGGTAGCTGTGTGTTGTTTGGGTCCAAAGAAAGCACTGTGAGCACAGCTCCACTGTGTGCAAATTTTAGGCTAAAGGCCTAAAATCTTATTTCTAACATTAATATAAATTTCTCTGCCTTAAAAGTCAGTAATAAATTTCACATTTACATAAATCTGAGTGTGTTATTTTCACATCACCAGTGAAAAATTTAAACAGGTTTTTGTTGTCTTCTGGTCATAATCAGCTCCTTTTTTTTTTCCCTAATGTGAAATATGTTTGTGATTTCATGTCCATAGTCAGCAAGCTGTTTTAAAACCTGTTTTCCTTCTTGCTTGAGATTTGTAAGTGTGTAAGTGGACTCATGGAGTATAGCAGATAGGAAAGGGTGGTATGCCTTGGGCATTTAATTTAACTAACCTCGTGAGTCTGATAATGGAGATGCTGCAAGGATGCCTTTTTTCAGTGGAGTCACAATACTGAGACTATGAGCATTAAGGAGTTAACTGCTTACATCTCTGTAACTTTTGTTAATGCACAGACATATTTGTTGGTTTTGTACTAAATGTAAAGAAAGAAGGATCTGGTTCTGCAAAATTATATGTGCCATGTTTGTGTATAGATCTTTACACTATGCTAATCACTAATCTGCCTATCAGCTGGCAGTAAAGAAAGTTATCCAGATTTGCACATGTTTAATCACTTTATATTTTCCTTCATGGAGATGTATTGTAGAGATGCTAACTAAGGTGAGTATTTTTTTCTTTTTTCTTTTTTTTCATTATATGGAATATTCTTGTTAACTTACATAGGTAAGCTGCCACCATGTATAAAAATATAACTGTCATATATGTAAGTATATATCATACATATCATATTACACCATGTATAAAATACTTCGTTTCTTGAATGTTCCATATCAAAGAATAAAAATCTGCAGGAACAGGTTTCAAGTCAAGGCATAGCAGTTAATTGGTTTGTAGCCTCATGTTAAAAGCATCTTTCCCCAACAACTTTGGTATGTTAAACATGTCTTAAAAATAAAGAGATTGTGGTCATTTTATTGATGACTATGTGAACATGCAAATTGTGTTCTCTGGTTTGTGCAGTTCCCATATCATATAAAGGCACTTCAAAATATACTACCCATTTTAGGGATCCAATGAAGACTAAGCAGTGAGAAAGTAATGTCCTTGCTTGAATCACTGTGATTAACATGAAGTCACTGCTTGAGAGGTTTAATTGCTGAAAGGGAAAAAGAATGGAGGTCACAGGGAAAGAAAATCTTACTAAAATACACCATAGTTTCCCTTGAAACCACACAGGTTATTTTGTGCATTACCCTTTTCATAGGGAGATACATGTGTTATCACTACAGTTCCTTGCCCAACAGCTTGTTCAGTGTAATATTGACTTTTTAATGAAATCCCTGAGGAAATAGCTGTAAATTCAGTGTGAGAAGCTTGTGGGACTTTCCAGAAGGGAAGGTGCAAGGGAGAGGGTTGTTAGCTCTACTGGAGTTGGTTGTTCTCTTTGTTCTCTTTGGTTTTCTACTCATCAGTTTTCAAACTCTGCAACTCTGCAATGAATTATTTTACAAAGTTTTGTTGAAATCTGTTTACCTATTTCCAAGAAAAAGAAAACCAGGCAACTTTTGTCTGAGAAACTCTTGGAGCAAGGAGATTACAATTGCTGTTAGCATGGTTGCCACACCAGAGATGTGTTGTTCTCCATTTTTTTTTAAGATATGCCTAAAATAAGCCCATTTAAGATGCTGGAATCTCTCTCTCAGGAGAGATTTCCTCAGACTTTCTCAGTGAAGTCCTGTTAGGATGCCATCTCACACTGGCCCTCTCAGGTCTGGGTGTTCCTGATGCATGAGTTTGGGCACCAAAACTGAAAACAATTCTCTTGCATTTGGAGCCATCAAATGTGTCTCTGCGTTACAATATGGGAGTGTGGAGAAATTTTCTCTCTTCATTCACGTGGGGACAAGGACAAAGTCGGTGGGAAGAGTGAAGAAACAGATTGGAGGTGGGTCGGAGCAGTGGAGGGAGGATTCAGTGCAATCCGCAGGAGCCGGTGAGGATGTCTGGCTGGGGAAGCAGCAGTGTCTGTGCCAGGGGGTGTGAGTGTGGAGGATGCTGTCAGTGCTCCGTGGAATCAGGCAGCATGTGGGAAAGGGCGAGGAACTGGGAGGTGGTTCGGGAAAGCACACAAAACCCCCTGGGTTACACCACGGGTAGATGTAATTAAGGGGCAGAGCACTGGCAGCCAGGGATGAGCAATGATGCCAGGGAGGAGAGACAGTGATAGTCCTGTGTGAGCTGCAGGGGGAGGGGAAACAACCGGTGGTGACACTGCCCCATTCACACAAAAGAATGAATTAATGGTTGGCAGGTTCTCTCGATGCTTTAAATTTAAATTATGTGTGTTGCTATTTTAACTTAACACTTGAGTTTTGTGTTTATTTATGTGCAGGGGTATCAGTCTACCAAAAAAAAAAAAAAAAAAGGGCTGGCTTGGATTCTGTTTTATGTGAATATGCAGGGCTGGAACCTGCAGCGATTCGGGGACTGATTGACAGTTGAATGTTTCGGGAGTTGATTGACAGCTGAATGAGGCACTCTGGCTGTGAGTGTGGGTGTGAGGGGCCAGGGAGCACTAGCAGAGGGTGACAAGAGCTGGGAGCTGTGATGGATACCTCCTTTTCATCCCCCTCTGCTGCCGCGGCTCCGTGAGCGTCCTTCCTTTCCCATGCACGGGCTTTTATGTTGGGGTTTTTTTTCAGTCAAGCCTGTTAAAGTTGAATGCAGCCCAGCACCAGTAAAATGGTAATATGAGCCCATGCAGTGTGTGGCACTGGATAGCATCTCTTCAGGACAGCCAGAAATTCTAGAAGGGGAAGGAGAGAATGCAGGTGTATAGAGTTCCCCATTAGCAGCTATTATGGCCTGCTAATGGGTAACTTATTCTTGTCCTGGTGCAAACGTGTTGACTGCTTTTTTTTTTTTTTTTTTTGTTAATGAGAATATCTGGAAAACCATTTTTAGAACAAAATACTTGCAGTGTATCCTCCATTGCTCTAATGGGAAATAGCTATTGAACAAAAAATGAAGACTAAAAAAAAAGTCAGTCATCAATTTTTTTAAAATATGAAATTCCAGATGTTTATTTTGAGAAATTAGGAATTAAGTTTCCAGTATAATGAATCAGTTTTCTGGGAAGCACCATGGCAATCAAATTATCAAAGATGTAGAGAAATCATATGTACATTTTTCAGGATAATATATGTATTCCTTTGCCTTCTGTCTGTCTCCACTGCAGAAGTAAGTAACTTGGTGGTGTCAGCCCAGATGAGAATTTGAACTTCATCAAACGGGAAGTAACACTTTTAAATATTAAAAATCATAAAGTGTTTGGGAAAAGCTTTTTGGGATGTGAGCAGCTCTGTGGTGGGGCACGACTCCTTCAAGTTTGTGGTGGAAGAGGAAAGTTCCGAAGATCTGTGTGCTTTGAAAGGCTTGTTGGAGAGCTACTATTTTTGTTTTGCATTTCCCCCTCTCTTTCTTCCCCGAGTCACCTATGCCAGAGCTAGGGAGAAAAGGTGGCCCTGTCCAGTCAAGAAATATACCCTCTCTTTGTCCTTTCTGTTAGTTTTGCATCTGAGAAGGTTCTACTGTTTTTCTTGTAACTTTTTCTCTTGTAATATCTCTAGACTGATAATGAGAGAGTTCAATTAACAGAATCAGCTGATAAACAAAATCATGCTAGCACCATTGCTTTTGAAGAAGGAAAATATAAGAACTTATTTTTTAAAAAATTAACTGAGCTTGATAGAGGTTTCTAAGGTGTGAATTGACTTGAAGATGAATATTTAAGTCTCTATGTTCTATGAACATGGGGATTTAGAAAGAAAGGGTTAAAAATAAATTGAGAATCTACCTGGGAATTGCCATCATAACCTGCTCACTTCATGACCAGAACGCTGATGAGATTTTGACAAATGGAGACTAAAGGAGGGGGAAGAAAAAAGGGGGATGACACAGGTAAAAGTCAGAGAGCAGCAGAAATAATTATCTTAAGAAAAGAAGGAGCAACTTGAAGGCAAAGATGTTAACGAGGCTGAGAGCAGGTGGTAAGCAGGGCCCTAAATTTGGGCTTTGCTGAGGGACTGAGAGTATGAGAAGGTGGTTTGTTTTTTGCTCAGTCTCGTGGAGCTCTGTACAAACAAGCTTCTGCAGGTATGCTCAGCTCTGACAGTACAGCTATTCATTCTGAATGAAAAAATGGCAAAATAAAGGATTGGCAAGATGTTCACTGACCTTTTCTCCTTCCCATTCTTCTTGCTTCTAAAAGCTTCCCAAACAATCTAGCACAGAAAACCTTCAAACCATTCTGCCAGCTAATCGTTTGAGCCAACTTCTTATAATGGGAATATAACTTCATTACTTCTTTAACAGCTGAAACGATAGTAAAATCCCTGAGCAGTTTGACAGAGTGAGTGTCTAGTCTTTAATTTTTAACATTCTCTTTCTGAAAGCCTTTTAGAGTTCAACTCTTTACTGACACTCTCCCTTGTCAGTCTTGCACTTAAAGCAGTTAAGCAAAGCAAGTGACATATTTAAATTTCAAGTCCCTGTGCTCTAAAACTGCTATGCATATTCAGTTTAGTATGCTCCATGAAAATGCATGCAACACCTAATTTAAAAGAGGTGTTTAAGTGGATGACCATAGGAAAAGATAGGGTGTTAGAACTGAGGCTTTAGTTCCTCAAGTGCCTCCCTTTGGCACAAAGGCAGCAATCACAAAATTACAAATAGGAGGAATAGAACCAAATATAGCAGGACTAGATGACTGATACAAAAAAGATTATACCTATGTATTTATTTTCAATTGATATTTTGTACGTAAGTTGACAAAACTAGCATGAATTGCTGTAATAAAACATAACAAATAAAGGAAGAAAAATAAATAAGGCAAAATAACTAAAAAGAGGACAAAACAGAATCCAAGAATACCAAAATAAGCAGCAGCAAAAAATAGACTTTTAAAATGGCAAGAAATTTATATAAGAAAGGTTTCAAGAAAGATTTCAATGACTGCAAAAAGAATTGCAGAAACTGTGTCATGAAAATCACCTAGAAAACGGGATGCTTACTTTATTTAGAATGAATGTGCCAAAAGTAAGTACAGCATCCTTTCTCTGCCAAGATAACTCTTCCACCAAGTGCTCTACCATGGAGCTGCTCACCTCACAGAGTAAAGGGCTGTCTCCTGACCAGAAGGTACACCAGGTCACACAGCTGTGAGTTAAGAGCAGTTTCAAAAAGTAGAAAAACAATAGCAACCTACATCTTCACCATTCCCAATGAGTAGTTGTATTCTGTGGTTTTTAATTTCATTATTACATTATTCATAATTCCTTTCTTAGGTGTAGATTTATTCAAAGTACATTAGAATGATGGAAATTTTCATTGTTATTCAGTTCTTCAGAAAAACTCTTTTCTGTGAAAACTTGGAATGCATTATTGTTGGTAGCTTAAATCATCTGTCATACAGTGAATGTAGATGCTAATGAACTGGATAATGTTAATATCAGGGGATAGATTAGTAGATAGATTTTAAGAAAAAAATTTATATGGCTAGAATTCCTCTAAACAGAACCAGTTGCTGCCATTTTGTAAAATATCATTCGTTGTGGAGAAAAGATCAGTTTTAAAGCACTAGTAAGTAATTATGTTTCCAAAATTTATTTGTCTTCCCATTACTTATTTACTTGCTCTACTTGTCCGTTGTTTTCTTCACTGGGCTTTGATTCCTGCTTAGAGCATTCCTTTTAATGTGTGTGCATGTCCAAATTGCATTGTTATACCATGTAAATATAAATATACAACTACAACTTGCTTAAATCTTCTCCCCAAAAAAGACCGCACTGAACTGAAGTAATTTCCCAACATTTTTTCCCAATTTCCCATAATTTCCCAACATTCCCAAGAAGCCAAACATTTTAAAACATAATTTCTTTAACTTATTTTCTTCTGTGTTTAGGAGTCAAGTAAATTAGTTTTCATCTATCTGTGACAGTGCCTCAAAGTGCACTCCAGCCAGTAGTTACAAGGGGAGATGTTTAATTGTCTGGAGCCCATGCTTCTAGGAATGTATCCCTCTCTCAAAGAGGGTGCCCCTAAGCAGATGAATTTGTGACAGATACAATAATTGTAAAACCAGAAAAATATGGTGCATCTTCAGACATTTTTTCTAGAATAGCATTTTCTGACTGAAATGCAATGGATTGACCACTAGTGAAAGCTAAACAGATTTACAGGTATCTTAATATACAGCACTTAGAATTCAGTGTCATCTCTTACATCCAGGCAGGTCAGACACTGTGCCAAGTTCTTGGGAACAGTGATAGGGAGGTCTTCCTGTGCCCATAAATCCAAGGAGTTCTCACACAAAAACCTCTGAAAACATGTTGGCATGTCTGCTGCCAGTGAAATACAAGCAGAGAGGAAGGGATGGATGAATACATTTTGGATGGTTCATTTTACTGATGTATACTTATGGTAGCCTGTGATGCTTCATTTGTATTTGTTAAATTCTCAGTTCCTCAAAGTATTCACTTCTGTTATATGATTGTGCTGGGGAATACCTTGCACGTATAAAATAACACTAATGTAAATCCTCTGTTTGGACATGCATTCTGGAAATTAAGGTTAAGCTGTTTTGTCTGAGTGAATATTTGTAAATGTTTAGCATTTTTAATTTAAAGACTTTTCTGTGAACGTGTGGTACGCAAATTGAGGCCTGGGTGGCACACTGCCTTGGGGAAAAGGGATCCTTAGTCTTCATTGTTAAAAACCAAGAACTTTGATTTCAGAGCTTCATGCCTTGCTGATTTTCTCAGGGGAAGGTGATGAAAAATTGCAGGGTGTCTAGTCCTCTCTGAGTTTGAGGTAAGGAGGAAGAATCAGCCAAAAAGAAAAGTGAGAAAATGCTGTTTGGAGACAACTATTTCTGCTCTGTGTCTGCTCACTCTCATGCATGATTGTGTGCTGCCTTTGTGCATAATTTTAATCTCTCCTTAGTAACCTTTACCTAGGGCAAATACTGCAATTTGGTCTCCAAGCATGCTGCATCAGGGGGGACTCTCTGATGGACATCTCAAAAGGCAAAGGTTATGTTCAACCTAAGTTCTAAGCTCTTTTTCTGAGCAAAGGCTCATGAATTCTGCATTTCCTTAGCATTTTTTTTTGGGGTTGTAAGAGGTAGAGTGTGTGGATTGAATTATTTTCAGGAGAAAAGCCCCATGATGTCTGCTTGATCTAAAAGAGACAATAACAAGAGGCTTCACTACCTATACCACTTTTCCTTCAATAGAGGGACTAGCATCCTACTGGGGCAGAGATTTTATCTTTAAATTCAGTTAATGCCAGTAATAGTTCTGATGTGGCCTCCACTGCTCTGTACAACACAAGAGAGAAAATTAAAAACTACCCAACAAGAAAAACCTCACTGGAGCTAAAAAGCAGTGAGCTGTGCGAAAGATAAGAATTTCTGGTGTCTAAATATAGAGTAATATGAATATGTTAAAACATAGAACTCTATGTACTCTTTTAAAAGAATAATTTCAATTTGGTTAAGAAAACTACAGTTAAATCAGCCTTCTCCTGAATGTTCTGGCTGTCATTTTCTTTAGCCAGTATAAACCTGCCTTTCTGGTTTATGAAGCCACAGTGCTAACATGTAAAGCAAGATGTTATGACTCATTGAAACAATTCTTTGTTCTCTCTTGAAAGCATTGCTGATGGTATTTTCAAGTGTACTTGGGTTTACCCCTAAGAATGCAAACCTCTTGCAAGTCTGAGCTTAATAAAAGGCAGATTATGTAATTTTTGCAGTGCCGTATGATGTGAATGTAATCCTGTTAACGTCTTTGATAGTTTTGGTTTCCAGCTTTGCTGAATTTTGCTGTAATTTTATCAGGGGAAATAAGATGGCTTCTCTTAGTTTGCAAAACTTTGAGCAAATGTGGTAAAAATGTGTTTCAGGACTGAGAAGTAGTTACTAAGGGATTCATCAGCAAAACTTCTATCTTGATTTGACTTGAAGATGCAAATTACTTGCATGAAACCCTGAAATCATGTGGCTAAACCTGAGAACTTAACTGAAAATGAGTCTGCAGTGATTTCACCAAGGGTCAGTGTTTTATGTGGACTGTGCTCCCCAGTGCTGGGAAAATAGAAGGTTAAGGAAAGTGAGGTTTAAGGGTGTGAGGATAGGTCCTGGCTCACATCCTGGCTGTTCCCTTGCACAGCACTTCTTTGTGTTCAGCAGGCTGTGCTGAAAGATGTGAAAGGGATTGGCAGAGAGGGCTGTGGAGACTACAACATGCAGTCTGTTTTTGCTGTGAGTAACCAAAGCACTGAGCACCTTGCTGCTGTAGAGGTGGAGAGCCCCCAGCCACTGTAAGCTGGATAGGTTTGCTCAGCCTTTCCTCACAGCCAGACCACCTCTTTCTGAGGATCTGCAATTATTGAAATGTTAACTGAGCTGCATCAAAAGAGAATAAATTAACAGGAATTTATGTTTTCTATCTGCCTAGCAGTATTAGTAAAAAGCAGTTTAAAGCCTTTTATCTCTGAAAGGAACAAAAGGGGGCTTTAGTTTTAACCAAACCAGGTCTGATAGATGCATCTTTCTTGGGGATAACACACCAGCTTTAGGGTCCATAGAAGGAAAGCTGTCCCAAAAACTCCTTGAGCAGTCCTCAACTGAATGAAGCAGAAGACTTCCAGACAAGAAGGGTAGTTGCATTCTAAACTGGTGCAGAGTCATGAAAGTTGAACTCCTTTAAGACTTAAGCTTCTTTGATTACTCCCAGGATTGTGTACTCTTATTGTAAGTAAAATAATACTTGCATTATTGAAATTGACAGCTTCATCGTGGTGGCTCAATCACTGTTTCTCAGTGCTGTTAATAAAACCAAATGACACTGTGAATAATGGTACTGGTCAGACAAGGAGTGGAAAGCTCATTGAAAGAAAACAGATTTGAACTTCACACAGTCACAGAAGCTGAGCAAGGCTTGGGTGGGCACCACTCGATGTGTCCTGTGAGCCATGGTGCAGGCACCTCTTTTTGTACCTTCTGCAAGGGTTTGCTCACCTCACTGTGTTAACTGTGTCAAAACCCATCGACTCTGAGTGGCTGATGCTGGAGATCCTTTAGTCTAAAATGTTCTCTGAATGTTTAGTGCACAGCTGGAAGTGTTGCCATCATTTATCTGCATGAGTCATTTGGAGTCAGGGCTGCTTGCTTATTTTGAACTTTTCTTATGTCTGTTTCTAAAGATGCCTGTCCAGTCCTAGGTTCCCAAGACATTGCTGTACTGTTTACGTGATGATGGAAATAGTTAACAATGCTGAAGGTAATTTACCTTATATGACACAGAATCATAGAACATGCCAACTGGAAGGGGCCCACCAGGATCATCAAGTCCAACACATGAATGATGAGATAGCAATGTCCTTTTTAGTGGGATATCTCCTCTGCTTCTTTTGAATGACAACTAATTTAAAAATAAAATGAGCAAGGACAATTACTACTTCAGTCTTAAATCCCTACTGTCTAGTAATCAAACCTGTATTTTTAGTATTTTAAGGTGTGTTTTGTTTTGTTCTAACTTTTTTTCCACAGTGCTCCTGATAGTCACTCTTCAGCCTGTATTGCCTTGTTCTCACAACCTGACTTCAGCTTCTTGTTGATGAAACTGATGATAAAATCACTGTTTTTCTCTGCTTTATCCAACTTGATAAATTGAGATGTAGTGAATTTCTGCTTACCTTAATCATATTTTCCCCCGGATTGCTCTCTGTTTTGTGGCTGATCATTAAGGCTCACTGTACATGCTGAGGGAACATGTAATTGCAGTTGCCTGATGTAAACAACCAGTCTGATGGATTCAGACAAAGAGAACCTTTCAAGTACCTCTCCTAATTTAAGCAAATGTATAGTAAATCTGGTGAATAGCATGGATATGCTCTTTCCAGCCTACCAGAGATGTTTACCTTGTCATGGCTTGCTTAGTCTGTGAGTGGTCACCTGAAATTGTTGTATTGTCCCTGCTTGTGGGATTAGATATGAATCCTGACCAAATGCACCTGCTGAAAAAAACCCAGACCTTCACTGTTGTGATGTGATTAATACTTCACTAGCAGAACTAAATTAAAGAATTTTTTAGTCAGTATTATTTGCCATTTTAATTTTGAAATTATCTGTTCATAGGTTAGAAAGTGAAACTGCACAAACAATATCTCACAGCTTCCACTTTCTGTTTATTTTCTCTGTGGTGACTTTACTACAGTCTAGTAGTTTATAAAATATGAAGCAGTTAAGCAAAACGTTATTATGAGTTATGTCCATATTTTCTTGTGGAATTTAGGACTGTAATCATCAAAGGCTCTAATTGATTCTGAGAGGGGATCTTTCTGTGTAATTATTCTCCATCTTCCTCATCTGTTTGTTGTTGGCTGCCAGGCAACCAACAAATACGAGGCATTCAGGTGGAAGTGAGCTTTTTATGGAGCATATTGTCCCTGACATTGTTTGCAAATACTGTCGTAGACACTTAATGAAGTGCAATTCAAGAAAACAGTGGGATTATTTCAATTCAGGGTGTTGGACTGTTCTCCCTTCTACTATCAAAAATATTTTACAAGAAAACAAACAAAACTAACCGTCTTTACAAAGATTAGTAACAGAGAAGTTAATGATGTATAATTTAGGTCATAAGGGCAGTTTTGCCTCCTGTTCTCCATTGTCAGAGCTTGAGTGACAGGTCTGTACTGGAAGGGTGAGTGGGATTTGAAAAATGCTGTGTTCACTAGAACCATGGGGTTTTTGTTTGTTTGTTTGTTTTTCTTTTGGTATTGTGTAACTACTACCTTGCCAGCTTCCTAATAGTATCTTACAGAATTATTTTTCAAACATGCAAAATATTTTCATCTTTACTGCTGAAATTTTTGTTAAAGGCACTGGGAACTGCCTCATTTTTTTTTTTTTTCTAGACAAAGCCAATTGAATGCATAAATGCCACTGCACATAGCTGACAAAGGTAGAACATCTTTGTGAATAGGCTGTGTAAATTCTTTCCCACAGAAGTCAACGAAGGGGTCGGTTGTCCTGGGCTACGTATTTCGTCACTTAAACCTGGTGGAAATAGATTACTTTGGGCTGCGCTACTGTGACCGAAGTCATCAAACGGTGAGTGAGAGACACAGCAGATTGGATTTGCCATGCATAAAATTCACCCTGTTGTGCTGGTTGCCTGTACAGCATTAGATTGTCATACTTCCCCTAACTTTCACTGTTTCCTGGCTCAGGTTTCCAGTAATAATTTATTTTGTTTATTTCCAATAAAGTCTTGGAATAGCCATTAGCATCTTAGATAGGAATGGAATCAAATGTTAAATGTTGTTGAAAACTAAATTAAGAAAGTACAAATAAAAAAATTATTATATGAACTTAGGATTGATATTTTTTCCTCTTTAATACTGTGCCCTGAAGCCAGTGCCTGGTGCTCTGTGCTGCTCAGCCTCACTTGGCGCTGCAGTGCCTGGGAAGGAGCACCCCTGAGTGCATCACAGCCTGCTTCACTTGCTGCAACACTGGCCAAACACCTGTTTCAGGCTGTGCTGGGCAGTGCCATTTTCACTCTTCCTGAACCATCTCTGTGTCCCTGAGCCCACGTTCTCTAGAGCCTCCTTGGCAGGAACTCACCCCACATCTGGGGCTTTTTCCACTGAGACGTTTCCATCCTAAACAGACAAGGAGATGTGTTTCAGCCAGGCTGAGATGTTTCAGCCAAAGCAGGCAGTGTTTTGGAGCAGTGCTGTCTACCCCACCAAAGGCTTGTGCAGGACTGCTGCAGGCAGAGGTGAGGAGCAGGGAGTGCTCAGCAAGAGGAACCAGTGCTGTATTCACAGGATGGTCTTCATGGTACCTTAAAATTATGAAGGGAATAGTGCAGGGCCTATGGTTAAGTTAAGTCAAGCCATTACAGTTTTGAAGCCAGTGTTTAGTGATGATAACACTGCACAAGATCCTGTTTCACCTATATATAGTAATAACTTATTGAATTGGCTAAACATTTGCTGAGTTCTTCTGTTAACCAGAAACTGGTCATGTAAAGACTGAATTTAGAACAGTATTAAGCAGATTGCTGATTGCTTCTGAGAGCTACAGACTGCCCCACTCCCTGTGTTTTAACTTCTGTGCCATAGTCCAGAAATGTATAAATTCAGTTCCTTGATGAGCTTCTAATCATTTTATTCCATGAAGATGAATGCCAGATTCAGCTGTGAATTAAAGACTGTTAAAAATGGTGGTTTTGATTTCCTGAGGAATTTGAGGTGTGGATGAACAGCAGCTAGGTATTTTTTGCTCTCAGAAGTGTTTTCCTTTTAGCTGTGGTTGCAAATAAAATAGAAATGGCTGTTCCTGGGAATATTTCCAGAAGCATGCACAGGGTATGTTTAATGGTGTATATGAAAATATGAGTATAAAAATGGATTGCACCTCTGTTATGAAAGGACACACAAAAGCACATTTTAGGGCACATCCTTTTGTTCTACTTTTTCTCTCATGTGGTGCTCCAGTGGTGTTAATTTAATGTTAGCTTTAGGCTTTATCCTCTGGCCAGCTCAGTGTCAGGAAGCCACTGCGATTCTTGATTTTCCCATGGATTAGGAAGGTGTTTATCCCACTTCTGTCATTCGCCTGCTCTTATACAAACTCTGGCCTTCTCATGTGGATACGGGACCTCAGCTGTGTGCAAGGCTATGGAGTGCTCCTGCCCAGCCATGGAGATGCTGCCACAGGGGCTGCCTTTGCACCTGGGCTGTTCTGTAACACACCATTGTGAAAAGGCCTGCTCGTGTTGTTTGTCCGTGTAAGGATAACAAAAAACTGACGCTCCTTCATCTGAAAAGTTCATAAATGAGCCAAACAGTGCTACTGTGTGTAGTTTTATATGTTTTATGACATGTGGTTTTATGCTGCTAGCTTGCTATTTTTAGTGAACTCCTGTAAAATTTTAAGAATGGGCAGTAGAATGGAAAGTTTTCACACAACAAACAACACCTTGTGCTTTAGCTGTAAACATATATTTAGTTGCATGCTTACTGTGGCTAAAACTCTCTGGGCTGTTGTGGGAATTAGTTCAGTAATGGCTGGCAAGAAGCCTAGATCTGCATTTTGGATTGGATATTTTTTGGATCGACCACAGTAGATTTCCTAAGGGAAGAGGAAAAAGGTTACCTTGCTAATTAGCTTTAAAACCATGGTCCTGAGTTAGTCTCAGAGGGAGAAAAGTGTTTGGGGGTTGGGCTACCTATTAATACATTGCTTGTGGTGGGGAAAGTTTTATTATTTGTACTGTCAGGTTTTTTTGTCACACTATAGATTTAACTGAATGACAAACAAAGCAGCGTAGACAAAATGATGTATTTTAAAGAACACAAATCAGTCACAAAAGAAACATTTTTCTTACTAAGGGTTTGAAAGGGATTGTTTGGTTATTTTCCCCATTACTCTTGCATGCCTCAGCACTTCCAGGTGGTCTTTTAAGTGCTGTGTTGGTGAGCTACCTCTTATGTGGGTGGTATCATAATTATTTTAGTACTACCAGTAGGGCTTTAATGAGTGAACAAGGTTTCACTGTGCTATGTAGTGTATATGAATGTGTAGCATTAAAATGGTCTCTTCCTGAACACCAACAAACTAATTAGCCTGTGAGAACAGCTGGATGCAGCAGATTGACAGAACTGGGTGGCACTGGCAGGGGCACTAACAGTAGGGTAAAGCATAAATTGGATAACCCTGTCTCTAGGGTAGTAATTTGGTCATATTGCACAAATTTCGCTTTATTGACATTCCAGGTTTTGCCCAACTCTCCACAGTAAAAGGACAGTATTTAAATGGAAAAATCAAGCTCTGGAAGATTACAAGTTGATGTCAGAATAGCATTACCTATATCTACTTAGTGCTGAACAAGTGCTTAGACCTGAGCGAGACAGGTCTCCAAAGGAACAACAAAATATCTCTTCTAATAATTGGTTAAAGTACAACATTTAATAATGGATTAAAAAATCCATGATATAAAGTTACACCCCAGTGAACAGATGGGTTCAGCTAATGCTGTGTTGTCAGTAGTGTTTCCTGATAGTCCCTCTGTTGACAAACTACATGGTGCTTCTTCTCATGTGGTACTTGAGTACCTTTCTTAGTGCTGCAAGTTCTTTAAAAAAAGACCAATTTTCTTGGAGAGCCACAGAATCCCTAACTGTGCTCCATCATCTAAACCTCACCTGAGCCTTTTGCATTACTGCAGAGAGTACTGGCACCCAAATTAATGTGAGTTGACACTAGATACTGTCCTCATGGTTCTCAATGTGGATATGGTTCTCAGCTGGGTCTTCCTGGAGAGGTCATTTGTGTCTTCTGCCTCATCTCCCAGGACTTTGTGCCCCATCTGCTATTTCTAGGTGAGACACAATCACCAGAATATGTGTAGCAGAGGCTGAGGGTGGCTGAGGAAACTCTGTCCAGAGTCACAGACTGATTGGGTTGGAAGGGACCTCTGGAGATCACCCAGTCCAACCCCCTGACAAAGAAGAGTCACCTGGAGCAGGTGACACAGGAGCACACCCAGGAGGTTTTAGGATGTCTCTGGAGGGGGACACTCCACACCCTCCCTGGGCAGCTCTTCCAGTGCTCTGCCACCCTCAATGGAAGGAAGTTCTTCCTTGTATTGAGGTGGAAATTTCTGTGTTTTAGTTTATGCCCATTGCTCCTTCTCCTGTCACTTTGCACTATTAAAAAGAGTCTGGTACCTTCCTCCTGGCAGCTGCCTTGGAGATACTTACTTGCATTAGTGAGATCTCTTCTCCAGACTAAATAGGCCCAGATCCTACCTCTCCTCATAAAAGACATGCTCCAAAGCCCTCACCATGTCTGTGACCCTTCACTGGACCCTATCCTTTTGCTCCTCGTCACTCTTGCACTAGGGAGCTCAGAACTGGACAAAGTTTTCCAGGTGTGCCTCACTAGGACTGAGGAGAGGAGCAGGATCACCTCCTTCGACTTGCTGGCCACACTCTTCCCACTACAGTCTCTCATTGCTGTAGTATTTAGGGAAAACAGTGTTCCAGGGGTGTACTTCTCCAGGGGCTGGGTGAACTGGTGCTGGAGAGGGCTGTCCTGCCACTCACTGCTGCTTCCTGCTGTGCTGCAGCTCCCAGGTGCTCTCCACACAGTCCCTTTGCTACTGCCTTTGTGGCTTTGCCAGGGTGTGTGGGATAGCCAAGCTGGTCTGGAAGAGGCCAGTGTTTTATTGAGGTACACAAAAGGCAGAGATTGCAGTATTAATACATGATATGTCAAGAAAAGCTGAGCAGAATTTGATGAGGGAAGGGGTCCTCTTGAAGCCCAAAGGTGTTCCCTTTTGTGAAATGCCAAAAGAATCATGCTATATACACAAAATAATACAGCAGTAAGAATATCTACAACAGTAAATATTTTTTGATAGTGCTAATATGAGCTATTATAATCAGAATGTACCACATACTGATACCTTTCTAGGGCTCTAAGTGGAGAAATACAAATACAGTAGGACAAATAATGATATTCATTCATATTGCACCATGCTCCCACCCTGCAATGTAGGTGTGTTTTTCTCCCCTGCTCAGAGGAAGCTCTGTTTGAGCACACAACCCTGAGAGCACAACAGGTAGGAGTTAACCCATGGCAATACAGGGAAGTAATGTCATACAATGTACAGCGTATTTTGTCTTCAAGATCTTAGGAAAAAAGTCAAATTGTACTGAGCTAGTATTTTGTTGAATGAAATTTTTTTAAATGGATTTTTACACTCATCCCCAGGCATGATATACTAAATTATCTAGGAGGAAAGAGAATTGTTTGTGTGTGCTAAATTAGATGTCATAACCAGTGGAAAGAAAATGGAGACTGATAATGTTGCGTAGAAACAAGAAATTTTAGAAGAATATTATTGGATTAAAACAACAGACACAAAGCTGATGGTCAGGTGAGTTACAGATAGTAAGAATAAACTTTTAGAGTGCAGCAGGATCAGTTCACTGATGATATCATAATAAATGTAATCTATATAACTTCAGATTCTAAAAACAAAGATAGTACCATTAAATACACATTTATATGCAAGAATTGCCTGAAAATTTTTACATTTCTTATATAATAGGGACATCCTGAACTTGGCAGATTGAGCTTCTTTGCACTGGATATTTGCAGGAAAAATCTGATACAGCAATTCCAATTCTTAGTGTTGTCTTAGGCTGTAGGAAGTCTCGCTAATTTCAGATTCTAATTGAAAAATGACACATTTTCTCTCCAAAACGGTGTTTCTTCTGTTGTAAATGTGATCAAAAACTAACACCTTGATTGTGAGAATCTAATTAAGACAGTCCAACATTTAGTTTGAATTTGGTAGATCTTTCTGCACCAGACACTTCATTGATTGATACTACAGCAAACATTTCTACCTAGTTAATATTTTGTTTCAAGCAGGTTCATGGAATTTGACCCAAGTTTAACCCTATGCAGATACAAAAAATTAAGATTCCAGGTTTGTGGTAAAGTTCTTGCAGGCACTTAAAAGGGCTAATTATGAAATACTGCATGGAGCTTGGTTGCATGGAACCAGGAATGGTATGGAAGCCAGGTTTGTAAAAGTACAAAGGACAAAAGAGTCCATTTATTCTTTATGCTGTATACTTTAAAACATTTTCTTAATGTAATTTCTACCTAAATTTAAAAGGGAGCTATTTTCCTTAATAACATTGTACCTTTTTAATCAGTCTTAGTTAATAAAAAATTATTAAAGTAATACTGTGTGCATTTTTAAAGAACAATTAGTAAACTAGTCCCTTTAGCAACTGGATAGTTGCATTGGGATGCAACTATCCACAATATAATCAACAAAATGATTATATTTTTTTCCTACTTCTTCTCTAAATGTTAAATACTTTTAGATTCTCAGTGCTGGTCCCTTGCAGCTGGGTGAGGAGGTGCTGTGTCCCCCAGCCCTTTGCGGCAGGGATGAGCTGTTTGCAGGCCTGTGCAGGGGCACAGGTGGGAGAGCACTGGGGGTGTCCCAGGGGCTGCCAGGAGGTGGGAAGGGCGGAGGCAGCAGTCGGAGCTGCCTTGGCATTCACCACCCTGGGGTTTGTTGTCAGCAACTGCTGTGCAAGTGCGCTGGGTTAATGAGACACTGTTTTTTTGTTGCATTTCTCTTGGCACTTCAGTCTATCAGCTTGTGGTGTAACTATAGCTGACACTGTTTATCCATCTGTACAAGCATTTAACAAGTATCTAGCACACATTACTGTGTAGGTATGCCCAGGTGTGCTCACAGGGCCCTGGTGTTGGGGTTCTTGGATCTCTAAATGTTCTCGTCTTTACTGTCTGACTTTGGTTTGAAAAATGTCTTTGCATTATCCATGAAATTCCATTCATCTTTGGCTTGCAAATAAAATGTTAGAAATCTCCTGCTCGTCCCCCCACCTCTTGCATTCTTCAGGAAAATTTTGGCAGCCTTTGAAATAATAAATAGCTGTGCGGTAATTTTAAGCATGGGTTTGTGCCACGGCCACAGAGCTAAGTGCTCCCTGGAGAAATGAAAAGGCAGATGAGATTCTTGTCTCTTCTCCACCACACTGAAGTGTTTAATCTCACCTGCACTGATCTCAAGACCTGTGGCACTCACAGAAAAACATAACTTCTCATGGCAGCTGATACTTATTTTTACTAGCACAAGCAGCAGCACTCTCTTTCTTCCAGGGATGAGAGTGCAGTTCTTCCTGTCAGCTCAGCATGAGGGAAGGAGAAGAAAAGGTTAAGTGATGTGAATAACCAATTGTTCTGTGCTAATTTTCAAAGTTAAGTAACTAATTTCCATAATTATCTGTCTTGCAGTACTGGCTGGATCCTGCAAAGACCCTCGCTGAACATAAAGAATTGATAAACAGTATGTATTTAATTTGAACTTAAAGGACAAAGATGAAGTAACAATGTTCCATCTACACAGTTGGAACAATATTCTACAGATTTGTAGTTCTTAATAAGTTTGTTATTGCAGTTCTTTGCTGTATCAAGATTTCACACATGGGTTACACATGGTATCATTTAATAGTATAATTATTGTCCAAAGACTGCTGTGTGCTGAAATTTTGTTTTAGGCTAAAAAGTGGTGTTATTGTTAATTAGTATAATTTTATAGTGGCTGTGATGCCTCTATCATGCTTAGCATACCATAACCGTTTGCTGTGTGAATATAACATTTTTTCTGAAAATTTTAAGTTTCATAAAATATTAAGATAGGCTTATTAGTAGCTGTTTTGTAGTCAACTAGTAACAATTAATACCAATTAGCCATTCATGACAACTCACTTTTACACCAATTTTTTTTCGTGCAGCTGGACCACCATACACCCTGTATTTTGGCATTAAATTTTATGCAGAAGATCCATGTAAACTTAAGGAAGAAATAACAAGGTACAGTATTTAATAAAAGTACAGTTTGTTGATCTCAGGCTAGCAATACATTTCAACCAGGTGCATATTGTTGTGCCTGGGTTGTTTTTTTTTCTTGAACATCTGAATGTTTTTGCTTGAATGTTGGTGTGTATAAAGAAAATTGTGATTAACTTCACAGTGGTTGATAGTGAGGACTGTTAGGAAGCCCAAGAAGAAAAGATATTCTCTGGTGCATCAAAAATCAAAGGGCCTTGATGTGCATTTTTAAGAGTGGGTTTTTGGGTTTTTTCCCATATTTTCAGTAATGCAGTGTTACAGCTGCATTTATACTATGCTATAACCAAGTTTAGAGTTTACTTTGATATCAGATATAAATACAGGGAATTTTCTTCTTTATTTGCCATAGCTTAAATTCCAGAACTGTTTTTCAAGGGGATTTCTTTTGGACTTACTAAAAATATGTGAAGGAAATTGAAGAGTTGCATGCCTCTGATTCTTTTACCTAAGCTTGATCTCTGCAAGGTATGAGGATGCACACAGTAACACATACACATGCTTGCACACAGACACACACACAAGGTTATCTGAACTCTCTCACAGTTTTGGGGTTATGTGTCTGTTTTATTTATTAAATGTCTTGGACAATTAACTTCAGGTTCAAAAGGAAATTTGAGAATTTGAGTAGGTAGGCGGACAAAATTAGTGTGCTGGCTTGCATTAACAAATGCCAAAATACTTCTTTTGATGTCCTAAGAATGTGGCACATGAGGATTCATTAGAATGCATGCAAGGTTTTTAATTTTCCTAAATCAAAAGTTGCAGCACAGGCAGAATATTTTTCTTACTCCAGAGTGAGAAAATTCTTTTGTTTCCAACTGGCACAACAGGAATGGAAGTCTCCAACGTAACAGGACTCAGGCTGGCCTGGTAAAAATAAAAAATGCTGTGACTTGGCAGGTAAAAGAACATAAGCTGGCAGCAATGGGATGCCCCTGTGCTATGGAAATTTGGTGCCATTTTCTTGTACTTTCCCAGAAGAGCTTTAAATCCTCCTCACAGGGAAAGACAGGTGTCCCTGGGAAAGGGAACTTTGGCAATAGAGTTATGATTGCCTCCCAGGAGGCAGGGTGGAGCCAGGGGGCTAAATTTTCACAAGTTCTTCTTTTGCCCTATGATAAGGCCAGCCAATGATCTACACTGCTGATTAGTGTGCAAATCCAGTCAAGAAAGGTCCCAGTGTCTTTAGGAAGCCTCTGGTCATGACTTGACAGTGTTTGATCATGCAGAACTGGCACCTTGGGTGGTACAGAAGGCCAGCCTAGGAAAGTGATATAATGGTATTGTCAGTCTTCTATGAAACACATTAAATAGCCATCTGCCTTCAGCCTCTGTGAGCACTTATTCCCATAGGCTCTTGAAACTTGGAAGAAAGGCTTTTTTTTTTTTTTGTTCAGGAAAATAACAGTAGTAACCCCAATCCCAGTAGTAGTAGTAGTAGTAATAATAATAATAATAATAATAATAATAATAATAATAATAATAATAATAATAATAATAATAATAATAATAATATACCACCATCTCCTTAGAATAATTTGGGTTGGAAGGAACTCTTAAAGGTACTTTTACTTAGGAGGTATTAAAGATCCTCTTTTCCATTGTAATAATAATAATAATAATAGTCTGCCTAACTCTGTAATTCCAGTGATGTGTTAACTGCTTTGTACTAATGGATGTGTTTCTTTGGAGCATGTATTTATTACTTTAATGGACAAGAGAGCTAGCTCTGTTGTTATTAGATTCTGATGATCTATGCCATTACATGATTACTCTTTGCAAATAATGAAAACCTGTCAAATTTGTAATTGCTTTGCAGCAGAATCTGGCTTGTTGGCAAAAGCTAACGCTGCAGTGTTTGCTGGATATGTTTGCTAGAGAAAACTTGTAATTTGGCACTCTAATATATGCATGACAAACACAGGCACACAAGATGAGACTGCTTTAGCTATAGGTATGGACAAAAGGCAAGGAGCTCAGTGGCTTCTGGGGGAATTGAGATTGTTCACCTTACAGTAGTCACTTAAGCAATTAACAGTGCAGGACGCAGGTGTATTTTGAGGGTTCCTATGCTACTTTATTTTGAGACTACAGAAATACAGGTACATGCTGCAAGGATACCAAGTTTTTAGCATCCTCTCCTTCCAAACTCTGCTTTGTATAGGTGGAGAAATGCTAAGAGAAGTACGGGTGTGCAACAGAAATGCATTTCATATCAGAAAGATGATATTGTGTATTTCACAGAGGATGTAAAATTATCTTGGTCATTATCATAATTCATACAGGGAAGATTTGTCTAGGTAGGATTGCAAGCATAAACTAGAAGCAGGACTGAGGTATTGCTTAGAGTGAGGAAACACTGAGTGTCTATGCTTTGTGTTGCCCAGAGACATTCCCAGGAAATTCCTATGCTAATGCCATTCCTCTAAAGTAGAGAACATTAACGATTTTTTAGAGGATGGACATTCCTACCATAACATCTGTTCCACAGCACAAAATCTGTGGGAAATCATTAATCAGAAAGACATGGGTATCTTTATTCAGAGGCTGATGAGAACATTTTCTAAATTTTCTAAAGTCTAGAAAATTTGGTTGGACCTTAAGTTTTCTGAGTCAGCTATCATGTAACCTGCAGTTTGTAAACTTCTCTGAAATCAGTGTAGGTGCACTTTGAACTTACAGAGCATTCCAAGGTGCTTTCATAAGTTACTTGTACTAACACAGAATAAATTATTTGCAGAGTAGCTGAATGGCTCTATGTAGATAAAATTGAACCAGTGAATAATGAAAAGCCATGTGCTTGTGTGGAAGATTTTTTTCTTTCTGTAAAAAATTACCTTCATTGTTTTTTTACATTTTGTAGGAAATCAGTGCAAGAAATTAACTTAGGCTGATGTGAAACACTGCATAAATTTGTTGTAATAAAAACAGACAAAATCCAAATAGTATTTAAAAGATTTCGTATAAATCATTATGGAATGTTGCAAAACTGCAGATCCTTTATAATGGCTTGTTATCTTGTCTGTTCCATCTGCTTTGGGAATATTGATTCATTCTAAGTGGTCTCAGCTTTATCAAGTGTAGAAGCAGGTTATGACTTTTAAAATTACATTTTCACCCCTGCTATCACTATTCCAAGCAGGAGAGTATCCTGTGCTATGACAGATTCACTTAGTTGCTGATGGCACACCCATCCATCTTTTTCATGGGCTCCATCAAACTTCCCTGCTGCATTGTAGTCAATAGTCTGGTATGTGGAGAGGAAATATTTGAGTAAGCAAGCATCCACTACCCGGTCATCCTTTACACTGATCCCATGATGAGGTTAAACTTTTGCCCTTTGATAAGTTTCTTGTTCAATTTTTCTGATTCCTATCCCTCTTCCCTACTTCCTGACTGCTCTGTGAAAGTTCAAAAGAGGGAAATGAAATTTTAGGGGGATAAGTAATTGCATCTGCACAGTATAAGCAGATTGGAAAATAGGGAGTGCTCCCTTTCCTGGGTTCTTCCACTGGATGAATCTTTGCTACTTCAGGATCAATAGGGGAAGTAATTTAGAGGGGAATACATGCATTTACTGTCACATAGTTATGGTACATGGTATGTGCACAGTTACAGGGATAATTTTGAAATATTAAGTGGCCTTAAAATAACAACTTTTTGTCTCTGTGTTTTAGGTATCAGTTTTTCTTGCAGGTAAAGCAAGATGTTCTACAGGGCCGTTTGCCTTGTCCAATCAACACTGCAGCACAGCTGGGAGCATACATAATTCAGTGTAAGTTCTCCTGGCCCTCTGAGAGCTTATTTCTTTCAATCCTGCATTGTGATTATTTTAAGTGATGACTGAAGACAGCATTAACACTTCATGCATTTGCTTCCAAACAGAAGTAGCATGACTGATTTCACTTCAAGAGCTATAAATAAATGACCATTCTGAATAGATAATGCAGGAGTAATATAGAAATTAGTGTAAAGAAGAAACTTTAAAATCATTATTTGCTTTGCTGGTGAATATTTTATCAAGTACTCAAGTCTTTATGACTTTGGATTACATGTAGAGTATGACAAAACCTTCATCAGGAGTTTTACAGATTTCAAAGGCTATTAGTAACCTCCAATCTGGGAAATAAAGTATTATCTCAAAAATTACATGATATCCATATGAATGCAAGTTTACTTAATGGGACGATATGATCTGACCTGAAGTGAAGAATTTTCATTTTATTTAGTATTTATCTACATTCATCTATCAGTAGAGATCTTTTCAGGAGTGGAGGTTATGTGCTGCATGCTTAATAGAACTAGCAATCAATTATAAAGGAGCTGTCTGTCTACTGGAGCTGGTATTCTTTTTCCATTACAGCTCAAGATCTATATTCAAACAGAATTGCAACCAAAAATTGTGTGAAGTCCCATTCTGGGACCTCTATCTGTAATTTCTTCTGTGTTAAATTTAGATTTGTCTAAAGTGATATGTATCAAGGAAAGATTATTTGTATTTTTGGTGTTACAAGTGTGACTCAACAACACTTAATATAACATAAAAAATAGTCCTCCTTTTATATCCATTTAGAATGACAGGGCAGAATAACTTGTGTATGAAACAGGAATGGGCCTAATACAGGATTTTGTGGTGGATTATATGTGTATCTGAAAAGCTAAAATTTCAGGTAGTATTTATTTGTGTACAATTATTTTTTACTTTATTTTGCCATCTAAGAAATATGACGTCATTCTCGAAAAATTGTTTGCAATGCACATTTCAGTTTACTGGCAGACATGCCTTCTCTGAAAAATACTTCAAGTGTGAAGCAGGAAAATATGCAATGATGCATCTTCATTTTATTATGAGAAATGAATAAAAGGAGTAAATTCATGGCCTTCAGTTATTTTGTAAGGTGGTGAGAGCTGTTGTTTTGGTATAGTGTCCTATTCCTGTAATTCTAATCTCAAATATTTTTAGTGGAAAACAATGAGAAAGTTTATGGGAGAGAGAAGAGTTAAAGCATGGCCAAGGTTACATACAGTGAGTTAAAGTTAGTCCAGGCTCTAGGAGGTATGCATTCCTATGGGCTCTATAAAAAACTTCATCCTTGTATTTAGGGCTTGCAGTTGTTTCAAATATGTAAAGACACCTGAGAAATGTCTGTCTCAGACACTGAACACATAATTTTAATGGAGGTTTTCCAGTGAGACTTCTCAACATCCCTACTGAGCAGCTCACTATCTTTTTCTAGCAACTTCATTTCAACATTTAGGAAAGAAACATTAGTAGTTAGATGAGTCTTTTCCTTCTTGGCTCTTGAAGCCTCCTTTTGTCTATGGTTTTGGCTCAGTGGGCATTGGATAGAAAGCTCCTGTGAAATCTTTCTCAGTGAAACTTGGTGTACAGATATTACCCAGGGTTATAAAAACTGAAATATTAACTTTTGCAGACTTTCTTAGATGCAATTATAGTTAAGATCAGTAGATGTGAATTCTGGCCAAGATATTTGTTTTATAATTATGTTACGACATATGAACAGACATGACTAATGTGAACAAATTCAGGGTTGCATCAAACGAAATTATGTTGGCTATTTTTTTTTTAAGAAAAGTCTTTTGAAAGCTGTTTTTATTTTAAAGTGAATTTAATATCCAGGAAATACACCAATATTTTATTGAAAAAGGAAAGCTTGTGATTCTTCACAAGAAGCACCATTAGAGGACCTTCCCTCCAGGACTCACAGGATATTTACTTCCATTTGTATTCCCAGTTTATGTTAAAGTCCCAGCAATATTATGGAACTTTTCTGCCAGTAATATTGCAGTATATCATGAGAGCATAATATTACAAAACTAGGCTTTTCTTTTACACTTGTTTTGCATATGCTGCCAAATAATCAATATCATTGAATTCAAACTTAGCTGGCTCGGTTAAAATTTTGTCTGGCCTGTAGAAGCAGTCGGTTTCCTTTCGTCAAGGCTTCTAGCTCTTTCTAGCTCTAACCTTCTATATAGGTTTTAAAATGTGTAAAGACAATTTTTTCTTGCTTTTATGTGTGCTGATGTGAATAGTTCTGTATTCTCTTCCTTCATTCCTTTTTTTCTTATCTGACTGCCGATAAAATTTGCCGTCAGTTGGAGGGGGGTAGCTGGGCACCGGTAGTTGGATTGTATAACATGTTTTTTGGTTGAGAAGAAGCACAGGTGACCTCTGTTTTCTCCCCGTGTTCTGCAGCTGAGCTGGGGGACTATGACCCATACAAGCACACTGCAGGTTATGTCTCCGAGTACCGCTTCGTTCCTGACCAGAAGGAAGAGCTGGAGGATGCCATAGAGAGGATACACAAGACTCTGATGTAAGAATTCAGTTCTGTTGGGAACCTGGCAGGTAATACCAGACTCAGGGGTGCTAGGCAGGTGGGGAGGAGCAGCCTATGGGGCAAAGCGGAGGTTTCTGGACTTGAGGAAAGGACACAGGGAGTCCAGTTATACCTCTCAGGAGCAGAAGAGATTTTACATATTGAAGCTGTTCTTTTAGGAAGTGACTAGGACAATAGCTGGAAATGTGAGGTGTGTCAGACCTAGGTATGGGTGTTTCAGAGCCAGCGGTTTTAATAAAACATATGCCAAAAATTCACATGTAGAGCCAAAATAAACATTTACTTGCTTATCTCCAAGTTCATGTTCCTGGTAAGTGTAAGGAAGCTTGTTCTAACAAATCCAAGTTATGTGCAATTGTGATATAACCATTTATGAAGATGAGAGCAGTAAGAACCCTTTCATAAGGGTGTTCATCATAGCCTTTGTCAAAGTAATGTGAAGAGAATCCGTTACCCATCTTGTAGTAGATCTAAATTTCTTGATTCTTTTCCCATAATGAAGCCACAGTCTGGATAAAGATTAAGTAATTTTTGCCTGTAGCACTGTGTGTTAATGTTACATGTGTCTTGTTTAATGAGAATAGGTATTAACTCAGGGTCACAGCTGTTCTCTGAAAAGTTTTCCAGTAATTGGAGTCTGTGCCATTTGCCACGTTGACCTGAGCCTTCTCTTCCAGGGAAGAGAGTCTGTTGTTACTAATTATTTCTGTATGGTTGCATGACAGCCTTATACTAATTGATACTTTTCAGAGAACTTACTGCATGTATTTCTATCAAGGAAAAAAGTATTGTATTTTTCCATTCCAGAGAGAGGAAACTGAGTCACAGCTCGTTAGTTTGGTTCAACATCACAGAAGTGGTTTGTGAGAAATGAGACTTGAGATAAAATTGCTGTGAACTAAGCAGCCTTCATTTCTCTCTCTCAAATTTCTGTAGTCATTAGATTCAGAGGCCAGTGGTTGTGAAGGGCAGTGATCACTGTCAAACACTAACTGATCTGGAGCCCTGGTACTGTTCTGCTGCTTGGCTGCAGTTGGGTGTCAGGGATTTAGCAGCATCAGAACAGAGAGGAAAGCCAAGGTGTACTCATTGCTACTTCAGCCCAACTGTTACCATCAGCACTGCCAGCTTTGACTCCTGCACAGGTGACCACAGTCTCTTCAGCTAAGGAGTGCGAAGCTATAATGGGTGTGGGCATCCCAAATTGTCTCATTGACCTGATTGACCTGAGACATTTTAGGGACAGGTGTGTGATATGGTTTGGAAGAACTGTTTTATTCTATCTGGATCCCAGCATGGAAACACGGGGGCTTTTTGTGTTTGGTTGGTTGTTTTTTTTTTTTTTGTTGTTGTTGGCTTTTTTTTTGTTGTTGTTCGTTTGTTTTTGGTTGTTTTTTTTTTTTTTTTTTTTTTTTTTTGTTGTTTTGTTTTGTTTTGTTTCTTCAAAACAGCTGGCACTGCATATACCTTCCTTCTCCTGGTTATGTCAAGAAAAACTGGTTTTGGTTGCATGTTTCCTCTCAGGTATTGGGTTTTTTTACACAGCACAATAGCTATTTGGAGATTCAGTAAGGATGCAGTCTTCTGAGGAAGGTGAGGGAAGAAAGTAGTGGGGGTTTCTGACTCTGCAGCTTACAGTGACTGTAGTCCCATCTATAAACCAACATGACAGTTCCAAGGTCAGAGAGCAGTGTGAGGCAACCTGATGTTGTCAGGTACATCTGGAGGATCAAGCAGTGACTTTGGGGCTCACTTTTGAGGGAGGAAACACTTGGTGCTGGAGGAGAGACAGAATCCCTCAGTGCAGACAGGAGAGCTGGTGTTGTGCTGCTGATAGTGCCCATTTCAGGCTGTGGGAGATTTATCTCTGACTGGTGCTTGGCAAGTCAGCTGCTGCTGTGTATTGAATCAACACTTCATGCTGCCGGTAGGGCACAAACAAAGCAAAAATGCCCCTGATATTTAGCTTTAAAAGCAGCTTTTAATGTTGCTTAGGGCCTCAAATGGCACTCAGGTGCCCTTTGTCCATAGAAACGAGTGTGTGTGTGTGTGTGTGAGCTGCATGGCTGTCACTTTGCCAGCTCTATCATTCCCACTGGCAAAGACTGCTTTAGTTTTGGGATGTGTGATGCTGAGGAGAGTTTGTGTTTTCACACATGATAAAAATGAAACACTCTTTGTAGTGATGAGAGTTATTTCAGTCCCTGACAGTTCTTTGTCCCTTCATGTTCTGGCTTCTCCATCTGCTTTTGGGAGGACTTCTACCTCTAGTTTCCATCTGCTTCCTTCAGAAGCTCCAGCTCACATCTTTGCTTCCTTCAATATTTTTGCAAATTCGGTTTCCATAACATGATATATTACTCTGAAAGTATTTATAAAAACACACTCAAAAAATTTATTTGACATTTGAGCTTTTTGGTCCTTTCAGAGGCAGGTGAGAATAGAGGAATAAGTGCATCAGCATTTTTCTAAGCCTGGTCAGTAAGGAAAGACTAACAGCAGGGTTTAAATTGGAATTGTATTCTAGCACTAATTCAGTAATGGAATAATCCATTTTGCTCAGGACTGGTATTTAGCCTATTTGCAAATTCAGTGAGACAATGCAGCCCCTGTGACCATTTTGCTTACATTTCTGACATATACTTGCAAGACTTTAAATTTAAAAATCAGGCTGCAGAGTAAATTTTTACAGCAAAAGTGTGTAAAAACTGTGACAGATGTGACATTACTGATGTGCTGAATGTCCAGTGTTCTGCGTGTTCTGAATACAGATAATGAATGACACATCTACTGGGATTTGAAGAAAGGGATTTCTCTTACAAGCTTCAGGTCTGCTGCTTTTCCAGCAGTCCTTGAATGAATAGTCCTATTCGTTCTATTCCTGCTTTATTAATAATAATGTAATTATTGGGGAAAAAAAAGTTATTTGAAGAAAGGGATTTCTCTTACAAGCTTCAGGTCTGCTGCTTTTCCAGGAGTCCTTGGACAGAAGAGCACCTGGAAAAGGGGCAGTGCTGCTACACGGATAAGATGAGCTAAAGCAGTCCATCTCCCAGATACAAAGAAGTCATTTTAAATGCCTTTGAATGCCTTTAAATATGTGTTGCATTAATGCAACACTGCTTCTTCATGTCTTTGACCTTGGAAGTCCTTTTTTCTTTGTCAGCCATAACACAAAGTTGGGAAAAACTGGATGGTAGTAGCTTCTAGGCTAGAGAATGATGACACAAGAAGCAGGAATGTGCCTATTCCAGGACTTTTCCAGATCTTTGGTCAAAATGTTGAATGTAGAATGCTCTACTTCACACCTTGAATTTGAAAGGTAGCAATCCAGTGAAGTATTTCCCAAGAAAACCAACAGGATGAAGCAGGATATGCATCTTTTTGAGCTGATATTTTTACAAGATGTACTGTACTTTCCCAAAAACAGCCAGTTGCTTTCAGATAAGTATTAAAAAGAAGTGAAAACAAAAACATGACTTCAGCTCTTTCAGGCTTACAAAAGAGACTCTTGTTCTTGTATCAGTGAGAGATATTAAGCAAAGAGCAAATTAAATTCTGAAGATAAGGCTTTGAATTTATTTAGTTGTTTTGTTCTTTTTGAAAATAAGTTAATTTTCAGTAATGTCAAATACGTTCCTACCAGCCAGGATATTTCCCTTACCAGTTTTCCCAGTTGTTTCCTGCCAGTGGTACTTTTAAACTGATGGATTGATATCTGTAGCTAGGAAGGCAGGCAGGATCTTTGAAATGGCTAATCTCATGAGACAGACTCCAAATCTTGTTTTCAACATAGCAGACCTGCATGCTACCAGCTGGTGTGACTTACTGTTGGCAAGATTTTATGGAGAATGTAATAATTTCTCTGAAGTTACCCACCTTGCTTTCAGGAGCTTCAACACTTCCATGGGGAAATAGTACCCCAACCAGTCGTTCTATTCCTGCTTTATTAATAATAATGTAATTATTGGGGAAAAAAAAGTTATTTGCATGTTGAAGCCTGAAAATGAAATGTGTGAAGTGTTTTTGTGGCAGCAATAACAAGGCAAAAGGCAGTGCATTAGGCAAACATTATATGTATGATAGCATGTATGTCTGTGCTAGGAGACCTCTAGAGATCTAGTCTTATCTGGAATAAGAAGTTCAGAGTTGAAAAGACCATGAGAGTCTAAAAACTGGTAAGAAGGGCTGCATATGTGACCAGAAAACTATATTTATTAATATGATCTATTTTGATATGTTAATTGGAATTACAAGATTCTTAAAAATAGTTGTGTTTACAGGGGTCAAGTTCCTGCTGAGGCAGAAGTGAACTACTTAGGTGTGGCCAAATCTCTGGAAATGTATGGAGTGGATCTCCATCCTGTTTATGTAAGTATTAACTGTGAAAAATGGTTACTGCACTAATGTGTGAAACAGTACTTATATAGTTTTGTTGCCTCAGGATAACTGAAAAGGGAACACTACTCAAGAAATGCAAAGGAACACGTATTTACAGATGGAGAGGATTCAGTTTTTGTATATACAAAAGCCTATGATTTTCAGATCAAATGCTGTGATTGTGTTATACCTATAAAAACCAATCAGTTATATTCTGGATAAAAACAATTCAGGTAGAAAAGAAGTAATTTATACAAGTGTCAGGAGACATGAGTGAGGGTTATCATCTTTGTTTTTGACAGAAGAATTTGCACATTATTTTAGTTTAAAAAAGAGCAATTGTGTCCTGAAACCTTTTCAATACCATTGCAAAAATTAGGGTGGAGTAGCAGTAGCATGCCTGGCTTTTTAAAATATTTGTTGTCAAGGTTTTGCTAAAGATCCCGAGTATGTTTCCATTTTTTCCCATGTTGTATCATGCAGCATTGCAAGTTGTCTGTATTGCCTCAGAAAACCCCTCCATTTCTTTTGTCTGTCAGCATGTATGTTGGGATTGGATCCAAGTTATCACCTGGAGGCTATGTGCTCCTGGTGAAAACATCATTCTCTCTTGTTTGAATTATTCTGCTTGTGGCAGGCATTTTTTTGAATAAAAGAAAATCAGGAGTTCAAATGGGGAGTTGTGGTATAGATAGTTCACCGAGTTAGATATCAGTGCTTTGTAAAATTACTTGAAAAAAAAGAAAGAAATCAAGATAGTACCTGAAGATTAAATATGTGTTTCCTCTGGAAAATGTGTAGCCTGCAATATAAAGTACCTTTTAATGCAACCTATGGCTTAATTATATTCATATCCCAGGCTTTGTTCCCCTCCCACCAGTGGAAAAATGGGGAGTTACTGGAACAAGATCCAACATGATCCAACAAAATCATGTTAAATTACTACAGCCTGGAATTTTTTTTGCCTCATAACTTGCCTTTGTTGTGCAATGAAATCCCTGCCTGGGTAACCTGTGAACATCATTGTTCTACTTAAATTACATCAGCAGCAGAAGCCCTCGTTTGAGACTGAAGCTGCACACACAATGAGATGCAGTTATTTTCCTCCTTGGTCACATTAAAAGTAAAGTTGCCTTTAGCAGTTAATTCACTGAGGAGCACAGGAAGAGCTTGCCAGATGTGCTTGACCTTTGCCAGCCCTGTACTCACACAGGACACTTTTTCAGTGTCTCAAGTCAGTGCCTCTCACAGTTGATAATTCTGCTGCTCATGCTCCACTGGTTTAGACTTGCAAGGCTCTTCCTCATTGCCTCAAGTAGGAAGGTGAATGAGCTTTTCCAGCTGACTTTCTTTTAATCTCATGCACTAGGGTTTGCACTCTTTCAGCTGTAACCTGCTTCTGGTTTTGGTTATTGACTGTAAACTGGGGAGGTGGGGACCTTCTGCTGTAGAATATTAATCCCAATGTTTCTGGGTGTGTCGTGCCTGGCTTCGTCTAGCCCTTGCTGCTAGACCAAAGGCAGCAGCTGTGGCGTTTTACCCCAGAGATACCTTTGGCCAGCTGGATGCTGCAGCTGGGCACTCGCAACAAATCCAGGCAATGTAGGAACTCAATTTACCTCTGGTGGAAAAGGTTCAGGCGACGGTGAAGAGAAAAGGAGCCGGTTCTATTGTAGAGTCTTAATCCAGAGTTTTATTTTAGGGTGGTAGACCTCTGAATGTGGTAACAGCTCGCAATAGGACCCTGGACCGCATGGTCTCATGCCCTTTTAAGCCCCCAGGACAGGGGGAGGGAAGGGACAGGTGAGGCACCAACCAGGTGTGAGGAGGGGAAGGCTCAAGGGATACAGACGCTTGGACAGGCCAATGCACCCAGACCTGAGGGACATCTTTTGAACTTCTGCCAACCTCACGACGCCCTTGCTGGAATGTTAAGATTGATGGACAGCTCTTAGGCAGGAGGGCAAAAGGGGGAGGGGGAAGGTTGGCACACCTGGGGGAGTTGGGATAGGTGAAACAGGAAATCACACTGCAACATTTTGCCACTCAGCAGCAGGGCTTTCACCCTGTTCTCACCCAGTACAGTTTGAAATTTGTATCCTGACTTCAGGAATGGTTTCCTTCAGAGGAGTTGATGCATGTGGCTGTTCCCTGCATACCATTGCCCTTTCTGAACAACAAAAACGAAGCTTGACTCTCCCAAAGGAGCTACTTCACTTGGAGGCAGCAGCAGCTGACACTATTTTAGGAGGGAAAAGGCAGCTGTGTGGTTGTATTATAGGGCAGAAAATCACTATTTACTTTCAGCTGAAAGTTGGGATATCTATTGCATTCATACCTGAATAAGAAGTTCAGGTTCTGAGTTTTGGCCATTTGCCAAATAGCAAAAATTAATTCAGTAAGAAAGCAGGAAAAAAAAGGTATTTTTGTTTTTCACCATGGTGTGAAATTCCCTTATTTCCTCTCACTGCCATTCTTTCTTGCCTCTTTTCCTCCAGATCTACAAATTTTCATATAGAAGCTTTCATAACTAGATCAAGTACTATTTTTCTAGTTGTACAGAGTGAAACAGTATAATCAAGTCACCAGGATGAATGTCTCACTGGATCTCACTGATACTGTGATTCTGCTTGTAACTGTATGAATGACATAGATTTTTATTTTCTAGGGTGAAAACAAATCTGAATACTTTTTAGGATTAACACCCATAGGAGTTGTTGTCTACAAGAATAAAAAACAAGTAGGAAAGTATTTCTGGTATGTACTATTCAATTTTGCAGTCTGCACTAAAACAATAACAATGTTGTATGGATGTCTACAATTTGTAGTATCTATTTAAAAGTTTAATCATAGCAATATCAAAAAATTATACATAGAATTATTAATATTTCTTTGGATGATGCAGATTTTTAATTCTTTGATACTCCAGGTGATAGATCATCTTTACCATACTCATGCTGAAATGTTTACATATCACTAATTGTCTGCTGACATCTAGGGCATACCTGAAAAATAAATCTACCTGTGAATTTTTTTTTGTGTTTGTATACAAATGTATACAACTTTATATCTTACTACATATGAAATTAAAAGGTCATGAAGTTTGGTCTGTCTTTTTTTCTCAATATTACAGGCCTAGAATTACGAAAGTTCACTTCAAGGAAACACAGTTTGAACTTCGAGTCCTGGGAAAAGATGTAAGTTTTCATTTAGGCTCGAAAAGATCAAAAAAATAATTTTAGGTCTAATGAAGGTGGAAATTTAGTGTGTCTGTCGAAGTCTAATTGGTTTTATTGAAATTTACTGTATGAAACCAAATGTAGGTGAAGGGAACCTCACAAAGCTGTCAGGCACAAAACAGGGAGCCATCTTGTATAGCTTGAAACCCATTTGTCAGAGTTTATCATCACTTTGCACTTAGACCATTTGAGAGAAAGCAATGTTGGTTCCAGTGGGGCAAGGACAGCAGGTTGATAGGAAGAGAGGAGGTTTTAGAGAGGAGGTTTTAAGATGCAGTAAGTAAAAAAAAAAAAAAAAAAAAAAAAAAAAAAAAAAAAAAATCTCCTACAAAGCATGTGGAATAGGGAAATAGGGAGAGGAGGAGACTGTTGAGAATGTAGGAAAAGATAATGACATGCAATAAAAAACATAGTTGCAATCAGTTTGTGATTTTTGCTGTCTGGTTTAGTTAAAAATTTAGTTAGACATGAAAGTTTATAGTTTCATAAGGACTGATAGTTAATACTTTTAAATTATATTAACCTGCTGGCAAAAATCCCCTTTACTGTTTATCTATGTATTTTTGTTCATCCTTGTAATGGTTGTCAGTCTCATCCATGGTTTTTCCATGAGGACATTTGTCTTGCTCCTGTTGTGGACAGCATTTCTGGTGTCTCTGCAGATGTCTTGGCAAATCTCTCTTTTGTTACTCCCAAGTGGCTTGTTTATATTTGGTGTGGTAATCTATGGGAATTTTATTTCTGAAGGTGTGTTTGTTGAAATAGGAGAGTTATTTAAAGGCTGGCGGAAGGTTGGGAAAACTTTTCACCATGTTTCATGTAAAGGGTGAGTGATAGTTCATGTACAAACAAGTCTGAGTTTGACTTGGAGTGAATTGCTTGGAAGTGAATGAAGTTGTAGCTTCTCTTTGATGCCACATTTCCACAGTTTTCTTTTAACCATATGGAATTGCAAAGGCTTAACATGCTAAGTAGAAAAACCTGGAAGGTTTTGGAAAAGTTGAGGCTGTGAATATTGACAGCTGGTGAACTCTTACTATTGTGATCATAAGGCAAACATTTTGACAGAACTTGGTAGTTTCAAGCCTTGACAGGTATTTCTAGGAATTGTTGGGTAGAACAGTAAGTACAGGGGTGTGTGCCTTCACTAAATTTGCCTTTGCAACTAATACTAATCTGAAGTATTTCTACAGCACTTCATATCCTAACAAGAGCAGGAAAGGCCAAAATGGCATAGAGAAATCTTCTTTTTCCCTTTTTTACCAGTCTGGGGGTACTTTGAACAAAATTATATATTGGAATAAGCAGACAGCAACCTCAGTCTCTGGATTAAAGTTGTCATAACAATTTATGCTGTTCTACACAGAGGAGGAAAAGCTCATCAGTGTATTCATGTATGTTCCAATACTCCAAAAAATCTGTTTCACTAATTTATTTTATTCCTCTTGTGTTTTTTTTTAATAAATGCTATCACTTTGTCCTCCCACATGACACATGAGTATATTACAGGAGAGTAAATATCCATCCTGCCTCCTGTAATATAATTTTACAGCCCAGGGAATTAATACTTTCCTTGTATCAGATGTGGTATACTAAGTCTGGAATGTCTGTTCCAGTTAGTTGTAGAGAGCTCCACAAGAGATTAAGGAGGAATAAAAATAATGGGGGTTTTCCAATGTCTTTAAGTTGAACTATATGTCATAAAGTGAAGGAGCTAACACCATGTAACAGAGCAGATTATTTCTGGGTGAACTGAGTGTTTTTCTTTTCCATATGTTGTAAAAACTCTCTGCAGAGTGGGTTTTATCCGTGTTTCCACACACACCAGCTCCCCTTATTCACACTGACTGTCACCTTTCACTGCACATAAAGAGGAAACTGTGAGTGCCTTTAGTACCAGCAAAGCTCTTCCCCTGGATAGAGTTACTTGTGGTAACTTCTTTGTTGTTGCTTGCTGAGATTGGTGTGACATTTTTGCAACCATGCCAGAAGAATCTGTGTATTTCTGACTAGGTGGGTGGAAATGGACATCTTATCTTCTTGACAGATGACAGTCTAAGTGTACAAGTCCATGCCTTCAGACTACCTAAACCTCGCTGTTGTCTGTGTGAGCCAAACCTATGGCTGTTCATTTTCTTGTTTACATTGCTTCACTTTTAATAAACTTGATGCTTACTGAGCAGAACATGCTATTGCTTAGTGTCCTACAATAAAGTAAGCTGCTTTGCCTTTTCTGTTTTGTAGTGTAACCTCTTGCACTTCTTCATATCTCTTCCATGAGAATAATTCCCATATATTTAGCTGCCTCATATTTTTTTTCCTGCACACCTGTTGCCGTTGTTTACAAGCATGACCATCAGTACTTTGGTTCTATCTTTCACTACTTTGCTTGTATTATATATTTTCTCCCTTAGGTCATTGCTGTTGCCCCCTCATAAACAAAATATTGCCTTTCATATTTGGCCATCCATGGACATGTGAGACTGAAGCTCTTTTTCAGTGGTGTTAATAATCAGTGTTTAATTGTCCCCCTGTGTGAATCCATGCTGTGAATTCTGAGCTATAAAGGCGTTAGGTCCTCCCTGGCACCTCTAAGCATCAGCATGAAATGAGGAACCCTTCCCCTGCAAAGGCTTCACATGTTCACATTCCCTAAACATGACATAAAATGGCCAAGAATTTTTGAAGATTAAAGAAGTTTATTTCTTAGAAAACTGAGAAATTCATCTACTGTGCCTGTGCACAGTTCCTGGCAGCATGTCTGTGGAGCAACCTTACTGGAAACAATTCAGTAACACAGGTGGCTGCCAAAGCCCTCCCCTCTCCACCAGCAAAACAGAGCTTGGTCACAATGGATGCTCTGTGTGGAAGTGAGTAGTGTAAGGGGTGCCCAGCATACCTCCTGTGATTCCCCATGTGAGGAGCACAGCCTGCTTCCTAGATTTCTCTGTCAACTAGGGACATGAAAGGAAACAGAGAAAAACATGCTGTGATAGACTGTGTAGGCTGGGAATGTAAATGCGATAATAGGCAGGAGTGAGAGATGAAGAGTTTTTTTGCCTGTAGGTACCAAGTACTTTTGTGCTGTACCCTGCACTCTGGTGCTGTTTGGTGTAACTGAGCCTTTTACTTCAGTTGCTCTGTGTCTGAACATGCATGTGAATGATTTCACTCCTTAGCAGGGTTTATGCAAAACTTCTGTTCTTACTTTTCCTGTTTCACAAAACAGAAAGAATTCAATGTGCAAAACACTGGCTTTCATAATTTTTCCTGTAAGAGAAAGGCCTTTTTGAATTCTGAAATTTTTATTTCAAGAGATCTTGGAATTTGGGTATTTTTGAGTCAAAACAATCTCTCAATCTGTGCAGTTAAAGATTATTTCCACATTTTTGTGTGTTCCTCTGCAGTCTTCCATATTCAGATGAATTCACAAGGTGAAATTGGTAATGACTCTTTAGGAACAGCACCAACCACTGATGCAAGTCCAAAGTACATAATCGTCCCCATTTTGTGTGGCTGAAACTTGTATAAACACAAATTTTTTTTTTGTTATTTAAATAGTCCAGAAAACACTGTAAATATGCTTTATCTTTTTAATCTGCTTCTCATAAGTGTCATTAGTCTGAAAAATAATTATGTTAATAAGGTGGTTCAGCTGTACCCCTTCTTTTCCTATCAAATGCTGTATTCTGTCTTGAGTTACAAATTCCAGCTAGGAACTTCTAATTTGATTTATAGTTCCTGCAGCTTCTTGGGAAGATTGAACAGGATTTGAAGATATGTTACTCTCACTCTTAAGTCAAATTTATTGTATGTGTAGTTTCCAGACAAAAATAGCTGTTTGATTTTTCTTATGATTTAGGAATTGCAAATGACTTTTGCATCATTTGCATTTGCACCCACTTAGCTCAGAGTGATAATAAAGGGTGGAGGTGAACAAGCCCAGTGATATTCATATATCATATTAAACAGTTTTGGCTTGTTTTGGTTGCTTGGGGGTTTTCCTGTCTTTTCTTAATTGCTTTTTGAGCCATCATAGAAGGACTGTACAATTGGTTCAAGGCCTGCATAAAATTAAATTCACTGACACTAAGGTGATACTGTCAGCTTTCTTTCTTTCTAATTCTTCCTTAGTGTTTTTGAATTGCTGTAATTGCTGTAAAGCTGAGATATGTTTGTTTCAATGTTGACATGCAACTGGCACAGCTTTTTCAATTTTAATTGCCTACTCGGTATCATTTTCCTAAAGACTGACCTTGTGTAACAAGTAATAGTACATTGTTTGTTACATAAGCTGTGATTTGTCTGCATATGTCTATATATAAAGACAGAATACTTCCTATTGGAATTTAGAGCTGATGGTACCCAGGTATGTGCCTAAGAATAATTATTCTGGCAAAGAATAATGTTCTGAAGCAGTAGCTTCAGTGTTAATAATTCTGTTACATGCGCAGGCGTAGTATGTGTATGTACAAGTGTGTCCTGTAACAGGGCAAGATCCCTCCTTGTGTAGCATTAGCACTCATTGTGACTGGGAGGAGTGGTGTGTGTGATGGTATGGCTCCTAATGTGGTTTTGGAATTTTCTTCTTCATTTTCTGAGCCTGCATTGTTGGGAGCCCATAAATGTCTTGTAAATTAAGGTAGCGAAAGCCTGCTCTGCGTCGGTGATTCTCGAATCATTTTTGCTCTGTGGGCAGGGTCAGTTCTCCCTGCAATGGGTGTAAATCTGCTGACAATGGCCTCTTATCCTGGGAGTAATCCATGAGCTCCAAGAACAAGGGATATTCTGGCCCTCAGAGAGAAGAGCTGTCATTTTAAGCGCGTGTCTTCTCTTCCAGGTCGAGCTGAGCTTGCCCGGCTGAGGAGCTGAGCTAGGTGGGCACAAAGCATCTCTGAGCCTGAAAGCTGTGTAATCAGGCTGGCGAGACAAAGCAAGCAGGAAGCTGTTTGCCAAGCACTCCTGAACTTTTGTACTAGTTCCAGAGGTGTTCTGTGCTTAGACAGAGCAATGACCCCTCTGACCTGTCTCCTTTGAAGGGTTTTGTAATACGCTTTTAATCTTCCACCTGAGAGGTGTGGGTATTAGGGTGCAGCACTGTTCCAGTTCCCAGCTCTCTAGTGGAGGCCTTAGAGGCCCTGCCAGATCAGTCTTCTGGCTGCTCGGGGAGCCAGCATAAAACAGGGAAGGGCTTCAGTGTCCATCTGTGTATAAGTCTGTAGTGTAGACAAGCTATCTGCATCCACTGCGCTAGTCTCTCCTCCTCTGGTTAAAAATGGTGGTGAGGTACTAGCAGTATGAGCTGTAGCATGTTTTGGAGACTGCAGAACAAGTTTTCAAAGCACCTTAAAGGAGAGGGATATGTAATGTTCGTCCTCACATTTTTTGACAAAGGGTGTGTGCCTTGTCAGGGCTAGGAGAAGGCAGTCCCACAGCTTGGTTATTGCTGCAAGGGTCCTTTTGCAGCCTCTGGTCCCATCCTCCTGCCCCTCTCTTGCTCCTGCAAGTCACAGATGGGATTGAAAATAACCATACAAAAATAAGTGGTTTTCTACTTGTTTGATCAGCAAAATGGGCTTCCTGAAAGAACAGACAAACACCAAAATGGTTCAAAGGAGAGAGATCTCCAGAGAGTTCAGAAGCTGGGACTGCTCTGGAAGGAGTTCATGATTTACAGTGCCTCACCTTTAGTACACTGGGCACTCTGAAAACAGCAGGATGAGTAGCCAGGAGAAGCTTGTGTTGCACCAAAGAGCACTGAATGACTTTGGAAGTGTAATTTCCTATAAATAATTAGTAAAATTACAATAGGTCTTTGTTTCTTTTGGTTCAGATATATGAGAATTATAAGCAAAACACCCAGCTAACACTAACTACCTGTAGGAAATTGCTATGTTCAAAATGCTAAAAATGTTGTCTTTTATTGGGAACAAAAGGTCATGGTCTTAACAGAAAAGGCCATCCTTGCTTTACCAATATAAAAAATTTCATTCTCTTGGGGGAGAAATGTTAATCCAGAAAGGTATTGATGTTCTCAGTGCTGATAACTTTTTATATAGGCATCTATAAATTGTCAGGGTAATCACTACTCTTACAAGCCTTAAATAGTCCTAAAACAAATATGGAGGAAGTCCTAAACCTGGTTGTGCTGTAAGCAGTGTCATACTGGACTTGGTTGCAGTAAGTTACAGAATAATTCCCAGATAACTGAGAAATGGTGAAAGTATTCTGAATTGTTTCCCCTTTGATGGGGTTGAGTATTTTAGGCTTTTTTTTTTCTCTATATAGCACAATTTTGCATCTCAATAGCACAATTTAATTGTGCTATTGAGTTATAGCAAGCATCAGTTTTGAGGCCATAGTTTTCAGACATATGGTTTTCCTTCAAATTTAAATAAATAAATAAATAAGGCTGCGTGTGTTATCAGAAGACTTGTTGGTCTGTCCTATGACTTTTAGGCAATTGTTTCATTTTCCAGATCTGAATTCCAGAAAGTTTTGGTAAATTGGATCTATAGGGTTATTATCCTCCTCTCACCTCCCCCCTACCAGCCCTTCTATTTTTTGCCCTCCCCGAGTGCCATTGATTGCTGAATCCTAAGTTTAGATGTTTCAGCATCATCAACATTTTTCTTACCAGCTAAGGTGAACTTTCTTCTGCCTTAGAAAATAATGCCTTCATATGATGGAATCAGTAATTTTTGCTGGTCAGATCTTTCTATGAAATGGCAGTATAACTATATGGTCCCTCTTACTGTCACTTACTGATTTTAATGTGTTTTCCTGCTGTTTGTTCTGTGTATGGGAAAGTTCTAAAATTGCAACTTAAAGAAGACAAAATGGATGAATAGAGCTTTTTTCCTCAACAGTAATAGAACTTTTCCCCCAACTTTTTCCCACTGTCGTTGAATGCTAGTGGTATTCAAATTGGTCTAACAGTAAGATAAGGCAGAAACACCTTATTTTAAAAAGTCTCTTCAAAGAAAAAAAAAATCATACCTGTCTTCTCTTTGCCTCTCCCTTCCCACATACCAGAAACACCTTCCTTTGAGATTATGTAATTAAATGCATTTAAGTGCAACAGAGGATTCTTTGCCTAAAAGTAGGAGTAAACAAAGAAGGAGCAAGATCCTGCATATTAAAAGTGAGTCATTGAGTTATTTCCTAACAGAAGCTAAACTGATTCATCATATTGCATCAAGTTTGTAATACTACAATGCAGTTTGATATTATCCTTTTGAAGATGAGTTGTATGGGTTTATATGAAATCATATGAGATGACAGTCTAATATAGAAATTGTAATTTAAATCAAGTAATGAAATCCAAAGCTATTTTTCTGCTATGTGCAAAGTAAGCAAACACAAAGCACCACTTTATATGTTTTCTTTACAAGTTTTACAATGTAAAATGCATTATGATTTTTCAGTGGATAGACTCTTGTTTCTAGCCATCAGAGAAGAAAGAGCAATGTTGTTACTCTAGAAGAGTCCATGATAAATTGATTTTTCTCCTTGACTATTTTCAAGATTTTTCAGGAAGCCTTTACTTTTCATGAATTAAAGTTATTTTGTCTATAAGTTAAACCACTTGTGAATCCTGCAGAGAGATGATGATCCCTATCAAACCTGAGGAACTTTGGGAATATATTTATTGGACCTATCTATTTCTATTTTATGCATATTTATATATATATATGCTTATATTTATGTACTACAAAGTAATTTTATGATTTACACAGCAGTATCAGATGAATCCTAGGTTTCAACATTCTTGGTGGTCATTGTCTTACTGTACTGCCTGTATTATTTTCTCTTGCCATGGAGAGTAAAATGTGCTTTTGATGGAAGACCAGAGAATTATTTTAATTCCTTGCCTGTTCCATGGCACTGTTCCAACCAGACATTTAACTAAAATAAGGCATGGGAGAAAATAAGCTCATGTATAATGTTTTTTGGTTGTTTTTTTTTTTTTGGTCAGGGAATGAAATCTCTATTATTCTAACCACAGGTGCAAAATTTTGGTTTTTTGCTGTTATTTGTTTCAAGGTGAAGGAAAAGCTACTTGAGGAGGTAATTTGTGGTTTTGTGAGGCTGCTTGACAGCTGTTAATGGGGATATAACTGGATTTTTGTTATCGGTGAAATTTTGAATTCTACAGAACATAGAGAATTAATTCACAGTTTGTAAGGTGCTTGCAGATAATAATAAACAACAATAAATCAGGAGAGGGAGAAACTTGCCTGAGCTTTTTACTTGTGTATGCATGGCACTGGGGAAGTGTAAGTAAGGCAGGGACATAGATTGTTCAAAATCAGCTGCTGAAGGTGGTGTGAATCACACCTCCTTTGTAACTCACACCTTGCTAAAACAGTTTGAGACTCAGTTTTGTTACAGGGGGTGTCATGCCATGCTGAGCACTCACACTGACATCACTGGGATTGCTCCTTCTTCGTGCAAATCACAGCTGAAACACCAAGTGCTTGAGTTCACCAAGTGAATAATAGATAGAAGGGTATTTTTTTGTGAACACATCTGAGTGTTTAGCTTGTTGAAAACCAGCACTGTGATGTGTCTGTTGCTTCTCCTTTTCTGTTGGAAGTATTTCATAGTTTGTATGTGTCCCACTTCTCTTTTCTCTGCCAGTTTCCAGAGTTTGGCTTTTAAGCTTGGTATATGCTTTTGTTCCGGCTGTTGTTGTCTTCCTTAAGAGATTTTAAGTTGGGTTCTAAGACTTTCAACTTTTTCTCAGCATTTTGAATTATTCAGAAGTTAGCTTTCTTTAAAAAAGAAACTTCTTTCCTTCTTCAGTATTCTTTTCCCCTCAGGTTTACCTTGGCCTGTTTTGTGTGTTTCCTCTGTCATTGCTTCATAATAGTTTATAACAGATCATGAGCTCCTTTCTTTCTTTCATTTATTCTTGCCTTTTTTTATACTGTTAACCAGAATATTTTTGATTGACATCTGAGCTGCCATTTTAGAAAACATCAGAAACATAATTTTTAAAAAAAAACCAACTTGTATTTTATTAGGAAAACTTGTGGGTTTTTTAGGAAAGAAGATGTGTATGAACAAAGGAACATAAGTGTTTCAATAATCTCTTTTCTCTATTTTTCAAAAAGAAAAACAATTTTAAATGAAGAATTCTACAGAATTACAGAACTTGCTTTTCTTTGTGCTGATTTCTTTTCTTGCATGGACTGACATGCAATGGCTGGTTCTTGTGTTCAGTAAATGAGATTCACTCCAATGGCAGGATCCCCCATAAGAACATTAATTTGTTTTGTTTTGTCTTTAGTGCAATGAAACTTCCTTCTTTTTTGAAGCACGTAACAAGGTCACATGCAAACATCTCTGGAAATGTTGCGTAGAGCATCATACATTTTTCAGGTGAGTGATGCAGAAGTTAGGTTGTGTTTTCCATAGGGCCACTACACTGAGTGGGAGCCTTGTTGTACCTGCAGAGTGGTGCAACAAAGGCTTGCTGCCTGGAAACGTATTTGTGCTCTTGGTTATAGAATGCTTTTAAAAGCCAAAACCTTTTCTTACAGTGATGTGAAACAATGTTTTTAAAATTTGGTAATTTGGTGGTTTCTTTTATCTTAGCACTCTTTTCTAAACAGTACTTGAGGTTGTGTAGAGTAGACTTTATCAGAAAGATGGCAGGATTTAAGTTGCCAAATAGATTTGGATGTATTTGATCATCAGATTTTCTGTAGCAGCATTGGCTTGAGGGAGGCCTTTGGAATTCAGACATTACTATTTTCTACCATGCACAGAAAAATATATATATATTTTAATAGAAATTCATTGAATTTCCATAACATTTTGCTTACTTACTGAGGTGTATAAAATCTTCTCAGTACTGCACATCTCAAAGTGCTCGCAAAAAACACCAAGAGAAATGTGCTAAGGTGCGTAACTGGGAATTGGTGGATGGAATCCTCCGGGCTGCCTTTAGCAGTGCTGTAAATGAGTGAATTGAGAATCCCTCCTGCAGTCTCACTACTGTGTCAGGGTGGATTTGCCTTCTCCCAAAATTAGGTGAAAGGCTGCTGGTGCCAGCAATTTACACTTGACTCTGAAATAAAGAGGTGTGTAGTCAAAATAGGGGGGACAAACAGGTGTCTTTGGGAGACTCTCAACCCCATAAGAATCTGTCCAGTGGTAGGGATGAAGAGGAACTTGCAGAAAAAATAATATTTTTTTGAGCCCAAATTTGTATTGTTTTTTCTTGACTTGGGAAGGAGACTATAATTCAGACCTATCTTTGCAACTTACTCTGTTATTTTATTTTTCAAACTACGCAGGGTGCCAGAGAATGAATCAAACTCTCTGTCAAGAAAAGTCAGCAAGTTTGGATCCATAGGTTATAAACATCGGTACAGGTGAATTTGTTTGATTGTTTAAAACTTCAATTCATTCCTTCTTCATTCCTTTTCTCCTCTTTCCTTCCAGTGAAAGAAAACCACCACCCAGAATATGACCCAGCAGAGTTCTGAAGATGAAAGATGAATCAGGGCCATTTTAACAGACTGTTTTTGGGAGCTTGAAAATTTTGGGACAAATGTTTCTTCTTCAGATCCCCAGAACGGGTTGAGGCTTGCTATAGTCTGTATTCAAAGTGGGAGCAGCTTTGACAATTCTCTAAATCATTATCTCCTTATAAGTCCTGATGTTTATGTCCTAAAGAGGTTTTCCTGACAGCTGGGGAATACCAAAATGAGTGTCTATCTTCTCTGACTTGAATAGGTGACAATATCGGATGAATGTTCAAGGCTCTAAACTTTGAAAGATGCTGTAACTTGAAATTAAGGATGGATAAGGAGCACTGTTTCCACTATCATGCAAGAATTAAGTGGATCATAATCATCAGTAATCATCAGTAATAGGTGATAATCATTTGTTAGGCAGATCTTTGTCATTCTGCCTTTTTCCTAATGCAGATTGAGTTATCCCACTCTCTATCATGATCTAGATTCTCCTTGCTGTGGACAACAGGGCAATGATTGTCCTGCCTTTTTTGTTTGTAGTGGATCCTGGCCTGCATTACCCCATCTGGGATAATGGGTAGGAGCTCACTGATTCCTGCCAGAGTACTGCAGATGAGTTTTTTCAGTTGGATCACTTCAGCAGATTGGAGCAGGGCACTGGTCCTGGGGAGGAGAAAGCTTTGTACTGGCAAGAACTTTTCAATCAATTAAAAAAACCATGCCATAAAGCAGTTAACTGTGTTTGAGCTATGGCTCTTGGTGGTGCAGTTCAGTTCATCTTCCTGTTTTAATAAATGTCATGGGTGATAAGTGATCAGGCATGCCATGTTGGGATGATGGTCATAACTGACAATTTTGGTTGTCTTCCCTTTTTGTCTTTGGTCCCCCACTGTATCATCAAAAGCAGTGATAGTGTTATGTGTCTGTACACATCATTAGCTCAGAGCAGAAGCCATAATCCCATTGTTTTTCTGGGTAAGTGGGGGGACCGTAATATTTTCATTTGTCTTGTGGTATTGTGTTTTTAATGTTGTTCTGTTTTGTTTGTTTGTTTGTTTTTGGTTTTCTTCTTCTTTCTTTTTTTTTTTTTGCTAAATCTTTTAGAGATGTCTCATTGTGTGTCAGACAGTTTTCAGGAAGGCAATTTTTTTGTCTTAAGATCAGATGCTTTGGAGGTGGAGGTGCTTAGTGGGGGTGGAAAGTCCTATTCCCAGATGTTTGTTAAAATTGCATCTGGAATTTGCAGTACTATCATGGTTGCCAACCTTAAAAGTTGAGCAGATGAGTTTTCTGGCTAACTTGGGAGCATGCTATAAACTAACTACATAAACAAAAAAAAATTACATCAGTACTGTGATGCAGGATTAGGATTTGAGATTTTTTTTGTCCTTCAATTCTTTTATAATTTTGAAAACATTGAAATTCTGCAGTGCTGAATATCTATGAAGGGCTACTGGTGAAAATATTTCATGGAGTCTATTCACATAATTCAGAAAATCTACATAAGTAACTCCTGTATAGTTGCTTAGTACTTTCTAGTACAATCATTTTACTTCACAATGATCAAACTTCAGGTGTTAAGGAATTAATAGTGACAATTACTTCTCTTGTGTAATAAGTTTCCAGGAACAAATACAGAGTTTTGGGGAGGAATATGAATTTTAGATTTCTGTTATGACCACAATATTCTGTTTAGTCACACTGAGAAGAATATTAAAATGAGTATAAAAGAATTAATTTAAACTTAATAATTTACTTCAATGGTGCAGTGAAGGAAAACCTTACTGTAAACAAGAATCAAGACTTTTACTCAATTTGTTGTCATCTGGGGCTGTGCTAGTGAGAGTCCTTTATTACAGTTTGTTTTGCAGTCTTTCAGGTTGTCATTCCACATGCCAGAGGAGTAGCCCCTGACTGACTGGAACTGAACAATATTAAATATGTGTAAACAATATTAAACATGTTTTCCTGGGAGGAAACTTGCAGAAAAAGGTCAGGAAGAAATAATATTACTTAAGAAAGTCGTATGTTAGAATATTCTAGGTTAGAAAAGGTCATGCTATCTTAAGCTATTCCTAAAAAAAGCATTTTGTTTTAGTGGCATATCTCCACTTGGAAATGCCATATATAGGAGTGGTTGGCACAATCTGTTGATGATTTTGCCAGTGACTGATTCAAAACAAAATTCAGGTTAATGCCACTCAACAGGAGAACCAGAAGTGGGATGACAAGTTAACAGCATGTTTTTTTTTCAGTCTAAGGATCCTGTTGGATAACTTTCCCAAGTGTTTTCTCATGATTTTATTGTGTTTTGAAGTGGAAAAACATCTTTGCGAATGACCAGAGACCCTTCTGTACAGCTTCCGCGGCCTGACCAGAGCATTGAAAGAAGTCGCAGTAAGACTTACCCCAAAAGAGCACAACAGACAGGTAGGTCCTTCTTTACTGACCTTGGGGCAGATGTCTTCTTTTTTTGGTTCATTTTGTCATCATGAGGTGACTCAGAACTGCTGCAGTGTCCTTGAGGTTCTCTCAGAATGGATTCTGTGTTTTGCTTTCAGTCAGTATTTATATCTAAGGTTAACAGGATATGAAACCTCCAGCTTTCCAGATAAAAGAAAAGAGTTGCTGTGGATTAATGAGGATAAGCCCCCATGTGTGTAGATCTACTGTAAAGGTTGAAAGGGAAGTTTGAAAACAGGCAGTGTGAACATGTTTCTTTCCTCTAGAGACCTGTCTCTTGCAAACGAGTTTTATACATTTGTCTCTTGGTTAGTAGCCCATTGTTCGGCCTGTCTGACCCAGGGTGTCACTTTTTGCACCCTCTTCCCATTTCAAGGACAGTATCCCTTTATTTTGATATTAAGTGGAACAGAAGTTAGTGCCATGAAATTTTAACATGCTTCAGATGTGTGAGCTGGAAATCTGTTCTGCATGTGGAGGCTGTCATGGCAAGCTGGAAGATTTCACAGGTGTTAGAGGAGATAGGATTAAGGATCACAGAATTCATGCCCTAGATAATGGATGCTTCCTGAAATTTAGTAATAGAGATGTCAAGCTCCAGGTCTATATATGATTACATGGGTATTGCTTAGCTTCATCTATGACAAGAAGGCAGACACACTTGAGTCAAACTTGTGCCTGGAGTAAAGTGTGTGTGTGTGTGTGTTTGCTGTTTGAGAAAAAACTTGTCTGGGCTTTAAAATGTAAATAGTATCTCTCTTTTATTGTCATTCAATATGCCACTATAGATTTTGAGAACCTATTTTTAAAAAGAGAGCAGATATATACCTCTGGAAACCTCCAGTGGTTATCCTGAATGTATTCTTTTGATTTAGTAACAGAACTGGTGCACTTTTAGAAACAAAACACTGCCATTTAGCTGTGGTGGCTCTTGAAATGTAACATAATTAAAAGCGTAGCCTTGGAAAATAGAGGCAGTTTACAACATTTTGAAAAATTTTATTTTATTTAGTGTAAAAAGAGAGGAATTGCTTTGCTTTCTGATTCTGATATGTTTCATTGTGTGTGCAGTTTTAAGTGGATGTCTGAGAGGACAAGTAGCTAATGACCCTTGAACCTAATGACTTAAACTTTTTGTTCAGCTGGAGTGTCCTGTTCTTAGAGCAGCAGTTCAAGCCAAACAGTATTTCCTACCTCATTAGTCCCTGGTTCTGTTTCAGGAGATTTGTGTGGCTATTTGTCAGCTAAAATTCAGCTCTTGGTTTAAAATAATGTTTGCCTTAGCCCAGGCAGAGAAGGTCAGTCTGTGTTGCTGCGAGGCTGTGCATGTGTTTGTGTTTGTTCATTTTGTTTTCAGTCTCTTTGGCTGGAAATATGATGAAAAACTGAAACTTTTCTGTACCCTCTTCTGCTGATGTAATTGGAATCAGAATTCTCTGGGCAACATGTGTTTGCTATTTTGATGTATTTAAACACTTTCTCCCACTTTAAAATAAAATGTCTGCTTTTTCACCATTTTACTTACATGTAGTTGTGTAATCTCTATCATCCATGTGTTTTCTTTTCAAATTCAGCTTAATTGATGTGTTCCAAATGTGCAGTCATATCATTGGGACAAATGTATTAACTTAGATTATATTAATGTTAAGTTAATTTGTTTAATTTCCAGCTCAAAATATGGGCTGAGGGAAGAGAGCTATGTCTTTCAAATGCCATCTTGCCCTATGAATAAACATATTTTCTCCTTTTTTAAAAAATTTTGTCTTTGCTATTCACAGTGATAAACATTGAATGCTCTTCCTCCATTTAAACAGGATTTCAGAAGAAAAATGAAGGCTAATGCGGCTTCTCCTTGGTGTGTCAGGCAACATATGATAGTCTATTGCATTAAATAAATCTGCCTCTTTTTACCTAAAGTTGTTTTTAGATGTAACATAGTCCATTTCACTCAATGAATCAAGACTATTTGGCAAATTTTACCCATCGTTTACTTAAATACATTATCCCAATGTAGATTTCATTTTATAGACTATTTTTAATCTTGCAAATTTACCTGGTGCTCTAATAAGTTTTACAGGTTATGTAAAAGTTTCCCTGACTAAAATATTTGAGAAAATTATATTACATTTCTTCTTAAAATGAATACTCCTTTTGCGTAGTGACATTATGCAGATGGTCATCATTGATGGCTAGTCCTTTGTTCTTCATTTTCTGTTTGTAATATAGTATATTAAGGCTAAATATTACTTGTCCAACATTTTAAACAGGGTTATTTCAGTTAACATGTATTATATCATAAGGTTTTTTCAGTCAAATACACCTTTAATTAGAATCTAGCTAGATGAAGTCTTATAATTTAATTTTTTTGGGTGAAAGTCGGGTTTCCATTTACCTCCCCAAATCCAATAACAGCTCACAAATAGCTTGGATGAAATAACTTCCTTTCACCTTTTCTGAGTTCAGCATCTTTCCTCATCTGCTTCTTTCCCTTTTATCTTTTCTTAAGACTGCAAAGTGAAATGTATTAAAGGGCTTCATTTTTGCACTCACTACTATTAGCCATTTTGATTTTTTTAGTATTTTTTTAAGCTGTTGGTACCAGTGATGGGACCAGCCACAGCAGTGGCTTTGGGGACAGTTAGAATATAATATATAATATAATTATAATATAAATAATATATAATATAATACTGGCATTGCCTCCATCAGATAAGTGTCTATGAAGTGCTAAATCCTCTAACGTCTGACATCTAAATAAAACCCTTCCCCTCGTTGCATCTTTTTGTGTACATGTTCTGGTGTTATAAACATAGTATGTGCTTTTTATATATTTTTTCTGTCACCTGAAGGTAGAGGTTAGTTATCTCTAGCAGAGCTGAGCAATAATGTTTCTTTGTCTCATTGGTCCACTAAAGTACCCTGAAGTCCTTAGGACTGCATGCACTTGGTGAACTCTGGGTTAAGAGCTGGAGCAGGTGCCAGCCAAGACAATGATAGAAAATATTATTTCTGTTTTCAGTAAAAATATTTGTGGTTTAACATCAAGATTGAAGGAGATGATATTGTCAATAGAGAGAAACTATTTTTTGTGTATACAAGCCACTGCTGTAGATTGCTTCCCCTGATAGGATGAACAGTGCAGACCTTTTGGCTTTATCATGGCAGAATATTTTCTTAGAATACAGATTGCAGTGGTTTAAAATGTAGTAACCTCTATTTTGTCACTTGTTTGATACATTTCATATTTCAGTTGTTCTAGGGCTAGTGCAAAAATCGTATCAGGAGACTTTAATGGCTATGATTTTACATTAGATCTAGACTGTGTTTTTACAGTAGCCCATAGGGGTTTTTTTGCTACATGTTTAGGCTGGTATTCAAGTTGGTGTTCATTTAAAGAGTTCTTTTGTTTTGTTCTGTCAAGTCTTGTGAGTGAGATAAGACTAACTTCATTCATTTGCTTGTTTTTCCCCTTTCATGTGAGTGAGAATTACAGTTGCATTTTGCTCTACTTGCAAATAATAAACTTAAACATGGAACAGGATCTCTTGCTGTTCTGTCTTACTGTCTTAAGGCCTGACTGATAATGTTCAGCGTTCACCACATACAGTGAAAGTGTTCATTATTCTTTTGGCTGAGTGCTGAACATGAAAAGCTCCTTGGGAACATCCTCTCAGGACAAACATTGATGTGACCAGACCTGTTGCTGTGATTCTGAGTTTATTCAGAAGTCGAAAACACGTTGCTTAGGGTTTGTTGTTGTTTGGTAGCTGAGGACTTGGTTTGTCCCTGCCTTTGCACGTGGGGTAGTTGTATAAACAAGTGTAAAATAAATGTTTAGAAGCCAGGTGGAGAACTGGGTGTGGGTATTACAATTACAGTACTGTCAATTCCCTAAGCAATCACATTTTGCCACAGATGCCTCTCACTGCCCTACTGGTAGCTGTGGTAGAGCTGTTGGTCTGGCCCAGTTATTTTCCCAGAGAATTGTAAGATTGGATTTGAAAGTTAGATTTTTGAGAGAATGGATCTTGGGGTGATTTTAACTGTTTCCTAATTTATGTACTTAGAGCTTTGTACTTTAAAATTTACTTAAAATCCAATGTTTGGTAAAAGGATGGGTGTGACTGCTTCCGCATTTCAGTCATGGGGCGTGAGATGAACAAACTCTTGAGGCTACGGTCTTAGAAACTAATAAGAAAAACAGCCCTTATCACAGAGTAGGCTGTACTGGTGTAGACATATGAAAGTCCATTCATTTTTGTAGGCTCACAGGAGCCCAGGGTGCAATGCTCTTACTGCATGTTTTCCATTTGGTCGCACTATCTGCTGCTCTCATGACTCGGTTTAAACACAAACACTGCTTCCAGATAATGTCAGTTAAGTGGCTTTACCTGATAAGAAACAGGCAGGACAAGCTAACTAACTTGCCAGGCTGATATGGTTTTAGACACTTGAGTTTTTAAAAATGTAATAGTTGGCTTGAATTGAATGGACAAATCAGTGTCAATATAGCTGTAAAAGGGAATTAAGTGTGTGCATTCACTTCATTGGAAAAGTTCAGTGCAGTGCACTCAATCCTGAGAGTACCTTTTCCAGCCAAATGTAAACAACCAGGGAAACTGGCCACGAATGACATGTTCAAGATTTCTGTTTAAGGTATTTTTGAGAGGCCTGTTGCCTTGGCAAGCAAGAAGCACCCATATAAATAAGTTTTGCAATGAAGTTAGTGTTTGGACAGTGTTTTTGGAGTCTGCTTTTTTATATTAGATAACTATATCATACAGAGATATAAGTTGATAGAACAGTACTGTAGTCAGTAAAAGATACACCAGGTGGAACATAGTCGGAGACAATCATTACAGTTTCTGTAGGCATGGACAGAAAACTCCTGATTAACCCACCATGGCCTGACACCCAGAGGTGACTGGGTGCCTGCAGAATGGTAAGGATATTACCAAACATAGCAAACAATCACTTCTGGAGGTGTCTATTACTTTTATATCATTTGACCCTTGGCTGTTTTTCTGGCAGCTGTTTCACTTCTGTGGTATGTTTTGGAGTGTAAGTTTTTATTACTCCATTAAGTGACAAGGACTTTCTGTGACTTAATTGAAAACTGCCTCACAGAAGAATATGTGAAGTATGGAGATAAATTCCTTTGTTTGAAAAAGTCATGTATTTGCTGATTTCTGCAGAAGACTGGTAAATCTAACCTGTAAGAGAACCAATTGATGAGCAGACAAAAGGCATCAGAAAATCGAAAGTATTTGTGTTGAGGTAGGGTCCAGAGACTTTGTATGCCAAAGGGGTGGTATAGGAAGTTGAAGGAGATAGTGAAGAAATCTTTTCTCTGAGGCAAAAACTTACCATGCAAAATCTTTTCACAGCTTAAATTAAGACATCACATTTTTGTTTTAGCCAGTCAAAATGGCTTGGGGTTTGTACTATTAACAACATATATTAACAACATAGTGATGCTGTTGCTTTTGTCCAGAGGACATCATATTATAATCTTCAATCTATTTAATTATCTTCAATGAACATGCTCAGAATCCTGTCCAGAGGAGGTCTACATCAATAATGTCATTTTTTTGTTGTTCTACTTGACATCTGTTTCAAGATGGGACCAATTTTGTAAGAAATGTCTGAAATTGCCAATTAGGTGGAAACACAATGTGTAAACTGAAGGGAAGTTACAGATTGATATTAACAGCATAGCACGGAAACTGAAATCATGGCACCAGCAGGAATCAAACTCTATTCTCCTCACACCTTTATTCTCATTGTTGACTGAGCAGGGAATTTCCTTCTGTTGGCAGTGGCAGAGTATCTCTTGGAGAACAACTGCTTCAGACTTCTCTGTCTTATGTGGAAGAGTAATGAATGAGCTTCATGTGAAACTTTATAGTGCCCTGGTACAACTAGAAATAAGGCTAAGACACAAAGGTGTGATCCTTACACACCTTTAACAAGATGAGCATGCACCAGATATTTTGTGTCTCATTTTATCTCTCATGCTGCCCTGTAGGTGATTATGCTGAGTAGGTGTGCAAATATTTATGCTACAGGATTCAACTATTTTGGGCTTTTTATTTTTTTCCAGGTTCTAAGAACATGAGCCAGATCACAACAAATGGGGAAAATGAAGGAACTACCAAAATTATTGCACCTTCTCCAGTAAAAAGGTATGTAGACCCACAGTTTCCTTACAACTTTTAAGACATTGTACAATGCATTGGAAAGAGGAACATATTTAGTAATCATTACTATTAGTTTATCCTGCCCTTGAGTTCAGGACCATCTGATCAGCTGCTGATAAAGGTCTGAGAGTGTTGCCAAGTATTTAATTTTATAAAACCCTTATCTTCCAATCAATTCGGAACAGGGATTTCAGGTGACACATGGTTTGAAAACACATAAATCAGCACAAGTTAATGGGAAGGCAGACAGTCTCAGGTTTAAATAGGAAAAAAACAGGTAATGACCCAAAGTGCACTGGTCAGGGTAGTCCTGTGAAGTCCTATTAGTCTCTCCCATGGGAGCTGTGGGCTGGCTGTCCGTGCCCTCAGGTCATGGGCCTTCTGCCTCTGAACAGGGCAAGCTTGGGGTGTGTGGAAGGGAGGGGCTGGGCATGGACTCTCTTCCAGCAGGTTGGTTAATCTTGCAGTGATTGCCCATTACACTGTTCAAATTATAGTAAAAATCAGGTACAAATCACGTTTCTTCCTGATCTGTAGGAGTAGTGAATTGCCAGGGGTCCCCTGGACTTGTGTGCTCAGCCGTGTCTAATTTATCAGTGTTGAAATGCACGTTTCTGGTTATTAAGCATATCTGAAAGGAAGAGCTAAGGCTCAGATTCAGAAAGGGGTTTGTATCCCCACCTCTAATTTTAGGTGGAATTTATGTGCCTGAATCAGAAAAAGAGTGATCTTACAAAAGAATGAGTCAAAAACACTCTACCTAACTTTTGTTTAATTTCCTAGATATCTGTCTCTGCATGGTTGGCAATCCTGACAGTTGGGTTTTTTTCCTGACTGAGTAACCCTTAATTGGACTTACCTATGCATTGAGGCTGTTGGCTTCACAAACTAGTTATCTGGATCGAACTCTCAAAAACGATCTAAAAGATGTACTGCAAATACTTGGTGGATAGTGTTCTCTATTGCCTAACATTTAGAACAGTTGACCTCCAAAAAAAAAGTTGAGCTAAATTCCTTTCTCATTTTGAGGGAAATTGAATCCACTATTCCAACCCTTAGAAAAAAATGCTAATTGTGTGTTTAAAAAAAGTTTATGATTGCCACTTGGTCATGCTGAAGCTAAACCATTAAGTAGAAAAGAATACAGAGGTAAAAAAATACATGAAGGGAAGGCACAAAGAGGATGGATCCAGGCTCTTTTCAGTGGTGCCCAGTGACAGGACCAGGTGGGCATACACTGAAACACAGGATATTCCCTCTGAACGTCAGGAGAAATTTTTCCCTGTGCAGATGACTGAGGACTGGCAAAGGTTGTCCATAATTGTGGTGGAGTCTCCGTCCTTGGAGATAATACCACAGCTGTCTGGAGTAGTTCTGGGCAACTGAGTCTGGGTCACCCTGCTGGAGCAGGCAGCTGGACCAGATGACATTCAGAGGACCCTGATGGCCCCACCATTGTGTTGTTCTGTGATTTGTTAGGAGAAAGAAAGATAAAAAACAAAAGGTAACATTATTCCACAGCGCAGAGGTCATTGTTTTAGGAGGCATGGGAGTCCTTTACTTCAGAATTTTTAACAATGAGCTGTTAAAAAGAAATGGATAGACAGGTTTTAGACAAAGAACCAGAATAAGTAACTCTCAATATGACAGCTTCAAGGTTACTGAGTTTAGTTTCTTACCTTGACAGATTAAAAGCAGTTCACAGGCATATTCTTACTGAGTCATGTTTCAGACAGTGTTAGTCACTTCCAGAAAAAAAAAAGGTGTTGGAAATTGCTTTTCCCTTAAGGATTTGATTTCTTTTTCCCTGTGTCTCTATCTGCACATGAATAACACCTTTTGGGTCTGCCAGGCTTCGTGTATGTAAGAGGTAGCACACAAAATTTGTGTAGCACTTACAGTTTGGAAGTTTGCTCCATCCTGTGTAATTCTTGCATTAGTTGTTAGTGATGCTTGCAGAGCATCTTTCAGTAGTGTTCACAAGCTGAGTTTTCATATTTAACATCTAATTCACTGTTGAGATCTATAGTTAATCACTTCTGTGTAAGTGGTATAAACTGAAATCATAAAAACCCTCCAATGAATCTCACTTGACATTCACATCCTAACCCTTTCACATACTTTGAATGAACTGAGTACCTTTTGCAACTGCATTCCTGGAGATACTGCTGGTATTTGAAGAGCTCCATGGTCTAGCTTCCTGTCTGTAAAGTGTTGTCTGCTCAAAATGAATAATGACTTGGGAATTTAATGCATTAATTTCATCTCCCAGGTACATTTGCTTTCTCCTTTTAAGATTTGAAAACAGAATTCACATTTGTTTAAGTTGAGCCTAGGGAGTAGTGCACGCTGTGCAAATCAATTCCTTTTTGCAATATGGGACAGAAATGTATTTATGTGGGTTACTTGCTCAGTCTGTAGTAAACACATATTTTTGAGCCTAGGAATAGATTGCATGCATCCATGAGTCAATAATTAATGGGTGCAGTATTAAGAAAATTATTTACCTGATAAGGTGTAATTTTATTTCTTTTCCTGCTGACTTACTGTAGCTTTGCATTTTGTTCACTCTGTGAGAATTAAATGATTAACTCAGTGACCTGTAGTAACCAAAGGCTGAGGTTAAAAGTGGATTAGTGAGTTAAGTAGCCACGATTCCTTCATAAAGCTGAGTCTGTCACCTCCTGCTCTGGGGAAAGAATTCCCAGCTTGTATCCTCCTCTCTGTAAGCAACTGTAAAGCTTTTATTTTTCCTGCTTGAGTTGCACTTTATAACTATATGGTGTATTAATGACTGTACGGGGTTGCTGTCAGTAGTACTTGACCTTAGTGGAAATCAGTGTGGCTGCCTTGTCCTGTCTCAGGTGCACTGCAGGAAAAGAGCTCTAGAGATGGTGCTGCAGGAAAAGCTCTGCAAAGCTTTTGGACAGGGGTGTGCTTCAGCTAAGAGCCACTTGCCAGCATTTGAAGTGCAATTTTCTGGGAGCGTTAATGGGTCAGAAGCTGTAAAACCTGACACTGTGAGAATGATAGGAATAAAGGAAGAATTGAAGCATACTGCTTTTTCCCCTCATCCCCATAGGTATGGTGGGAGACTGGTTACAAATGCTGACATATCTCTCAAGCCAGGTGACTGTTATGTTAATTTGCCTTGCAGCAGTCAGTGAAGTCAGCTCTTTCACAAAAATGTCTTTCTGGCAAAAATAAAACCCAAGGCTTTACTGGGGAGGGTATGAGAAGGATATGCTACTCTGTGAACCTATGAACCTGTGATCTGTCATGCTTTGAATAGTTTTCATCACCCCTGACTTTGTTGCTCCCATTTTAAAGTATGTACTGTACACCTGGAAAAATGGTAGAGAAAGACGATAAGGATAACCTGAGGTATGTGGTGACTCCTGTACTGGGAGAGATTAAATAGTCTGTGGTTCTTTCACTTGGAAAAGGGATTAGACAGTTAAAAATGTGTAAAAAAAAAGTAAGGGGTGGAGTTTTTGATTTAGGGAGCCATCGTTCATAGCTGTTTGTTTTTCTTTATTTCTTTTTATAATCACAGAAACAGTCAGGAACAAGGGATTGAAGTTTTGAACCAGATGGAAGTTTTGAGATAACATTAAATAATTGTTTATGTCATAGCTAGATACTGGAATATTCTCCTACTAGGCACTATTTATTACAAAAATCAAAAAATGTTCTAAAGGTATTTAAGTAAACCCATGGAAAAAAGTTTCATTTAGAGCTTTGTAAAATAAAAAGGAGGTAAAGGCTCTGATTCGATAGTCTTTTAAATGCATATTATGGAAGACTATGAGATCATGCTGTATGTTTGCCCTACTGTTAGACTTCTTGCTTAAGTATCTGCTCACGTTTATTTGGAGACAGCATTACCTGTTTTTCTGACTCAGTGCTGCCACAATTATGAGGTTGCAGAGATTATTTTTTTCTCTCTTTCTTTTCTCTTTTTTTTTTTTTGCTCTTCTTCTTTCTCCTTCTCCTTATGTTTGCTCTTTATGGGAGAGATTTTTCAACATAGGAGCTCTTTGCCCTCTTTCACATGACAAATAACTGTATGCCAGGGTTGATCTCTCTAATAACTGTACATCTTAAAATTAAATTTTAAGTGGTCAGCATAAAAGAAAATGTGATCTGTGTACAATGTTTTGAGGGTTTTTTTAATATATATACATGTGTATTTGTCTGTACTCTTATTTAGCTTTAAAAAGATGAAAAATGAAAACAGTCCAGAAACACAAAGAAGTAAAACAAGCGCTCCATGGGAGGAAAATGGCCCACAAAGGTAAGGCAAGACTTGATGTCTTAGGTATTGTGCAATAATAAATATCATACCACAGCAGAAGGTCAAAGGTTATTAATACAATATATTAATGTGTTATTTGATTCACAATAGATATGTATTGCACGTAAGCAGATAGGTTCTTTCATGGATAAATAAACAGTTAAAAATTAAGAAAGTATGTGTAAGACGAGGTAGCCAGTGATTGAATGTCAGCAGTGGCTTTTTACAGAGATCTGTTCATAGATCTCTGATATTTAGAATATTTGCCAAAGAATTTGAAAAAGGGGTAATAAAGTTTGGTGATGATACAAAATTGTTTAGGATAGTGAGAAATTTGTCTGTTAAGAGTGGCAGAAAGACTCCTAATGTGACAGATGGGTATATTCTGTTGAGTCAAAAAATGTAAAGAGAGGTACATAAGGACAAAAAAAAATAACCCTAGATTTCTGGTTAATATGATGTGCTATGAAATTATGATGGATAACACAGAAAACATCAGCTGTGTAGCAATCAGAAAAACAATTAACAATTATTAGTGAAGCAAGAGGACAGAATTATGCCATTATATAAATTAGTGGATCACATTTTGGAAGCACTTCTGATGTTCTTGTCTCAGGAAAAGGCATAGGCTTTGAGACGAGCAGCAAAGGTGATCAAAAATGTGAAAGGCTCTGCAGTAAATCTGTACAAGGAGAAAGGGCAGAGGCAGAAAGGAATCTTCCTTCAGAATGTAAAAGAGGGAATATCAGGGGTTGACGTATAGAAAATCAAAAGTCATATTGAGAAAAGAGGAAATGACCAGGACTCTATTTTTCCAGTAAAAGAACTAAGGATCTTCAGGTGAAGCTATTGAAAGTGGTTTAAAAGGCAGTCAGTAGTGACTCACCATGAGTGGGAGACCTGTGGTCCTCCTTTGCAAGGAGGTGAATTCCTGAGGGAAGCTGGGTGAGTCATGGAACAAAAATCCTGAAGGGCTTGTGAAGAGGAGGTGCAGCAGCTGGCTCAGTAGGTCCTCTGGAGTGGGAATGGTGTGGGACTCAGGGAGCACTGGGGAGCTGCCTTCAGGGTTTTGCTTCTTGTAGCTGGCTATTAACAGCTGCTGTTGGAAACAGGCTACTGAACCAGACAGCATGTAAAGTGTAATCCAGAATGGTCTTACCTTTCTGTGACAATTCAGATCTATATCTGGTGTGTCATTTGGGGTACCCTGATGATTTACCCCTTGTGCTCCTTCTGTAAACAGTGGTAGTTTCTAGAGCAGGAACAAAGCAGCGTGCAAATATTCTTTTGCTACACTCCTTCCTTTGGTTATATTTAGGAAAGTGGTGTCATCTTGTCACTTTGTCTCCAGTGTTTCAATTGCTCTCAGGACAGCAGGAGGTTTGATCTTGCAGAAAGCAAACAATGGTAGGATTGAGTTTTTGCAAAACGATTATTTCTAAAGCATTATGCAGGTTTAGACACATAAGCAGGCTGGATGTTGCACAGAGGCTTTCACAGCTCTTAATAATTCTCATTGAGATGAGCTGTGGGAACTTTTCACCTGTGCAGAGCAGTGCTGTAATCAGCTGTGTGCAGAGGTAGATGAATAAGAATGGATTCAATTTGAAGGCCAGAGGCTTTAAGGAAAACAGAAAGAAAGCTGGAGCTTGGAACACCTCCATACCATTGGCAGAGGTTTGCGTGGATGAACAGAAGAGAAATGGAGATAGAATTGTTTCCTGTTCCCAAGCATCAGCTCTATGATGAAGACAAATGTCATGACAAAACATGGGAAGTGTTCATACTTACATCCATGGAAAACATGAAGGATACCTAGCTCTGGGTTGGATATGCCATACTAAAGCACAGAAATTTTATTATGGTAAAAGAATATTAATAAGGTAAAATCTATTCTTTGTAAGCTTAGAGTTGTTGACCTGGCAATGCTAAGAGGCCTCTCTCTCCTACATTTCAAGGTTCAGTGTGAAAAATTTATTGCTAGAAAGCAGTGCTATCTGCATTTACATAGAACACCACTAACACCCAGAGAAGTGCACATAGCCGAATGCTCACCTGTACGTGAGTGTGTGCGTGCGTGCATGGATCTGTTCATTTTTGTGAGCTGAATCTCAGCTGGCCTAGCTGCCCTGGAATTTTTAAAGCTGACTCTTTGCTCTTCCTTTTTAACCTCAGTGGACTCTATAACTCTGCCAGTGACCGCAATAAATCACCAAAGTTTCCTTACTCTCGCCGAAGGAACCCATCTGGTGGAAGTGAAAATGAGTCTGGGCAGCCAGTTCGGAGGAGGTAAGGGCCTCAGGATTAACTACTGCCAGCTTTTCTGTGTAGAAACTGGAGGTCCTGCATGCTCAGTGCTCAGCTTGTGTGGCATAGCTGGGTCCTGGGAAAGGGGCTATTCCAGGGGGCAGTAAAAAAACATACCTGCTTTTTAAAAAAAATTTAAAAAAAACACCTGAGCAAGAATGCCACAGCTGTTTTTGGAAAGGAAGCTTTGGTCAGGTTGCTTGCTTGTGTGCTGTTGTGGGAAATGATGTTAAAAGTGTAATAAGTTGCATTATTGGCATGGCAAGATTCCTTTAGTTACTGGAGCTCTTTTTGCATGGTGAATGGAAGCCCTGATGGATTTGCTTTCTTGCTTTGAGCTTCCAAAGTGGTGTTATAAGTACATTTCCTAATTTTAACTGCCCCAAGGATTACACAAATGAGCCATAAAGCTGTCTTCAATAGTCCCATATAAGAACCACTTTGCATTAGAAAGGATGCTAGCAAAAGTACAACTAGTGACAATTTCAATTGGTACAAACTGAATGGAATGACTTAGAGGAGTAAAATAGAATGGGTGGAGATTCTGTGCAGTGTGTCCTTTAGCATGTCCAAAAAGCAAATTACAGGGACAATTCTGAAGCAATAGAGTATTGAGAAAATTGTTTGTTACCTGGGATGATTTGTCCTGCTGAGAAGCTGTTTTCATCACTGGGGCACCATGCCTGGTGCTGTGATCTGTTATGAAGTATAAACAAACACAGATACTGTGCCATATTCATTGCAGTCTTCTAGAACTGCCTCAGGAGCCAGCACTTGAGAGTTACATCTCTTTCTGACAGCTCTGAAATGAGTACCTGTTTGGCCTTCAAAGCCAGAGCTGGCAAAGGCATCTCTGACAATGCAGCTATATTGATGAGGAAATCCAATTTCATGTGGAGCTTTTATCCTTGTCAGGTTTCTGAACTGTTTCAGACCTTTTATCTGCCATTAGCTGTCTGGGACAGGAGAGAAGAAACTCACCCATAGTGCATGCTTAGTGACCTCAAATAAATCAGTGTAACTCTCAGGCAATGGAGTTATGTTTATTTGCTCTGTTGGATAGAGCCCTTGTAGGTGCTAACAGCAATGTGTTTCCTGAATGGGTTTTGTCATGTTTTAACCTCAGCCAAGTCCCCTCACTCACTCCCCTGCCAGCAGGGAGAGAATCAGAAGGGTAGGAGATAGAAACCTTGTGAGTTGAGAAACACAGCAAAAGCCACACACCCAGGCAAAGCAAACCAAGGAATGAATTCCCTGCTTCCCATTGTTGAGCAGATGTTCAGCCATTTCCAGCAGAGCAAAACGCATCACACTAAGAGTTACTGGGGAGGACAAACACCATCAGTCCAAACATCCCCTCCTTCCTCCTCCTTTCCTCACTTCATACACTGAGCCTGATGTCACAAGGTCTGGAATATCTCTTTGGTCAGTTTGGGGTCACCTGTCCTGGCTGTGTCCCCTCCCAGCCACCCACACACCCCCAGCCTCCTCCCCAGTGTGGCCTTGGCTCTGTGCAGTCCTTGCTCAGCAATAACAAAAGCATTTCTATATTGTCAACCCTGTGTTCAGCACAACCCCAAACTACAGCCCCATGCCTGCCACTGTGAAGGAAACTAACCCCACTGCAGACAAAACCAGCACAGTTCTTCTGGTGCATTGCTAGCTTAGTTGTCAGAAGGGCTCTTTTGGCTTTGTAAAAACAAAAGAGTAGAGATGTGCATTGCAAAGATCTCTCATATCAAGAAAAGTGTTTGTGCACTGTGCAGCAGGAAATTGTTTTATCATCTGGGATTTGCATTGGGCCGATCTAGTCAGTGGACAGTCATGCCAATAGCAAATTTTCTCTTGAGCTACCACATGAACTGTGGTTTTTAAATGTTTTTAAAGTCTTATCTCATATGTGAGACTGTGAAGACTGACAACAGTAGGTAGATTTTAACTTAATTATGCCTTCCTGAGTCTTGGTTTTATTCATGCACTTTCTTTTTCCAACTGTTAATAACAATAGCTCTGCTGTTTATCCACCCTTTACTGGAGTTAAGAGGAAACCACCACACTCTGCTATGCTGGAAACAGTAGGAAACTCTAAGAGCAGCATGCTCTGCTGAATTTTGCAAGTCAAGGTTTGTGATGAGACCTTGAATGGAATAATGCCTTCAAAGCTTATTGTAAAGGTGTTCTGAAGGGTTTAAAACAAGCACATGCCCTATTTTCTCTGCCTGACATCATACTGGCAAAAAAAATCCATCAAAAAACTAAAACACTGGGTTTTTTATGGGTAGTTCTGTGTATTTGTATTAAGTAACTCTATGACACTTCATTAAAACTTCCTTAATGTCACAGGAAAAATCAAAACAGTGGTGAAGATTCAGATTTAAAGCAAAGGAGAAGGTAAATATATGATCTATAGCACCTTTGAAATGATACTGAAGGTACTGCTCATATTTTTGTTCACTGCATTCCCTTCTTTCAGTCTTCTCCCTCATCTTCCTAAATGTCTAAAAGGTTTGTTGTGTTATGACCTTTTTATTTTTTATTTCTTATCTTTTGCTAAAATGCTCTGTGGTGTAGCCTCATCACAGCAGAGTCTTGCAGTACATGGTTACTACTCCATGTCAGAAGCAGCTTGTGAAAGTTTTCTAAGGGCTTATCTGCAACTTGAAAGTCATTTCCAAAACTTCTAGCTTTTGGATTTTGAATCTGCAGATTTGTTTTTACCTCTCCAGCCTCCCTACCCGCTTTTAATTAATCTGTTTTGCAAACAATTGTGCTGTCATCTGAGATGAATTGTCCTGCCAGAGGTAAGTGCAAAGGCATATGTAACTCCTGATGGTCCTCTTGCTGTCTTTTACATTTTTTGTCGATTTTTTTAAGCTTCTTCTCCCTGCCCCCATCTCCCATTTCAGACTTCACTAGTTATCACATTTCAAATAAAATGCAGGTGTGAATTTGGGTGTGACCTTCAACAACCTCAGATTTTTGCCACATCTGCTTGTCATGACTCTGTTTAGTGCTCCTCCTTGCTCCTGTGCTCCTGCTTGCACTGCTGGAATAAAGAGACAGTGGAGTGCATTTCAATGTCAGAGGCTTCTGGAGCTTGGGAAGGCGAGGAGGCACTCCCAGGATCTGAATCACTGCAGCAGCATGGGAAAGGAGCTCTGGCAGAGATACAAACATCTCGGGACAATCACGGGAAGCCAGAGAAAGTGCTCATGTACTTTGTACTTTCTATGAGATAACAGAATGTTTTTTGGAAGGATGTTAACATTACAAGCTGTAAGTGGTAATCTTGTGATAGATGTCCAGCACATAAAACTGGGAAGATTTAGTTAAGCATCTCAGGTGGAAAGCCTCAGGGCTCAGAAGGGACCTCTTACCACATGTTTGTTATTGTACATTGCAAAAGACCTTCTCTACTTCCTCTCAATTTGGCTGTTCTCCTCTCATTTTTACCAGAAAAAGACTGTGCCAGAATGTGAGCTTTCCTCAGCCCTCCAAGCCCCCTCCTAGGCACTATTTGTTGTGTCTGTTGTAAAACTGACTATGACCTCTTTCTGGCTCCTTATGCCACAGTATATATGTATTCTACCTGCAAAATATCAAATATATTGCATGACAAGGAAAACAGGGGAATGCAGGACAAAAGGTACCTTAAAATTGTCAGAGATAGGGATGGTCTCATGTATTCTTGCACCTGATATGGGAAACTATATTTTTTTCTACCCATTTTTGGTATTTTATTCATTTTAATAAAAGATGATAGTTAATATTCAGTGAAAGATAATATTCTGACAAGCAAGCATGAGCAGCTGCCACTCAGCTGACAGCTCAGGAGTCCTTCTGTCTCCCCACAAATGCTTTCCTGACAAGAAACACAAGGTAATTCAATGGGCAATATCTAAAAGGTGAATCAGATTTTCATTCCTGAAAAGTTAGAGAAAGGCTCATCTTGAGTTTGATCAATTTGGATGTTTTATCTTATACTTTGCCTGCCATGCTGTGATTTTTGGCTGTTTTTTTACCTTATGATATAAATTACTTAAATCACATGAAAAAATTTCTTGTCATACTGAAAAATGTAGAAGAGTCATGTTAATGACCTGGAAGTGTGAAAGAACAGTGTTGCTCAAACAACTTATTGATGTTGATGTTAGTGGTATATTTATTAAACATCTGATAAGACTGGGCTGGGGAAAGGTATCTTTTTGGCTGTGTAAAGTCTCCTGCAATTCTAGAGCATTTTTATTGCTCTTCACTCTTCCATTGTGCTTGAGTGACTCTTTTTGACATCATCTTTTAATCTTCCTTCTTCCTTTGGGGTTACAATTTTCTGTATTAACACATATATTTTTTATTCCCACTTTGAGCTTCACCCAGAAAAGTATATTTTTAGCTGGCAGCATGGATAACCTGGCTTTCAATTATGAACATGAAGTTTGGGGATGACAATGTCACTGAAACTGTGGGAAAAACAAAAAACCCTCCAACAAAATTTTTAGTATTAGAGAATCAAGGCATTACTTTATTCTGGGTAGGATGTTGTTCTGACCAGGATCTCAACAGAACAACAGAAATAATTTCATCCTCACATAGCCTCAGTGTGCAGAGGAAATAATTCCATTACACATATATTTTACCAGACTTTTCACTAACTTTATACAGTCAAAACCCATAGAGATTCATTGGTTCAATGTTCATTGGTTTCAAGTTATGTAGTTCCCACTATTTGGTTTTCTATTGCATATGAATTTGTTTGCCTCCAATGCTAATTTGGTCCTTGTTCCTATCTTTCCTTTCCCAGACCAGGTGTCTCTGACCATGCCAGGGTTGATATTTAGAGTTGATGATCATTAATGGTTGTTGATGGTCGTTATCTTTTGTGTTTCTTCTGTGCTACTCCCAGTCTGTTAAGATGTTAAGTTCATCAGGCCTTGCCTAGTGGAACAATGCCCTGAAAAAAACTTCAATTCCTTCCTCCAGGGCAAAGGTGAACAAACTTGACTAAAGCTATAAAATGGGGAAAAAAAAATTAAACTTGGTGTCTTTTCCAACAGGGAGAAGCTCCTTCTCTGGGGGAAATTTCACTTTACCAAATTTATTTCCTTCAGGCAAGCTGGGTTGAACTGATTTTCCTAGACTTTAGCTGTCATATTATTCTAAGACATTTCTGTTTGAATGGGAGCTATTTGAGCTAATGATTTCCTAATTTGGAAGAGAAGGGAGAACAGATGCCATAGACCAGGGGATTTAAAGGCTCAGCAATTTGTTGGAGGCAACTATAATTCACTGGTATTATGGAGAATTTAATGAGGCTCTCAGGTGTGTCTGAGTGACATAGTCCTCTAGAGAGCAGAATGATGTGTGCCTGAGCAGATAGAACAGCTCCATGCTGCATCTGTGCTGTTCCCTGGGAACAATCTTCTCTCATCCTGCTTGGGCTCTTCTTCCTAAACCATTAGAACATGCACTGAGCAGGTGCTAGTCAGGCACTTCCTACCTTGTCATTGAATGCTTCCCCTTACCTGTTACTCACACCTAAGAACTGCTTTGTCTCCTTGGCTTGTTTGAGGTGTAGTTTAACAAATCTGACCTCTTACAAATGTCAACTAAGAGTGAAAGAAAACCCAGGAGGCATAAGAAAATATATATCTCTACCAGCATCATCAGGAGTTATCCCCTTATAGCTCCTATTTCATGGCCAGAGACCTCAGAAGAAAGATTCTGTTTTCCATTGAAGCAAAACCATCACTGATTCCAACTCAGCCTAAATCCTTGTAGACCAGCTCCTGTTAACATCCGCCAGCTTTCCTCATTAATCAGCTGGGCTGTCAGTATAGCAGAGAAACATGTCTGTCTTTGGAATCAAATGTTCAGGGTGGGAAGGACATTTTCCAGATCATCAAATCCAACCATTCCCAAGCCATCCTCACACTAAAGAGCAAATAGTCCAAACCAGACTGTGATGAGAGTGCCAGCTTTAGCCAGTGGTAGAGTGTCAGAGTCCTGGATTCTAGGACCAAAGCCCTGACATCTGGTCTGTGTGCTCCAAAATGCAGTCACAGATTTAAGGGTCTCAGGTAGTAGAGAGGAGTTTACCTGTAGGTAGTGCAGCCTTCTTTTTTCCATAAAGAGCAGCAGAATCCTAGTGCTAGTGCTCTTCAGTGCTGGTGCTGGTGTTTCTTCAATGCTGCCTAACACTCCCTTCAGACAAGCTGGGTTGAACTGATTTTCTTGATTTTAGCTGTCCTGTTCTTCTAACACATTTTTGTTTGAGTGGGAGACATTTGAACTAATGATTTTCTAATTTAGCGTAGAGAGGAGAACAGACTCCATAGACTAAGGACTTAAGAACTTACACATTTGAAGGGAATAGAATATATAGACCTGTGAGCATTTTGTTTTGCCTGCAAACACAGAATTCTGGGTCATTTCTGCTGGGTGTACCAGAATCTGCAAGAAGAAAAGAGCCATACAGATTAGAGATGCAACATTTCACACCTCCAAGAAACAAATTGATGTGGCATTCACAACAAAAATGCTGAACAATAAAATAATAAAAATTTTAAAAAATAAATGAAACAGTGAAATTATTCAAAATGAAAACAGCACTCACCTGATACTACAGTCTAGGTGCACTACTTTTGGAGCAGTTCTTCCCAATCAATTAATAAGAAAAAGATAATATGACTTGCAGGTGTAGAAAAGCACTCCAGAGTCTTTTAATTCTGGTTTTCTGAGTAATGTCTTTACAGTGTTGTTCTTTCCTCATTTAGCACTGCAATAATTTTGGTGTTAGTAGATAAATTCATCCTGAGATGTTGCTTTTCTCTTCTCCAGGTCGCGGTCCCGCTGTAACACCAGCAGTGGCAGTGAATCCGAAAATTCCAACAGAGAACATCGGAAGAAGAGAAACAGGTGACAATATATTAAACATTTTACACAGGAATACATGAAGAATTTCATGTCTTTAGGAAGACATTAAACACACAAATGGAGATGGACTTTTCTCAGATAAACATAGTAAAAATGGATTTAACGTATTTTATGTGAATAGAGTCCTCCTGAGGCAGCTGAAGAACCTTTTCTGAAAAAGAAGAGTGATAATTGCCAGAATACATCATTATGCAATGAATGCCTGCTCTCCTGTTCCTTTGGAAGAGCTCAGTAATGAACCACAAGATCAAGTACAGGGCACGCTTACAAAAGACTTGTGGTATAAATGCAAATAAAGTGGATAATATCTTGATAATGATATTCTCAGCATATACTTTTACCTCACAAATTCAAGTGCAGATTTTTTCAAGCAGAAAATTGCTGTTGAGAAGTAAAAATATTTTTAGTGGTATGAATCTCAATGTTGTTTTTAAATTCATGTATTTAATTGTGCAAAGATTTTGTTTTCCGAAATGTCAGGTGTGGGTCCAAACCTAAAATGTGTACAGCATCAAGTTTTAATAGGACAGCAATGGTTCATATCAAGTGATGCTAACAAGTCCTGTATTATATATTCTATTTCTCTTCTTGCTGGTATGAAAAAGAGGACATAACTATTGATTTCCTATAAATTCCCTTCAAAGCTGTGTATTTTATGTTGCACTGGAGATCACAATATCCTGGAGGTATATATATATTTTCTGAAAATATACTTTTTAAAAGCACATAGAATTTCCTCATATTGCATAAACACAGTGCAAGAGAAATGTAACTAGACAAAAGAGGAGCTGTTTTAAGGCGAAGTTTCCAAGTTACTGTCTGCGTGAGCTGCCATCATTTCTTCATGTCTTATGTTCAGTGATAAATGATTTCCACATCTCTGGAAGGTCTGAGAAATAATTGCATGCTATATAGTGCAGCAGGAGTATGCAGTATAATTACATTTTCAGCATGACTTGCAGTAGTTAAAGAAATATTAAAAACCATTGTGACACTCACATGGGATGGCATAAAGCACATCTGAGACACGAGATTTCTTTGAAGCTTGCCTAAATCAGAGCACAGTCTTGTAGGGTACTAGGCTAACAATAACCTAGTGTGCCTGGAAGGTTTGTTTTCCAGCTGAAGTTTAAATGACATGCTGAATATAGTTTCAGTGATCAGCAGTAAATGGTATTTTGTATCCCTTTCTCCCAGAACACTCTTGCCAGGTTTTTTTCCTCTTGTGAAACTCCTTCTGCAGGGAGCTCCACAAGCAAGTGAAAGAAATTAGAGACTGACCACAAGAATGTTTTTAAGAACTCCTGGAAATATAAAGACTGAATTTTAAGAAGGATTAAGTACTGCTTATCATTTTTTGAAGAATGAAAGGTCTTTTACCCACACTTCCTCACTTAATGGAAAAAAAGAATTAAAATAAAAAGAAAAAAAGATCAATTTTTTTGCTTGTTTCTAAGTTTTTCACGTTTTTGGAAATGGAAGATACAACAAAAATGTTAATGTTTGAGCATCTGTTGTTCTTAGGTGATCACTTGAAATCTGACCAGAAAAAAGATCATTATCATTGTTAGATTAAACAAGTACTAAATGAGCTGGAAGTCTAAGACTTGTTCCTTGTGAGCAGGTGCAGGAAAACAACCAGTCATAATGAATTTCTGCATTTTGTTAGCAGCCATAGCAGGAACATAACAAGCTGGAAGGTCAGAGGCTCTGAGCAGCTTTCCTGTTTTCAGAGATGAGCCAGCACTAGCAGGGTTAAATAGGACATTATAATGAGGCTTGCAACTGCTGTTACCCAAATTTCTGCTGTTGCATAGACTAATACAATTTATTTCCCAGTACAGTAATCAGGTCCCTGACACAACCAGAAACAAAAGTGGTTTGTTTTGTTGAAAAAAAATAGTGAATATTCACATTAACAAAAGAAGTTTGCTTCTGATCACATTAGAGTAGAATATATTGTTCACTTGACAAGAGATCACTGTGAACTATTTGCCAGAAGAAAACAAATTATCAGAGAAAACCAGAAACATAGAGCTTCTGAAGGTAGAAAACTAGAAAAATCTTGGGGAAGATCTTTTTACCTGATCTCAATCTTTGAGGTTTCACTCCATTATATAAATGTTTTCTCCTAAGCAGATGTTCATATGAAAGTGAAGAAGAACCTGTGATGAGCATATTTCAATCACAGAAGAAATGCATTTGCATTTTCAATGCTGTGGTCAAAATTTATTGTGTAGATAAAAATAGATTAAAGGAGCAGGCAGTACATACTGAAGCATACTTTCCTTCCTGGCTACACTTAGAAGATGCATCTGATAGATTTAGAGGGTGACTGAATGGTTGAGGCTGGCAGGGACCTCTGGCTGTCATCTGGTCCAACCCCTGCTCCAGCAGGGCCACCAAGAGCTGGTAGTTCAGTACCATTCCCATGCAGCTTTTCAGTACCTCCAAGGATGGAGATGCCACCACCTCTCTGGGCAACCTGTGCCAGTGAAAACTTTGAAAGGAAAACTGTAATGGACTTTTAGGGCAAGGGCAACAGTTTTTATTCAAAAATATCTTTAAATAGAAAATTAGGATTTGAGTTAAATTTCTTTCAGCATTTTTTTTGTCATTTCTGTCGCCAAAACCCTAAAAAAATTGCCCCAAAATGATTAGAATTTGAACATTGCATTCAAATAATGTATCTAATATAGAGATTGTGGTACCTTGGTCATCTTTTACCTTGTTAAATGTGAGCATACTACCTTTCTTTGCAACTGCAAAATGCATGTTCTTCATGTCTCCATCTAGTAGAGTTTTGCTGTGGTGCAACAGTACTTTGAGTTTGCTAACATCACTTGTTTTAATAGCTGCAATGCTAACTTTATATATTTAGATTTTCAGTATTTTTGTGCGAGTGGCTGCCGTGTGTGGGAGGCAGTTGGTGATGTCTCTACCATATGGGATGATTGCTGTTTGCACAAATTGGATTATTTGGGATGAAAATCACAACTCATTACTTGCTGTGTGAGTCTTTCTACTAAATCCTTAGATAGAAGTTTATGTTAATACCTGTCAGCAGATTACAGATTTAAAAAGATTTGCTTAGAAATCAAAACCTGAGGTTGCAGTCTTCTCCAGATGCTTCATACCATTTGGTAGAGTTGTGTCTGTTTACAGTAGCTGGGGATTGAGCTCAAAATTCATTATGCATGTAAGAGAAGATCTGATTAAAGGAAAAGCAGAAGCCTGTGTAGCTGGTTTAGCCTGATACAATTCAAAACTCAAAGAGAAAAGTACATCTGAAGTGAAGAGCAACAACAACATACTTTGCATTGCCTACATCTCCAGTGTAATCCCTTTATCTCTGTGGGCTTCTTTATTTGTTGTACCTGTCAGTCTTCCCCCCTGGTTTCTCCAGTATCCCAGCCATACCATCCGATCAGACAATCTACACTTGGGAGATGTTTTCCAGGGATATTTTGAAATCCCTGCTGAATTTTAAATTCACTGCTGTGACAAACATATCCATTTGCTCCACTACCTTAGCACTTATCTCAGCAGTCATATGTGCAACCTCAAAACTGTGGGAAGCATCTGCCTGGAGGACTGTGGCATTGTGGAATTACTGCAGCCTGCTGACAAATGTGCTGAGTTGACAGGATTTTGATATTTGGCTCAATCTGTAATGCATTCCATCAATTAATTAATGGATTAAAAAAAAAAAAAAACTGAAAAAAAGAAGGAATAAAAGGCATAGCACGTCATTTAGATCCACACAAGCCATGACAGGGACCAAACCCTCAGGGGATGGTGCGGAAGGAGAGCCATGGAGATTCGCATGCATCCTGAGCTTTGTTGCAGGTCAGGATGAAAGGATGATTCTTCTGAGTGGGGACTCACTGAGTGGATTTTTCCCTGGATCCTCGGAAGTTGCATGCTGCAATAAAGTGATTCTGAAAGTTGTAGTAGAAAAACCTTGTAGCATGATGTGGGTCTTCTCCCATTTGGTACAGATGAGGTAGAGTGGAATATGTAAACAGGGAAAAAATTCCAGATGTGCGGCCTGGACTGGGAAGAAGAATGCAAGTTGTGGGTCTGTCCTTAAAGGCATGGATTATTACATTTTTGGCTCATGCTGTTTCTAAATAACAAATCAGCAGGTTTTCTTTTATATAGTTCTTACGCTAATGCAGTTTGGGAGTATTAGTTAAAATTTAGCGAGATTAAAGGTTAAGTACAGCATTGCAGGAGCAGATTTTCTGGGGGATGGGGGTAGAAATACCCCATTGCTTCTCAGAGCATCCTGCCCTTAGGGCCCTCAGACTAAACTCTTGGTGCCTCTTTTGCAGATTGCGGCAGGAGAATGATATGGTTGACTCGGCTCCTCAGTGGGAAGCTGTGCTGCGGCGGCAGAAGGGGAAAACCCAGGCAGATCCAAACTACCGGCGATCCAGGCACAGATCTCGATCGTATGTAACCCTTGAACCCTTTGATGTGTAAATTAAGGCTCTTGAATCGTGTTAAAGAGCAGGAGGAATATCTCCAGTGTGGCGGTGGCCCTCAGCTGCTGAGGAGCAGAGATTTTCACCTGGCATATTCCACATTAGCAGATTTGTCTTTGTGGTCAAATTGCTTTTGTTTAGTGATTTGAATTTTAGGGCACAAATAAGGAGGAGAGGGCTTTGTAACAAAGATTCTGAGAAACTCTGTCCATCACCTGGGAAGAAGTCCGGGCTGGTTCTGTGGCTCATTGAACATCAGTTCTGTAATGAGTACAGTGATTCCTCTTTTCTGGGCAGCACGTCTGTGGAGGCATTGGGATTTTACTTGACAGCTGCAAACATTTTAATGGAATAGATGCACACCTGTTTAATCATATAATATCTGCAGTGGTGTTCCAGATGAAAGCAGCTGCTCATGTTTCCATGTCAAATTATCCCTGACAAGCAGCAGTCAGTGATATATTGCATCTCAATGTCAGGATTCCATGATGGAGCTGTACTGCCAGGCGCTGCTGTTCCTGCTTACAGCCTGTTCTGACATGGTGAAGTTATCAGCTTTTGAAATTAATTTTCTCAAGCTAATGAAAATGTTGGTTTCCTTTAATTTATATTTCTTTTCTAAAATGGCCTGTTTTTGGGGCATAGACACACTGTTTGGTATCACTGAAATCTTAGTCAGCATTGAAGTTTCCAGCATTAAAATCCACTTGAGTTCTATCTTCAATTGTCCATGTCGCTAGAACTCTTTGCTGTCTCCAGTTTTACAGTGCAGAGTTTTATTTCTTTATGAGGAACAGAATTTACTTTTAAAGATCCAAGTATTGGAATTTCTTCTTTAACAGGCTTTGTACAGACTTGTTCACTTTCAGCTGTGCAAAAGTCTTGTGTTATTAGGTGTAATTATACAATGATATATTACTAAACTTTAGGAATATTAAAGCTTACTTGTATGGAATCCAGCGAATACAGTTCATTTAATTTGATTTTGGTTTGTTTTATTATATACAGAAAGTGCTGTAAACTAGGAAATGTACTCAGTTAATAATGGTTACAATTAAATTTGTAGCCAACTTTTCTTTTTTACCCACAGGCCAGGTAAATCTCATTGTTTGGACTGCACGGGTTCCCTCTTGTGGTTAACTTAACTTATGAAATTGCTTTGATTTTCCAGCACAGTGACATTCTGAGTTATATTTCATTTAAACTACTTATAGCAAAATCACATAGATGTTAATCATCTAACTTTGAAAGAAAAGGTCCAAGAGGAAGCAAAGAAATGAGGAAGTCCTGAAGATTTTGGAAGGTGTCTCATTTCCTTTTGCTATTCTTTTAGTTATTCATGAGTTTCTCCTTTTTATCATACTCTCCAGGTTAAAAAAACACCCACAAAAACAAACAAACCCACAATGAAATAAGCCCAAACTAATTTTTGAAAATAAATTTGTAAAAGGCATTTTACTGTTAACATGTAGTACATTATAAGAGAATGTATTTCATTTAGTTTGGCTCAGCTGTTTGTTTACTTGACTAGATACAGTTCAGAAGAAAAGGAAACATAATTCCATAGGTTATGGTTGTTTTGGTTCTAAATGTTGTCAAATGGTCATTTCAACTTGCCCATTCAAAAATTGATACAAACCCTTAAATTTAGTAGAACGGGTAATTCTTTCACAGTAAGTCCATTATTGCATTTTTAAATGGAGCTTCCCTTTGGATATGTGAAGTAGTGCCTGAAATGTTTGTTACTGTGCCTGGTATAGTGCATTTCATTTGCTTGATAATGAGTAATATTAATCATTTGTGGTGGCAAGGTAGTGTCTCCTTGGTCTTGGGAATAAAAGTATTTGACAGGAATTTGACCTTTCTTTCTCCTCAAGGAATAAGCAAATGCAGAGAGCTCCCAATTCTAGTTCCACAGGGTTTATTTTCAAGACTTCATGTAAAACATCTGTGTAGCCAAAGGGCTTTTTCTAATTAAGAAGAATGGCCATAAAATTCCATGGCTATTTAAATTTACCATTTGTGACTCAAACTGAAATATTAATAAGGGTGCAGATGCAGGCACAAAAAATAATGTAGACCTTATTAATGTGTAGAGCTGTTCCAGCTTGTGCAAACGAAATAAAAGATAAACAAAAAACCCCCATGAGATTCATCACTTACTGGGAAGTCCCATTAGGTTTCTTGTGCATTAGAGAAACTTATTAGCATGCAAATTGTCCAGAAGGTATTGATTCAGATACTGAGATAGGACAATCTGAGTCCTGTATATCAAACCAGTGAGTTTTAAAAAAAAATCACAGTAAAAAGATGAAAACAAAGTAAAAGAGGGATTGTGATCTGACTTTAAAGATTTAACAGAAGAATTGCTTTGTTGTGGGCTCTTAAGAACCATACAAACACAAATGTCCTGTGCAGAATATGCAATACCTACATTTCATCTTACATTTCACTCTTCTTTTTGTAAGCTTTCTGTCGTTTTACTTTCAAAGAAAGGGGGAACAGGCCTTTGGAAAGAAAACGCCTTAATTAAGTTACTTTATCTGCATCATATTTCTTTATATCCTTTGGTGGGGAGCTAACCTGAATAAGTGCTGTAAGGTTATCCCAGTATGGTAACACTTCTTAAATGGATGGAAAATAACTAGTTGCAGGATGTGAAGTCTAAGAGAAGTTTGGTCTGAGGAATCATTGTATTCAGCCCTTTTTTCCTTTTTTTCCCCAATGGTATGCCATACTGCTAAATTGGTATTGTACAGCAAAGTCTTTATTATTAGTGTAATTGCAGGGATGGAAAGAAGGAAAGTGGCAGAGATCACAGAGCAAAATACCTGGAGCTGGTCACAGAAAGCAGGAAGCACAGTTCCTAGAAAGTGGAGAAATGAAGATGTCTTCCTTTTTAACCACTCTCTTTCCACGCTGCCCCACAATTAATATTTCTTACTGTTGGTGCGGCTTTACACGATGCTTTTGTGATACTTGAGTCTTAAGGCCAGGTCCTGAACTGCTGTATTTCCCTGAATAAGTAAAAGCCATGAGCTGATCAAATGGGTCAGTGGTGTGCACAATACCCTGCTTTGTGCGGGTCCTAGGTTAGGGAGCAACCTTGGGGCTTTGCTTCCTCAGGCAAACTAGGGCTTGTAAGCATGACAAAGCCTCCCTGGAGAAGCTGGCATTTCCAGGGAGCTTTCACATTCCCTGCTGTCTGATTATTCAGCCTCAGAAGAGGATGCCTATCTTCCACCCCCCAGGGTGATCGCAGGGTTTGCAGCTGCTATTTTGTGAGCAGGAAGCTACATGGGGGCAGAAATCAGTTCAAAACTGAGGGGTGAAAAAGGCTTTTAAATGCCACTGAATATACTGCATCAGGGAGTTAAATGCAGCATGGAAAGATGCAATAAAGAGAAGTAAATGCAAGAAGGGTGAAGGAGTGAAGGAGTATTAGGAGTATTGTACTTAGCCCCCTTTTTTTTTCCCCATGGGATGCCATACTGCTAAATTGTATTGTACAGCAAAGTCTTTATTATTAGGGTAATTGCAGGGATGGAAGAGGGGAAAATTGCAGAAATCACAGAGCAAAATACCTGGAGCTGGTCACAGAAAGCAGGAGGCACAGATAGAAGTGAAAATCAGAGAAAACTTATTGCATTATAATAAACAGAAACATAAAAATATTTTAAAAGCTCTGAACACAGAAAACAAATGGACTGTAAACCACCCATGCTGTAGCTGTTGCCATCATGAGAACCTGAGGAGCTGGAATGGACAGCAGTTTGTCAAGGATGAGAATCATCCTGCCTGGAAAGTCTTGTAGCCTAAGGTGGTTATGCATTAATTAATTTTAGCCCCACTAGGGAAACATAAATGCTAGATTGTTTTTCACCCTTTGGTCCTTCTCTGGTGTTTATAAACCAGTCAAGTTCCTAGTCAAGAACCTAGAACTTCTGCTCCTATAAAATCTAAAAAATATCCCAAAACATCACCATTCCAAAATATTCTGCGTTTACATCAGCTGTATAGTGTTTACTGCAGTATAGATGTCTCTGAACATTATTCCTAGGCTGATGTCTGGAAATAAGCCAAACATGGTAAAAATGCAGATCTCTGCTGTCCTCCTTGATCTGCATCTAAATTTGGATAATATCCCTTCTAAAGCATCTTTGAATATGTTGGGCCTTTTTGCCTAAGAGAAAAAAAGATCAGGCTGTATGACCTGATGGTGTAAGACTTAGTATTTGAGAAACTTTGGGCGTGTTTATGTGTGCTGTATGTGTCTAAAAGTTGCATCCCTCACATCTTAGATAGTGTGGAACAATCTAGCTGTTGACACTGAGCTTATATAATGACAAGAAAAAGAGTTACCAGATCTGTCAATGCAAATGTAGTCCTTGCCACTGTCTAAAATCTTTACTTATCTATTACTCTGAATGGGTTTGGGTGAATTCCAGGTGCAACTTAAACAACAGTGGTGGTTTTGCACTTACCTTGCAATAGAGAAGGAAAAGAAAAGTAAAAATAAAGGGGTTCTAGTTAGAAGCATCTATTCTGTGGTTTAGTAGAAAATGTGAAACCTGCCCCTCAGGCTTGCTTTGCTCCATCTCTATGTCTGCAACAGGGAGATTACCATTTTTGGTAAATTCTTTGTGTGTGAATTGAATACTTGCTGAAATATTTGGGTGCATAAGTAGGCATAGTTGCTAGTTTGATTAGTTTGTTGCTGGGGTTTTTTTTGTATTGGACACCAAAAATACATAAATTGAGCAGAAACCTTTTTTGGAGATGACCAGAAAGAGAGAGGCTGCATTGTGATTGCAGTGGAGTTGTTTCATTCAGGTTTTTCCCAGTGGTGTCCATGGGTAATAGCTGGGATCGCTGATCTGTGGCCTGTGGCCTGTGCTTCCTTCTGCCCACCAAGGGCTCTGTGGGCCACAGGACATTTCTGAGGGCGTTTTTCAGAAGTGTTGTTCCAAAATGTGCTGTCCTTGGAGGGATAAGTGTTGGCAGCGACTGGGCAGTGATTTGGCTTGGGGCATTCTGCTGTTGTTTATATTTTATGTACACTCTTGCTAAAGGCTGGTGAAACTGGAATTGTGATTGAGAGCCTGTCATTCAAGAAATGACTTTTCAGTTGAAATACAGCGATGAAGTTTAATGAATTTTCTGAGATAACAAACCTTAAAATTGAAGTCACTGGTGGATTATATTTATCATGATTTCTGTGCAGGGTCTGTGCTGTTAAAAGTTATTTGGACAGCAACATGGTCAGACAATGGTTTTCACAGCTGAGCCTTTGTTTTCTTTGTTGATATTTATAGGAGAAGCCCAGATGTACAAGCTAAAGAAGAACTGTGGAAACATATTCAGTAAGTATGGTCCTTGTAGAGTCTGAGAGATGTTTGGTTTGCCTTTAATGTAGTTATTAAAATCCCGTCCACTGTGGCACTACACTGATTTAGTTTCAGTAAATTATGTATATGTTAATGACCTCCTGTGTGTAGAAGATACTGCAGGTCACTGAGTGCACTGAATAAAGATGACCATTGTATGTAAATGAATTATTAAAGAACAATACCTAATTTTAGAGATTTATTCCTGTGTGGCTTCCAAAATGTCAATATTGACACTTTTAGCATGACACCCCATTACCCCTTAGGAAGATATTTAGCAATTCCAAAGCATGTTCACTGTTCAGCACACATAATGTTCATGATATTGTGAAGCAACAAGATCAGATTTGCAGGGAAGTGAGAAGAAGGTAGAACAGGATGAGACATGCAGTTGAAGCAATCAAGGTGAAGTTATACTTATTTCAAAATAAGTGTCCTATTTTGATGTCAAGATAGCTTCAGGGCTGACAACAGCTTGTTTTAGTAAATCTTTTTAGCCAAATAGAATAAAAATTTTTGCACTTCACAGTTAATGTTACAGTTTTTACTTTTCCTAACCCTTTATAGGAAGGAGCTTGTGGATCCATCTGGCCTATCTGAGGAGCAATTGAAAGAAATTCCATACACTAAAGTAGAGTGAGTTTGGTCAGAATTTATTTTTTGTGAATATAAAAGCCCACTTTTTTTACTTTACTGTGAACTGTGTCCTACTGAAATAGGAATGGGTTTACATATAATCTATAAGCTCATATCTATTCCAAATACTCCCCTAGGATGGGTTGGGTAGGGATACTTAATAATCTTAAATCAAATATTTTTACTTTTCAAAATAAGAAAAAAAACCCATCTTAATCTCTCCTAATCTATTCCACACACTCATGAAGGTATCTGTATGTTCTGTATGTCTCCCTATGCTAGCCATGAAACTTATATTATAAACTACAGAACCAGAAAGAAGTGAATGCAAACAAGAAAATAATTTTTTTCCTAAACTTCTTCTTTGTTTTAAATATTCCAATCATCCAAGGCACTCTTTAATCTCTGCAACCCCTTCCCTGGGTTGTCATGGGCAGCTGCCAGGGCATAGCTATTTCCTTAAGAACCAACATCCATTTCACTGCAATAATTGCCCATTTGGGATTCCAAGTGTCAGTGCAAGCAGCTTGAATGTGGCACAAATGGGATCCTGGGTTGCATTATAATGTACTTCCAAACACCACTAGGCAGAAAAGGCTGATGTTAAGGACATATGAATTAATGCATTCTTCGTTAAAGTTCCATTCTCAAATATGGGCATGCCAGTTTGTGACCTCTGCTCTCTTAAAGCATTGAATTCCAAGTGCAGACTTCTAAAAAGAAGCATCAGCCCTTTAAATTCAGCCAGTGCAAGAAGAAGCCATCTGTTACACTTCAGTACAAAATGCGAAGACTCAGTCTGCAGCTGAATTTGTGTTCTGTGCCAAAGATCTGGTTTACCAAGCCCTGTTGTGAATTCTGTGTCTCTCTCAGGACTCAAGGCGACCCCATCCGCATCCGGCACTCGCACTCCCCTCGCAGCTACCGGCAGTACCGGCGGTCCCAGTGCTCCGATGGGGAGAGATCTGTCCTGTCTGAAGTGAAGTATGTGAACATGGTTATTAGCACTGAACTAGTCTAGTGCAGCCCAAAAGTTGACAGAGGTCACGGTGGTAAGAAGCTGCAGAAATGTGGCTTGTTGGTGGCACAGGGTTCAGGTGACCCCCTGAATAGTATGTCTTCAGAGCTCAACATAAAGGAAACAACTCCAAAAACATTTATGGTCTGTTCTCAGCCACAGTGGTTTTCTTGATCCATTTGAAAGGAAGAAAAACTGAAAAGGCTGAAGTAAACCTGTATTGGTCTTTAGTGGTGGATCATAAAGCTGCTTCGGGGATGAGAATCTATGGGTTGCTTTCCAAGTAACTTCATCCTTGATAGAGTTAAGATGTTATCAGTGTTTGGCCTGTAATTTTTTTCATGGGAACTCTAGTACAACCCCTTTCATCAACTGGTGGATCAGTCTTCCCTAGAAGGCTGAAGAGTACTGATGAATGGAAAAGTAATAGCCCCATTTTCGGTTGCAGCAAGGCCATAAAAATATGAAAAACAGTCCCAGCCTGGAAAACTTGTTTTAGCTGGATAGCACTCTGAAGGAGGTGTGGCACACCAATGATTTCTTGTGAGACTTGTCTTTGCCATGAGGGTGGCTGGGCCCTGGCAGAGGTTGCCCAGGGCAGCTGTGGCTGCCCCTTCCCTAGAAGTGCCCAAGACCAGGCTGGAGGGAACTCTGAGCATCCTGGGATAGTGGAAGGTATCCAGGCCTATAGCAGGAGGTGGAACTGGAGGATCTTTATGGTCCCTCCAAAATCAAACCATTCAGTTATTCAATGATGTTGTATCAATTTGGGCTCCTTCCGAAGACCAGAAAAAGACAGGAATGGGATGGGCTATACCCTGAAGGTGCCCACAGAGGATCAGCATGACAGCTTTCAGATGTCCTAAGTCAGGTGATAGAAGCCTTTCAGATCAATAGAGTAGTCTGTGTCAGTTTCATTGTTCTTCCTCTGCACAGTTATAGTTTACCTCATTAAAGCAACATCCATTTTGTGATATCATAATTCCAGTGTCAAAACTGATCTGGTCCCTCCACTGCCTGTTACACGATCTTCAGATGGGAAAGTTCCTAGCATCCAGCTGACTCAACAGGTTAGTGATTGTACACCCCTTTTCAATTTTCCTTTTTATTGGAGGGAGAAGTGGGACTCTAGTGCTTTATTTAAGATAGTCTTTGATTTACAGTGAAAAATAAAGATGAGATTTTTTTTTTAAATCAAATTTTTGTATTTTACTTACACTTTGTTTGTATTCCAAAATACATGTGCTTCTGTAGCATATGCCCCTGTGAACACCTGCTCCTGCTGTTGGAGAACTCTTTCCCATCTGATGCATTCCTAAGATGCATCTCTGCTTGTCACTGAAGGAAAACTGACTTTTACCACTTCTTGAATTATGCAGGTGTGGTTGTGATGCAGGTGTAATCACATCATTTATTAATCTCTTTTAGATGTTGTCTGAAGAGTTTTGTTGCTTGGGCTTGAAACAGAGCTTCTTTTATTTTCCTTTCTCTTTTATTCCCCCCACCACCTCCTCCCCCCAAATAGTTTTTTAGGCTATTGAAATCTAAAAAGGACAGAAGTTGCCTTTTGTTAATCTAACTTAATCACTGTCTTTCATCATATATTACACTACCATATCTCTCAGTTTTGATGGTTTTATTGAGCTCAGAATATGAGAAGCAAATTCTATCCAAAAGCACTCACAGGTCTTTTGTACAAACACACAAAAGGAGAACCGAAACATGGAAGGGAGAATTCCAGACACCTAACTTACCATACCAGTAATGTTAAAATGTTCAGTGTGTACAAACACCTCTCTTTTCTCTCTGCCCCAGGCTCCCTCACGACAGTGGACATTTAATTCCTTGTGGGTGTTTACTTGCAGTGTTTTGCTAAATATCAACATGGCATTTCCTGAATAGGCAATAGCACAAAGGGGCAGCAGCTGGCAGGAGGCAAGAAGGGGAAAAAAGTTCTGTTTGATCAAACAAATGTAGAGACTTTAATATTCCTGATGCACGTATATATACCTATATATGAATTGCCATACCATAGCCTAAGGCTTTCATAGCAAGTTAGCAAAATACAATGTTTAAATTCTTCTGTATCTTTTCAACAACATGTTTAATTTATTCTCTTCAGAGGCAGAAAGGATCTAAGGACAGCCTGATAGAAGAACCATCTCTGCTATCCACTAATAATGTTGATGGAAAACCCAACACTAAGATTGTAAAAACTGTACAGGTGTCACGCTTCAAGGTGGAGACTTGACTGATGAATTGAAGATGGTGAATGGATTTTGGTCTTTGGAAAGTGAGAATTTGTTTACGTGTGCAAGAGAAGGAACTGAAGTTGACATGGTGGTCTTTCCTTCAGGACACCTGGCAGTGCAGCCTGCTTGCTGGGAAGACCAAGCAATGGTTTTATCACCAACACCATTCTAGAGGTGTGACTGATTGAGGACAAGCTGCCTGATAGACAACCAAAACCAAAAGTCTTTTCAAAACTGAAAGATCAGTAGTTAAATTTCCAAAAAATGAACAACAACAAAAAAATTGCTGCAACAAAACAGGCTTCATGGTCTGCTCTGTAACTGAATAGCCTTGTTCCAAGAAGTGACTGTTAACTGACATGATCAGGATCAGATGCTTCAAGATGAGTAAATTAGTAATATTTTTGGTCAATTGTGCAATACAGTGTGATATGGGGAAATTATCTTCACAATTTATATGGGGATCAACTTATGTTCTGAGACATAAGGACAGATAGCTCTTACAAGAGTTATTTTAACCTAGCACAGTAACAGATGCTTGTGTTGTTGACAAAATCTGACTCAACCCATTTTAGCTCAAAAACAGTAGACTCTGTAACATGCTGTAGCAGTGCATTCCAGAGATGATACAGACTTACTTTGCTTTGGGCAGGTTTAAGTGTTCTAAATTTTGAATGTCCTTTTGTGTAGAGAGACTATTTAAATGAACATTCCATACCCCAGAAATACATTTACCAACTTGTAGTTAAGCACATTGGAAACTGGGGAAGATAAATTGACCCACTATGTTAAGACTGCTTAACAAGGCACTTCAGTGCTGGTTAAATGAAACTTGTGGAGTAGTATCTAAAACAGCTAGAAAATAGCGCCTTTTTTTTTTTTTTAATCTAGATTAGCAAAATCTGTCTTAATATCTCATATAAAATAATCTAACACTTTTCTCTGAGCCATTTCTACTATGTTAAAATGACAAAGGCAGTATTTCAGGTATGAGAACTATAATTTTTTTTCTATTGTCATGGTAGGAATACTAAGTTTTAATGATGCTGCACATTGAGTGGGTAATCTTCTAATATATATCTGAAGTGATGCCTGGTTTTCCTCTTGTCCTATCACTTCTTACATATATCTGAAAATCACTTCTCTGGCTCCCATTTGTCCACAGTCAGCCCATGGATGAACCTTCAGGTGTTGCTGACTTATGAGGGAGTTTAGCAAAGTCTTTGTGTTGTGGAAGTAATTTTTTGCTAAGTGTAATCATTGAACTAAGTACTGAATTTGTCACACAGTGTCACAAACAGCTGTAGCAGCTCGTGTGCCTTTCTACATCTGTCCTCTCTACATTAAACCCTCACAACCCACAGAGATTTGCAGTGATCCTGTGTCTTTCAGTCCAAGCAACACCAGGGAATTGCAGCCCTGTCAGAAAAGCAACACTGCTTGAGAACTGGAGTTAGCATAAGGTGTTTAAGTTACACTTTACAAGAGGCATGGGATTATAATACACATTTTAACTGACTAAACTGGTAAGCAAAATGTTGTACAATGTGTTTTATTTTCCACTTTATTTTTTGATTCTTCATTGTTTCACGATGTGAAGTGGTCAGGTGGATGTTACTAGCCAGGGTGGCCGCCATACAGTTTATATATTCCTATCACAGTATGGAGTGGTCTCTAGGTTAGCAAGGGCTGCAGGGAAGGCAGATTCACTTAACAAATACTTTTCTTTGGTCATTTACTTGGGACAGCTCTGCTTCTACAGTCTCAGTAAACAAATCTAAGGGAAGGAAAGAGCAAGATCAAAAAAATTCATGTAGTAAAAATTCAGTTTTCATGGAGATTCTTTAGAATTTTTTGAATTTCCTGTGGATTTAATTCTAGGACATTGTTGGGCTTGGTTTAAAGTACTTACTCAGCTTTTTAAGTTTGTTAAATGGTTTCATTGCTCCAATTTAAAGTGATCCTGTAGGATCTGTTTATGACCTTGTGTAGTACTGTCAAGAACAACAGTCAAGAAAAGCCCAAACAAAACAAAAAAACAAAACAAACCAAAATGAAAAAAAAAAAAAAAAAATCCAAACCCAAACCACAACAAAAAACCCTGATCAACCCCTAGGAAAAAGAAATCACCATAGCAAAATGGCTTAATGGAGAGCATCACAATCTTTTGGAAGGCAACTGAAAAATGACAAACTATACAAGAACTGATTAGTATCAGCAATGAAAGCTGCTTCTTGTTCCTTTGAGAAGGTATTCCAGCTTGGAGCATTACACACTTGCTTATAGTTTGGTGCTTTCTAATCATTACTATAAGTTTGCTATCCTTACACAGCACAGGTAAGTATCACATATCTACTACTGCAGGGGGATTTGTGTTATTGAGAATTATCTGTACATAGTGTACCTATCTTGCCAGTCTTTAAATATTGATCAAAGGTTTATATCAAACCTCATGTTTTCCTGTATGCTTTCATCTTCCTGTGGGCCTTTTGTGTGTTATTGCTGGATACCCTCAGCCAAGTGCATGGTATTTTACTTACTGCACTACATCAGAAAATAGCTTGTCTAGTCTAGTAGTGAAAGGTTTAAATTCTCAAGTCACTGGAGAGTTGTTTTGTAATCAAGCCAACTTTTTTGCATTTAGATGAGAAGTTTACAGAGAGAGCCCTAGATTTGAGTTAGTGATCTTCTCCCTGATGAAGCAGGTTTTTAGCAAGTCTGATGTTAGCCTGGGCCACTACAATCCAGTTTTGTGTCCACAAAAGACTAAAGATATAATGCCTCTATTACACATTTTCCAAATGTTTTGTTGTGCCAAAACAAGGCAAAACTTGCAACAAGGATATCACTGTCAGCTAATAGTACAGAAAAACAAGTTTCTTTCATATATGTGATCCTCCTTTCCCTTCAAGCTTCTTTTCCTCAATCATTTGAGGAAAAGCACCTTTTTTAATGATATTTTTGTGAGAGATACACACACACAAGTGATCAATCACTGAAAACACTGTGTCACAGCTATGCCTTCTACACCTAAACCAGCTCTACATGTCTAAGTGATCAGCCTCTTACAGCTGTGAGCTACACCTTGCCCTCTCCACTGTTGCTACCCTTCCCCAGCTCTCCTGGGGCGTTCAGTGCCTAGAGGCAATTGCATTTTCAGATCTGGAGTCTGGATGTCAGTCTAAAATCCTTGTACATCCTGATGAATCAGGCAAAAGACATGAGATCTGTAACAGTGTCAGGAAGTTTACCCTGGGGTTGAATGCCATACACAGACCCCTGCTCACTTGGACAAAGGACTGGTATTTGAGGCCTTCTCATCTTAATTCTCCTGAACTGATTTCAGGCCAATGATCTTAACTTTGTGCCTCTGCCTTTACCTTTTCTGAGACTTCCATAAGTGCTAAGCATTGGTAAGTTATAGAACTCTCACTAATTAGCAACAATTGCAACATATTTGCACAACCTTTTGCAAAACATGTATTTTATACAATAAAGAGGGCTTGTTAACCACAGCACAAAAGGACTGTAGTATATCCTATACTGGTTCCCTTGCTTAGTTGGCTGGTTTCTTTCATTTGGAACTAGCCTGGACATGCTGTTTTCTACACTGCACCTCTTACCACTATCACTAACTCTGCAACTTGTATTCTAACCAAGCTCATTATATTGATGATGTTTGTTGCAAAGTCATTACTATTTAAGTTGCCAAAGTCATTCCCTTTATGCAGGTGGATATTGAACTGAAGAGATAGCATGTTTTCTTTTGGGAAGATTTGTTTAATTCAGAACCCCTTAGAAAGGTGTTTGAAGACAACATACATGAACATACCAATGTGATACATTTGTTCCCTATACATTAGGTATTCATGAAGCAACTGTGTGCTTTATTTTAAAATGAGTTTGATAGATGGCTGTGTCAATACTTGTGTCCAGGTTATTTAAAAGTCAAGTAAAACTTGAATTTTTAGGGCATTGCATGGTTGCCTGTGTGTCTTATTTACATTACACTAAGGAGCAAAGCCTTCAGAAACACAGATTCATTTGACACCACCATCTGGTAAAAACAGGTGTAGTACCAATTAAAATCCACTTGAGGATACAGCTTCTCCAGATTAAGTATTTTATCTTGTAGCAGGAAGTTGTCAGTGTAAGCTTTGCATTTCCAGTGCACATCTATACCAGTTTCCTTTCTCACCTAAAAATCACCAGAGAGGAAGCAGCAGACTATGTAAGCTGTCAAAGCAAAAACACAGATACAGAGCCAGTGTGGCAGACACTCTCTCCTTAATGTGTCTGTTTTTATTCCTGTATTTGTTCTCCTTAGTAAGACCTGTGGTGTGTTGACCTTGGCAGGACACCAGGTGCCCACCAAGCTGCTCTATCACTCCCCTCCTTAACAGGATGGGCAAGGGAATTAGATGGAAAAAATCCTTGTGGGTCAAGAAAAAGGAGTTTAGTAAAGCAGAAACAAAAGCAAAAAATAACCAAACTCTGAAAGATTTATTTTTTCTACTTCCCAGGAGCACATGGTGTCCACCAAGTTCCCGCAAAGCAGGGTTTCAGTGCATGTAGTAGGTTGTTCCAGAATATGAATACCTTATCCTTTCTCTTCAGATTTTATTGCTGAGCAGATTCTTATACTCTGATGTTTTTTTCAAGGGTGCAATTCAGTTAGCCAGTCATACAAAGCAAAAGGCAGTCCTAATGTTTAACATCGTACTTCATATTTACCAGCATTATTATTTAAGTAATCTGTGACCCTTGCACGCACCTATTGCTCCATGTAGCTCACTTTTCTCTTGTTCTACCCCACTGTAACACCTGCATTACATATTAAAGCTTGGGGTTCTACATCTTTTTTAGTTGAAAGGAAGTTTACCCTGAGGTTGATACCAATCAAGTATCTAACCCTGGGGTTAGGTACCAATCATCAAATCCTGTCACTAGCTGTAGCTCATGAGATTTTTTTTAAATTTTAAAATGCTACTCATCTTGGTCTTACACTTCAGGAACAAAGGCCCACAAGCAGAACTCCTGAACAGATGGTATCTTCAGGGAATGTAATCCCTAATAAAAACCCTAAACTTTCAAGTACATCCCATAATTACAAGCTGGATCTCTTAAAAAATAATTACTCTTGTCTAAACCTCCTTCTCTCTTGACAAACTAAAAACAACCTTGCACTTAGAAGTATTAACATGCTTACATTCAGTACTGAAAAATCACAGTGAAAGATACACAATTTAAGCCTTTGTTCTTCTGATAAACCATGTTAAGTCTTCCTAGGAAAATAAGCAGCAATCCCAATTATCTCAAGAGTATTTCAGTCCAAGTTATGCTGAAGTACCACATGATGTAGATGGTCAAGGTGATAATAAACCAAGCTTGACGTTCTCCATGTTGGATAAACACCTTTCCTGCTATTTTTAAACCCAGGTTTGCTGAATTTTTACTTTTTCAATTTCTACTTTTGCTTACAATACAAATCTCAGCCAACTCTATCTCCAAATACTGCAGGACACCATGGTTTAAATCATCACATCCCAACTCACTCCTAGGCTTTGTTTCATACAGACATTGTTGGTATCCCAACAATAACACAAAGACATCTGAACTCTGAAACAGAAGCACTGAAGCTTGGAAAAGACAAAAATTCTGAGAAGAGAAACATAAATCTTTATTTCTTTGTCTACATAAACATTACCAGACACTGACACAATGCAGTTAAATGCACTTTGTATTACTACATGGAGGCTTAGTAGTCCATCTTTTAAAGAGTTTTTTTGTTTCTTAGGCAGGAGTGTTTCAATAGACAGGCATTGCTCTCAGGCTGGTTCTAGCAATTGTTCCTAAGGAAAAAATAAACACACAATGTGAGACACATGTAGCACACAGCTCTTTCCAGGAACATCCTCTAAATCCCCAACACTACTACAATATTACAAAGACGAGCTTCCCCTCATCCCTTGGGCGAAAAGGTAAAATTTGCAAATCTAATTTTTAGGAAGCCTGTCTGTAAGAGAGCCTTCTGCCCACCTAAGCAAGAATTCAGATAATAACTACAGGCTAGTGGCAGTAATAATACTTTCTGGCTAGTGGGAATCAACAGAAATTTCTGTAGTACTAACTCGTGCACATTAGAAAACACTCTGGGAACAGTAGGCCAATAATACACATGATTTAATAATTTTATGTTGGAAAACAAGCAGCAGCCCTGTTACTGGACACTTTACAAGTAATGGATTACACAAACTTTTTTCTCTACCCAGAGAGAGATTCATACACAGAGTGCCCACCTTGCCCACAGTGCCTGGGGTGCAGAAGTTGTGGATGGATTTCACAGGCTCACTTCCTACCAGCAGCAGGGGTAAAGGATTCAGTGCATCTGTGTTGCTCAAGCAGATTCTCACATTTCGTTGATGAAACTTTCAGATTTTATTACTTTCAAGAGCATTATGGCCAACCTGGAGGAGTTTCATTACTTCACTGAAGATTAGTTGTATTTTCTCCTGAAAAAAACCCAACCCAAACAAAATCTACAGTGATGTAGTACGGGATCATTCTTACACCAGATTTCCAGTATTGACCTATAAGTTCCTGGCTTCAGAGACTTGGATTATAATCCATGTCACACCCTTGGGTATGTAGGTTACACAAAAAAAAAGACTTGATAGTGCATGTAATTTTTATTAATACCTTCTCTGTACTAATGACATTTGGGCTGACTTGTGCTACTCAGCTTTTCAGTAGTGTTGGCTTTTCCAAGACTTTCCAGTGAAGCAGTATCTGGCATATTCCAAGCATTCTTTCATACTTTGCCAGTCTTTTTAACATTTTCAATCCTTATGTTCTGAAATGCTCCACAATATTACACCCCTAAAAGCAAACATGAGAAAGCAAGTCCTTGTCTTGGACACACTGGCAGCCACATATAGATTTAACAAAGCCACCCACACCAAAATTTTTATTTTGTAGCTTCCACTTTGCTCTTTTTGATAAGAATATAGCCATCAGGGTGATCTCACTCTCACTGTTTCAGTTCTGCTTTCTGCTCTAAAGTCATTGTGCCAAACCTCCTTCTCAGCAGAAAGCCTGCTTCATTTTAACGGCAGGCTACAGGACAGCATTGCACAAGGAATTATTGCTACTCACAGCTCTGCAATCAGCACTTGGCAGCTTCTTCCCACATGCCCTTCTGAAGCTCAGAGGCTTTCACCACACAGGGAGATCCCAAACTTCCAGCAAAACACACTAGAAACCTGCAGGAAGCATTCCTAGCATTAAATGTTCTGTCAGGAATTTGACAATATCCAAGAACACTTTACACTTTCAAAAGGGCATCAAGGAAAGTCTATTATTCAGTATTGAATAATATGTTTTCTATTCTTTAGAAAATAGAAAATAGAATAGAAATATTCTATTCTAACAAAAGAATAGAAAACATATTATTCAATACTGAACAAGAAAACCACAAATCTACAGAAACAAAACACAATTTTTCCTCTTTAAGAAGATTTAATCTTTTCTGTGCATGAATATTAAGCTGTAAATGTCTTTTTACAATAGAAAATCTAGAAGCCACTGCTAGAAGCCTGGAAAGTTATGTACTAATTACTTGCAGATGTAATGACAGACAGGAGAGCTAAACCATGCTAAAAGCGGCCATTATAATTTTAGCTTTTCCTCTTTTAATAACTGTCAGATTCTCCACTTTAAAAGACTGCAGAATAAAATGACTACATGTTGTTTGGGGTTTTTTGTCCTTGCGAAAACAGAAAGAAGGAAGGTACATAACCGGCTCCCTCAACCAGTTTTAGCAAGAATTCCTGTTTGCCTTTTTTGACACCACATCCATTCTGGACAGGAATGAATGGGCAACACAAAGGCCAAAAGTTACGTATGGGAACTCTTTACCCCTGAAATTAAATTCACAGTTTATGAAAAATCAGCTGAAAAATATTTCAAAATTCGCAGTTAAGTAATATTATATACAGCGCAAACATTTAATAGGAAAAGCCAAGAATACCATGCTCCTGGGACATCTTTTGGTCATGGTGGTGCACGCTCCGGCCACTGACCAACTTCCATTGCTTTCATCTGGGAAAAAAAAAAGGGAGAAGACATATTTGGAAAAGCGACAGACACACGAACAGTACAAGGAGTCTAAAAGGACGTACTAGAGGTAAGTGCCCGATTTCGAAGACAAGCAGCGCCAATAACCACAGCCTCGCACCGCAGCTCCCTCAGCAGCCCCGGCCGCCGCGCCGCTCCCGGCGTGCCTGCCGCGGGGCGAACCATCCCTCCTGAAAAGGAGGGGGGCACTCCGTGCGCCGCCTCCACCTCTTCCCGCAGCGCAGCGGCCGCGTACTGACTCTGCCGCAGACGCGAGGCTACAGATTCGGCCATCCACGCAGAAGTTCTGAGCAGGCGACGCCGCCCTGGAAAGGCGCCGGGGTGCAGATCAACATCGGCTCTCCCCCCTGTCTTACCGCGGCGATGGAGGCGCCTCCGAGAGGGAGGCAGTGTCGCATCCCGCTGTCTGCGCATGCGCAATGCCGCGCCCGCCGAGGCGTGTGGTGTTGCGGAGGGGAAGTTGCTGGTGCTTCCTGTTCCTTGTGGCAGCTCCCGGTGTTCCCGGGGCCTTTGTGGGGGCTCCGGGGGCTCCTGTGTTCCCTGTGCCCTCGCGGCGACGAGGCTGCGGCGGGCAAATTCCCGGGGTTCCCACGGTGAGGTGACTGGACGTAACACCCCATCCCGTGCACCGCTCGCTCGTGGTTGCGATGTCTTCAGGTTAAATTGTCTGTCCCCAGGCTGAACTCCCCTCGCCTTTTGTAAACATAACCAGTGCCCTCAGATGACATACAGTAGAAGTTGCTTAATAAAGAAAAGGAGTGTGTTTGAAGAATTGCGCAAGGTTACATCACAGAAATAAATATGCATTAGGTGGACCGAGGATGTTTTGCTGTGTAAGCTGTGACCTTTTACCTTTCTGTATGCTTGATTGGTGGAAGCTTCCACTTTACTCCCTTGCAGAATATGCAATGTTTCTTTTCTAAACTTAGCTGTTATGTCTGTTCAGAGAGCCAAAATGTGCCTCATCCATCTCAGGAGCGTCCTGCTGTTTGCTCCGCTGGGGGCACATGGAGAGAGGAACCGGTCTTGGCGCACACTACAGGTTGAGACAGCCCTCGATATTTAAGGCTTGAATGCTGGCAGAAGCTCAGCTCTGCCAGAGTGCATATTTTCCACATTTCCTGACCTTGTGTTCACACATTTGAAATCCTGTGAGAAGGGGAATCAGAGCAGGCAGGTACACCAGGAGGATAAACTGGCAGCGTGTCCAGGGAAGAGCAGGGTGAGGCTGGTGCCAGCTATAGGGAAACCTGTACAGCTCTACTACCTGCCTTGCTCTGATGGATTAAGCTATCATCTAACAAAAAATTCTACAACACTACTGATTCCCACACTTATAAATCCCACAGTTCACAATTTTCTGTGGGTGAAACACAAGACCTAAGGCGCAAGTTGGAATCTCTGTGCAGTTCACGTCTGTGTGCCTGCTTCTTTGCTTGTGGCGTGGTCAGCATTTTCTTGCACTCAATGGGGTTTCACGTTCTTTGCTGGAATCCACCTTGCTCTGCTTCTTGGGGCTGCTGTGGTCTGCTTGCTTCTTTTGGCTCCTCCCTACCTGGGAATATCAGAGGAAGCACTTACACAGTGTCCAAAAGGCAGAGTTGCCAAGTCACTTCTGCAGGACAGCCTGGAGTGTGTTCTGCAGGTGTGTGTTCGCCTTAGCTAAATTACAGGAGGTTATGAGAAGGCTGCCTAATGCCCAGGCAAAGAGACATGATTCATTGCAGCCAAGACATTTAGGAGGAATAAAGACAAATAAAAAGTTAAGGGGCAAGCAGATGTCATCACTTAGAGCTTCTGGGAAAGCCTTCATACTTGCAGGGGTGCTACATTAGTTTGCTTTACAGAAATTAGCTTTTGCATCCTTATGCTTAGACATGTCTAAGTGTATATTAGTGCTCTGTTTATAGCACAAACTAAAATAACATCAACATTAATTTTAAACAGATTCACCTCTAATAGCTTTGGCTTGTCATTTTAAATTCTGTTTTGCACATGAGGAAGATGCACAATTGTCTTAGGCATTGTCTCAAGCCAAACTTATGCATGCATAAAGGTCAGCACTTTGAGTAAAGTGATACTTATAATTCACAAGTAGTGGTCTTAGAGGGACACAGATGAGATTGTAGGTGACAGTCAAGCTATTAAATCAGTGGAGATCTGTTACTCTGTGTTGCTGATACAGTCAAGTGTTGATTTGCTGCTCAGGGACAGCAGCTTGGACAGAAGTTTAAGTCAGATATAAGTAGGTTTTGATTATCTAAGTAAATAGTATAGTGAAGAAAAAGCTTTAAATGTCTGTTACATTTATTATTTTTGCCTGGGGATACAGGAGAACTTGATTGCTAAGTGTTCCATCTATAGAACACTAACTGACTGTATGAACGATATGGTCACTTCAGGTGAACCCAGAAATTGTTACTGAGTCACAGAGTCACAGAATGGTCTGGGTTGGAAGGGACCTGCTTGTCCAAACTCTGTGCCATTGGCAAGGGCATCTTTCATAGACCAGGCTGCACAAAGACACCCACCACCCTGGCTTTGAAGACTTCCAGTAATGGGGACATCCACAGCTTCCCTGGGCAATCTGACTCTATCCTCAGAGTAAAATTTGTTCCTTATGTCCAATTCTAATGTCTAAATTTCTCCTCTTTTAGTTTCCGACCATTGTTCATTGTTCTGTCACTACAGGCAATGGTAAAAAGCCTGTCTGTATCTTTCTTATAAGCTCCCTTTAAGTATCGAAAGGCTGCTTTAAAGTCTTCTCCAGGTTGAACAACACCAAGTCTTATGAACCCCCCCTCTCAAACCTGTTGAGGTCTCTTTGAAGAGAATAGCTTCTCTCAAGCCTTTCAGTTTGGTAAACTTGCTGAAGCAGTCATATACCATGAGAAAACAGTGATCAAAGCTTTTCAGATCATGAACAGGTTAGGGACATTGATCACACATCCTGTTTTTCTTTTCTTACTGAACAACTTGGAAGACAGTAAAAATAATCAGTGGCACAATTTACAAAAGACAGGAGATGATACTGCACAGCTGGATTTATTTACTTTTTCAAACTGATTCATTTAGTCCTACTAGGGTTAGAATTTTCTGGAAAGTGGCAACATAATTCAAATTGGAATGACTTAATGTGCTTCTCTTCTAGATGATCACAGTGAATCTGAATTCCTAATCTCTGAATCTGTGATCATTTTATTTGTTACGAATATTCCCACAAAACCAGGACATGCTAGATTGAAGACATAACTAACAATAATTCTTAGTTACCTAGTAGATAAGAAAAACCTCTTGAGGTGGAAACAGAAACCACATTTAAATATGTGGGAGGTTTAACAGAAGGTTAAAGTGTGAGTCCTGCTTTGTCAGGTCAGGACAGTTCTGTCCCAGCAGTTGGCCCTGTTGTTCAGATTATTTATTGTACATTTTGCATGGTTAGCAGCTTTGAATTATCTGCTCTGGTACAAAGCCCCGTTGTAGCTTTGTGGCCTCTTATGTGGAATTTGAGTTAAACCACTGTCCAGTACCATGCAGTGGTTGATGTATTCCAATTTGTCAACACAACCACAAGGCACAAGAGGACAACTTTGACCCTAGAGTGATTAAGAAAGAAAAGCTGAACCTACCTAGTGAAAGGCATAAGACACTCAGGTTTTTGTCTTTGAAGTTAACGGTAAGGTACTACTTTCTCTTTTGTTTCCTAAGCATGTGATCAATTATTTAATCACTGAAATTATTTCAGTGTCAATTGGCAATATTTTTAAAGCCAAATTATAAAAGGGCTAAAGAATATTAATTTCTTGAAGGTTTTCTGAAAAGTCATCATTTGGCTGGCTGAATGTGCGGTGTGCACTACTTATCCTGCCAAATGGAGAAAACATGGGAGGAAACAATGATAATGACTACATTTTCTAGTGTATTCATTCTTTTGCACAAATTTCTTTTCAATCTGTTTAACCAACTTGCAAATGGCACTGCAGACTTCCAGCAGCAAGGTACCTGTGTCTCTATGTGTGGACAGCATTTGTGTTTTCAAGGTCTGCTGAGTGCTTCAAACCCAGTGCTTAAGTGAGTCTGCTGTTAACAGCTACATAAGCTGAGATCTTTCCTTTCTGTTAAAATATTCTTAAGCACTTCCTGAACATGCACAAAAGGCCTATACCTATTACTGATGTGTTTTGTCAGACCTGAGAATATTTCTGACAAGTTAGTACTGAAAGAGCCCATTAGGCTTTAAATGACATTAACTTCAGTTTTAAAAAGTACTGCATATCATAAATGATCTCTTAATTCACTCTTACTTATTTTCAAAGTAGAATTCAACAGCTGGCAACTGACATAGTCAGAAGGGGGCTCCCTGCACCACCATGCCCCAGGAAAAATAATGTCAAACTAAGTCTTTTATAAATTTATTACTATGTGCAAGGGAGAGTGAATATTCAGTCTTACCCTACAAGTGGAGTAAGCACAATTCTGTCTCCTCGTTCCTTTTCAAAGTAGTCATTGATTTCCTATGAATGCTAATAAGCAGTCAAAATCTGAATCTGCAATAAGCATCTTGTTTTGTTCCACTCTGTCTGGGTGTGTCCTTAGTTTTCCTGAGTGAATTCCAACACTAACTTGTAAGGCTAAAATTCCCCGTTGTGCTTTCTTCAACAAGAAAACCAGTTCCTGCCCTTCCTGCCTTGTGGCCTCATTTCAGTTCCCAACATCAATTAACTGCTCCATGAGTTTTGTCAGTGCTGGTGTTTGTGGCAGCATGCCACAAACCCGGTCACTGAAATGGTCAGAGTCCCAAAAACATGCAATTTGCCTTCAGGCACACTAAAATGTGCAGTAGAAGATGATAAAATTAATAAAAATAGTTCATTATAAAATGTATGAAAAATATGATAAAAAGTATGATAAAATAAATAAAATAGCCTGAGAAGAGTCAAGAAAGGTTAAACATATGTACTTCAGTTTGAGATGTATGTTGCAAAGAAAGCTTGCAGATCCACCTATTCTTTGCTTCCTTTTCTTCATAAAGATTAAAGGGCCACTGTGTGCACAATATTTTAGTGATGTTACAGAAAATCCTAACACAGCACAGTGGACTATTTGGAGGGAGCATAGTTGTAAAAGCTGAAATATCTTTAAAGTGATTTGTGAGCAGCAAGGCATTAGTGTGTTCCTATTGGGCTGTCTTGAGGCACTTGCAAAATCAGATTTTCTGCATGCCCTTGCTGAACTCCCACCGAAGTTGCAGGGCATGATTTCCTTGGATTTTTATCCGCCTTAATTTTGGGCGTCTTGTTTTCCTGCAGCCCAGCAGAGGTCAGTGTAATTCCGAGAATGGCGAGCAGTACGGCCAGGACAGTAATGCCAGGTTGCCGGGCTTTTAGGAGCCTAGCAGCGATCTGTCAACAGCGCGTCCTGTCTTTTGTCAGTACCAGCTGAATTAGAGAAAGGGTATGGAGCTGGCAATGAGTCAGTGTGAAGTCAGCTGTAGGTGGTGAGCTTGCTCCAGAAGCATGAAGCTGGCTATATCTTTGAAAGAGTTTTAATGTCAATTAGCAGTTTTTCAGATACTCTGGAGAGCAAAAGAATGGCCGAATCTTATTAAGTTCTTCTTTCAATGGCTCATTCCCTTCCTTTTCTGGCAACACTTTTTCATTGAATGAAGCCCCTCACTGGACTATAATGACATGTCAATTTCCTTCAAAACTTATAATATTAATGGAAAACATTTTGGGACTCTCAGTGTAATTTTTTTTTCCCCTTTTTATTTGTTGTTACTGACTTTGTTTGCCACTGTATTTCCCTATTCAGCTGATTTGTGCAAGGCATTTGCAAGTTCCTCTCAGCTTCTGTTGGTAGCCTCACCTGCTGAGTATGATAAACTACAAAACCCACTAAAATATTACACTAAAAATTTTGTTAAACCTGTAAGAGTTTTTGTTTTCTGAATTTTTTTGTAACCACTCTGTATCAAAGGTCTCTTCTTCTCTTGCACTGCACTTGGAGATGATTTGCCAGAGTGTTTTCCTACCTGTTCTGTGATTTTTATCACTACTAACAAGACAGTAGGCTAGGTTAACCTGGACATAACAAATGTTTAGAGCAATTGTCTTTTCCCCTGTGATATGAATCCAGCAATTGACTCTTTTGGTAGTTCTAGGACTGAATATTTGGTAAAAATAAGTACTCAGGCTCAGGTAAATCAGTTAGTAAAGCAGATTTTCATGGACCTGAGCATCTCCAAAAGAAGACTCATTTACTAATGTGTAAATTTGGGCAGCAGTGGCAAATAACAGACTGCTCCCTTACATATACTTTTAGGATAACGTTTCCATTATTGTATAAATAATTCTCACAATTATTGAAAAAGCCACAGAAAATCAATATGGGAATGGCTTGGTGCAGAGATCTGCCCAGCAGCATATATTTATTTACTCTTGAATTAGGCAGAAAACTTGAAACTGGTGCAGGAAAATGACACATTAGTCCTTGGCATAGTGTCCACAGTTCTGCTCAGCAGATATGAGCTCTGCTCAGCTGCTCTGTGGGGACAGCACATGAACCTGCCCCAGATTCTGATTGTGAGAATTTCTCCATTGTTAAGTCAAACAATTTTAATTTTTGAATTGGTGGACTGGTTATTTTCAAAGAATGATGTTTTTATATGTGTATTGGCACTGTCTTGCACTGTATATGGTGTACACACTACACTTGTTTTGGGAAAGTTAACTCTAGTTCCTGATACATTCAAATGGTCTAGAAAGAGCTTTTATTTTCAAAACATTAGCTAACGTAAACATACACTTATGTGTATTCTTACCTCATTCTTACCATCATTGTTAAGGATTTGAACTGTTTATTTGTTGTTGAGAAGCTCAGTCAAGGTGGGCATGGAGTAAAAATAGTGACTAATTTTTTGTCTAAATTACCATCATGTAGTAGTGGTAGTGCTGGTAGTTTTTTAGGGTGGTTTGTGAAAGTGAACTTCTTTCCACTAGAAGTTCAGTGTTATTACAGCACTTCGCACATTAGCCAGGAGTAGTGTCAGTTAATTTGACACTGGACACATTTTGAATATGGCTTCCAGGTTTAGTTTGAATAATTTCTTCAGTTTCTTGGAACAAAGTTCTTTTAGTCCTGTGGAAATGGGCAGAATGATAGTAAGATTACAGTATCCTTGCTTTTCTTCAGGGTGTGTTCTCTTTGTAGAGTCCCTTGGACAGGTCCCAGGCTCTCTCCTTGTTCCCTGTTCTTTAATTTCTAGTGGAAAGAAGAGATTCAACAACATTTGTTGTACAGAAAAGTTCTTGTTTATTCTTGTGCGGATAATCAGGCGCTGTCACCTAGGCCAATCCTTTGTAAAAATGTTCTGTAGCTGCAGCTCCTCTGGCTTTGTAAGAATGGACCCTATGGCTGTGTTACAGATGCATCACTGTTCTGGCTTTTACTTCTATAGAGGTTTAAGAAGCTGTAACAATTGCCTGGGCACTAACTGTGTTGGCAGCATTTCTCACTCTGAAAAAGGTGCTGGCATATCATTACTGTAACTGCTGCTGTCTGTATACAAGTGACATATCTTGAAAATCACCATGTCTCTAGGTCACTGGGAAGCAGGGGAACTGGAAGGAGAGAGATGAGATGTGCTGACAAAGTTTCTGGTGAGAGGAGTGTTTAAAAATGGCCATCTCTGAAAAAGTTAACCACTGATGTCTTTCATCTGGCCTTTTCTGTAGTGATCTGACATTTCTGTGTCCCTGCTGGAAGTTCCTAGTCCTGATGTGCTTAGGAATTACCTAATTTGGACTAATAAAGAAACAGTGATGCCCTTTTAAGAGTATTTTGACACATATCTATGTTTGCCTGATGATCATATTTTCTAGTCAGTGAGCATTACCTAATGGTGGCAGTGGGCCCTACTTATCCCCTAACAGAAGAGCAGTTATGAATATAGTACAGTTCTGTTCTGCTTAAATGGTAGACCTGAGGCTTCCTAGAAATACGGAATAATTAGTGACAGATCTTGAGGGATCCTTTGAAGGGAGGCAGCTAGGTGCAAGCTAGGTGAAGATTATGTGACAATTCATGCACCTTGTGACTTGCTTCCATAGAGTCCTCAGGAAAAAGGGCATCTGGAAGGGAACTGCAGGCCAGAAAAATTGGCTTGGCTTGCTGCAGACTGACCACAGAACTGGAATTCAGTTCAATCCATGTGCTTTTCTGCCTTCTTTCCCCATGTGCTTCTTCTGCTATGCACTTCTATAGTATTATTTGATGACCATTGATCTTTTGCATGGTTCAGGTTTTTTAAATATATCCTTTCTGAGTAGGATGTAAAATTCCAGGAGATTTTTCTTTTGAAATGACAGCACAGTGTGATTCAGAGAATGAAATACTCAGTTGTGAGACTGTGCTCATAGTTGAGAAATAATGCTATCTGCTAGTGTTAATATGCAGAATTAACATTATTTTACACTAATGCTGCTCATTAACCCTCAATATTGTAGTTTCACTGGCAAATGTGTTGGCTTGACATAGGCTAAGATAATCAGAGCTTTTCTTTCATTCTGTGATTGCACACATCCTCTTTTAATTAGGAAATTGCAGAGTAGAAGATCCTTTCAGGCTGCAATATGAAAAATGTCAGTATTAATCTACAATATTTGTCCCATTCACGATGAGCAATTATGAATGATGAATTATAAATGATAAATTATACACTGTGGTATTCATTTGTACTGCAACATGAATAGGTTTGCAATTCTTGTCCCATGCATAAGAAAACCCCCATAGCTTTATTCACTATGAAAATGTGATACAACTTTTCACTTCTCCTCAGGAGCTATTTGCTTTAACTTAGACTAGAATGTCTGCTGGTCACAGGTGTCCATTCCCTAGGAGAAGTTTGTGTTCAGGGTCCACTGAGGACATACCCAGCTGCAATGGCAGGGAGGCACATTGGTTGCAGACCAGGGTGAGCCAGCTGAGGCACTGGATACCTCACATACCTGTTCCTCCTTGCAGACTTGCCTTCTCACTGGGGTAAATGCAATGCCAAGCTATGGAAAGGGCAGAGTGAGGCTTTGGTAGCAAGCTTTCTATTGACCCTTACAGGTAGCACTTGGTGATTCTTGTTAGCCACGCAGGTGCAGGGCAGGTTTTTCCTCCTGTGAGTGGTGGGGTAATTAAAAGAGGGCTCTAGGGAGCATGGCACGGCTCTCAGAGCATGGCATGGCAGTTTGTGTGGCAGTTTGCACAGGCAGGGTTGCAGGTTTCCTCCTGCTAGTGAGGTTTTTAGTAAGTTGTTTCTTTTGGTTGGTTGGTTTCTGTTATTTTTGTTGTTGTTGTTGTTGTTGTTGTTGGTAATGGTTTTTTGCACAATCAAAAACTGCAATTAGTAAAAGTGTATGAAGCCAACCCTCCAAAAAGGATGTGTCTGTCCCGACCCATTCCTGTGCAGAGTGTTTGGGCTTATCAGTGGTACCAGGGGGCATTGCAGAAGAAGCCTGCCTGTGGTGTGAACAGGTGAGTGATCTCCTTTCGCTGGTGGCCAGGCTTAAGGAGGAAGTTGAAAGACTAAAGAGTATCAGGGAAAGTGAAAGGGAAATAGATTGGTGGAGTTCAGCCCTTCCATCCTTGAGGGAGATCCATCAGGAGTCAGAAGACTCCCATGTCTCCCACTGTCAATAGGAGGCAGTAGGAGGACACCTGGTGGATGAAGGGGAGTGGAAATGGGTCCCTGATTGAGGAGGTAATAAAAACTCCTCCCAACCCCCATCACCTACCCAGGTGCCACTTCAGAATAGGTATGAGGCCTTGGATCCAGAGGGTCAGCCAGCGGATGTAGAAGAAAATTATCTGCCCAATGAGCCTCCTACTTGCCAGACAGAACACCACTGCTGGCATTAAAAAGAGAAGGGTAGTCAGTAGGTGACTCCCTTCTGAGGGGAACAGAGGGCCCCATTTGTTGGCCAGACCCATCCCACAGGAAGGTCTGCTGCCTCCCTGGGGCCCGGATATGGGATATTACTGAGAGAGTCCCTGGGCTGATTTGACCCTCTGATTATTACCTACTGCTCATACTCCAGGCTGACAGTGATGAGATTGAAAAGGGGAGTGTCAGGGCAATAAAAAGGGACTTTAGGGCACTGGGTCAAGTGGTTGATAGGGTAGGAGCACAGGTCATGTTCTGCTCAGTCCCTTTGGTGATGGAGAAAAATGTTGAAAGGAACAGGAAAACCCATGTTATTAACAAGTGGCTCAAAGCAGAATTTTGGGTTCCTTGATTATGGGGCAACTTTTTTGGCACCTGGCCTGCTGGAACTGGATGGGCTCCATCTCTCTGTTAAGAGCAGAAGGATTTCAGCTCATGAACTGGCAGAACACATTGAGAGGGCTTTAACCTGAGGTTTGAAGGGGAAAGGGGATGCAGCTGGGCTCTCTGGAAGCAGGCCCAAGGGTGATAAGCCTGAGTTAGGGGTGAAATCAGCAGCCCAGCTGAGGTGCATGTACACTAATGCACACAGCATGAGTAACAAACAGGAAGAAATGGAGGCCCCATCGTTCAGCAGCAGAGCTATGATGTAATTGCCATCATGGAAATGTGGTGGGATGACTCACATAGTTGGAGGACTGCAGTGGATGGCTACAAGCTCTTCAGGAGAGACAGGGAAGAGGTGGAGGGGTGGCCCTTTATATTAGGGAGGGTTTTGATGCCATGGATATTGAAACTAATGATGCTGAAGTTGAATGCCTATGGGTAAGAATTAGGGAGGAAGGCCAACGAGGCTGACATCCTACTGGGAGTCTGTTGTCGTGCATCCAACCAGGAAGAGGAGGTGGACAACTCATTCTATAAGCAGCTGGAGAATGTTTCAGGATCACCAGCCCTTGCTCTTGTAGGTGATTTTAACCTACTAGACATCTGCTGGGGACTTAATACAGCAGGAAAGAGTCAGTCCAGGATTTTTTAGTGTGTGGAGGACAATGCTTTGTCACAATTGGTGAGTGAAGCCCACCAGGGGAGGGACTATGTTAGACCTGTTGTTTGCAAATAGAGATGGGCTGGTGGGAGATGTGGTGGTTGGAGGCCACTTGGGCCATAGTGATAATGAAATTATAGAGTTCTCAATGTTTGGTGAAATCAGGAGGAACATCAAACATCAAGACTTTTATACCAGATTTCTAGGGGGCTGACTTTGGCCTCTTTAGGAGACTTATTCAGAGAGTTCCTTGGGAAGTAGCCCTTAAAAATGAAGGAGTTCAGGAAAGGTGGGCTTTCAACAGAGATCTTGAGGGCACAGAACAGACTGTCCCTGTGTGCCGAAGGACGAGTCAATAAGGAAAACATCCAGCCTGGATGGGCAATGAGGTTTTGAAGGAGCTTAGGAATAAAAAGAGGGTTGGTCTCTTTGTCCCGGCAGCAACTGACAGAACCAGAGGACCCAGGCTCAAGCTATGCCAAGGGAAACATAGGTTGGATATTAGGATAAATAGTTGGGTAAAAAGTTTTTTACAGAAAGGATGATAAAGTAGTGGAATCATCACTGCCTGGGGAGTGGTGGAGTCACCATCCCTGGATGTGTTTAAAAAAAGGCCTGGATGTGGCACTCAGTGCCATGGTTTAGTTGAGGTGTTAGGGCTGGGTTGGACTTGATGATCTTAAAGGTCTCTTCCAACCTTGTGATTCTGTGTGTGTGATTCTGTGTGAAAATACTGGGGTTTTTTCCTCATGCTTGTTCTGAAATACTGAGCTCTCCCTTTGCAGAGTAGAAAGAGATAGACTTCAAAGCCAAGGCAACATGGAATCACCATAGTACTCTCAGGATTGTGAAGCCTATATTCCTCTATGGATCTGATCCAGAGCAGCCAAGTCTTGCTCTGTACTGCAGTACCCCTGTACATATGACTCAATATGGGCATGAAGGCAGAAGCCTTTCAGAGCACCCTGATATCCATTTGAAAACAGTTTTCAAACATAGATGTCACTATTTCACTGTGCTCATTGTCTGTTTGTTGCTGTGTAGTGCGGGCTTTGCTTACCAATATATACTTGCTGTTTCACTCAGACTTCTAAATGGAAGACTCTGCTGCTACCTGGCCAGGTTCAAATTTGTCTTTTAGGTGCCTGGAATAAATGCAGATTTTCAAATTCAACATGTCATTCCCTAGTATTTAACATCTCAACTAGTTAAAATCCAGAATACATTCAGCTTCTCTGGAAGTTGCCTTTACACTGGCAACCAGATATGATTTTGTCTAAATTTCATTTACTTAGAACTTAAAAACTGTTTTCTGTCAGGAAGTGACTACAGGAAAAGCTTTTGTTTCTCAACAGATCTGCTCACTGGATTCTGGAGGACAGGATAAACAAGTATTAACCACCTTTTCCTCTTGTTATCTTAGAGTTCACTCATCTAAAAGGAATACACTGAGTCTTCTTTTTGTATAGTTTTCATGAAGTTGCTTACTGAATGCCAACTTTTGTATGTCCTTTGAAAACAATGGGTTTCCCTGTTCCTGCTGAATGTTCTCACGATCATATGCAAACAGGAATTAACTCATCTTGACTTTCAAATCCCATGCTAAATTTGGGCTTGTCAGAAAGTACTTCATTTTAATTTGAACATACTGATATGAAGGTTCCAGAAGAATAATAAATGCAGAATGCCCACAAGACCTGCCTAAAAGACATCAGTATATCAGTTTAAAAAAAAAGAAAGTTTTTGTTTTAATATGAAGGTGGAGAATACAAATTGCAGTGTCTTAGTTACAATGGACACATTTCAGCCGTGAATGCTTTTACCAGCCACAGATGCCAGTTGTGCTTCTTTGTGACATGTTGGAACCCCACATGTCGTCTTAGTGTACTTCTCAGGTTCCTCCTGCTGTATTCAGTCTGTCATTCTGGCAATTGTGAACTCATGGTGTCCTTTCTTCCCACCAACAGAGTTTGGTGACATGGCACACATGTCACTGGGAGTGGTGTGAGAGCAGCATATGGTATTGCTGCAAATGAGGAGGGATTCCTTGTGGAAGCATGAGTGCTGGAAGTTTTACGTCACCTGGAAGCTTTTTTGTTCTTGACAATTGTTATTTTTGCTTTATTGAAATGGACATGTCTGTCCATAAGCAGTCACCTTGCCACTGCAACAGATGGGCAGGAACATAAGTAGCCAGGAGAATAGATCTGTATACCTCTCAAATGTGTAATGGTCTGACTCTCAGAAAGCTGTCACTGTAGTTCTTCATAGGGAACTTCCTTGGCATATGGCTAAAAGTGAGCTAGTCTGTTATTACTCAGTTACTTAAAAAATCCCAACTATCAAATGTAATGTGCTGTGTTTCCCTCTCTAATGAATAGGGAGCAGAATGTCCCGAGATAACAAAAAAAAAATCTTCAGGTTTCTCTGTTTATGTGAAGAAGATTCTAAGAACAACAAGGCTTGAAACCTCTCTCTGTGTGTGCTAATATGTGGTAAACACTAGTTGGTAGTTCTGTGTTCTATGAAGTGTTTACAACCCAGAAGCAGGTGATGGGTAATTGGTGCTTGAGCAATCAAGCAGCTGGAACACAGCTAATACAGAGAATGGATATTACAGTGTCTATAGTAGTGTGTTTTCTTCATTCTTGGTTAGTATTATAGATTTAAATAAAATAATAAATAAAAATAAATAATAAAAATAATAAATAAAAATAAAATAATTATTTTTTAGAAACTTTCCTCCTATAGATCTAATGAAAACTACTGACTCTTCAGAAACAAAAGCTGTCATGGAAAAAAAATAACACAGACAGCTCAGGTGTTAGATGTTGTGCTTGGCAGCATATTAACCAGCTGGGAGCTGGATGTTAGCAGCTGCATGTTCTATTTCTTGCCTTTGTGAGGGTTCTCTAAAGGCTGAGAACAAAGGATACAACCCTAAGAAGCCTGCTTCTTAGTTCTGCTACCCATGGAACACCTTGTAATACTTACACTTTCAGGTAATGAGAAAATCAGTATTTTCAAAACAGAAATTGATCCAATGAGAAATGTAAAAATAGGATCTTTCCTCAGAACTGCTGGTTTATGGGACTGGTCAGAGCTACGTGTAGAACATTAGAGAACATTAAAACAGAACAATTAATAATATTCAATTATAACAAAATAGAACATTCTTTAGTTTTATAGGGGAATAGGAGGTTGTTTGTAAGTCTTGGCTTTCTACTTCCATGCACATCTAGAGGAAGTTATGACCTTCACTCAAGCAGACACCTGCAAGGTGTTGTTAAATGGGGCCATTCAGGAATGAGCAGTAATGCACCTTTAGCAGTGTGCAGCACTGCAGAACCCAGCTGCACAAGGGTTTATTTCTGGGACAGACTAAGCAGAACCCCACACTGCTGCACTTGTAGTTACCCCTGGAAGGCTTGCCTTGGTCACCTCCAGAAAAACTTAGATAGCATGGTAGAGATGCCACTGGCCACTGCCCACAGCCCCAAAAGTGAGTATTAGATAATTCACTTGCCCTTGAAATGGAGGCATCAGAGTGTGTATGTGTGTGAGCCCTGCAAATTGATAAGCATTGATGCTGAAGCCTAGCCAAACATGTTCTCTGGCACAGCCTAATGTTCAGGCTGGAGATGCTTTTCCAAATCCTAAATTGCTCCTGGAAAGGGTTTCCTAGTTTTGAATCTAATCTCCTTTTTCTTTCTTTACAGATAAGCCAAGAAACAGGGTCCAAATTGCAGTCACTTGTAAAGTCTAGGCTTTTTTTCCATATATCCCAGTATATACCTCTTCATTTCGAGTATTGCTCAGAAGACTACTCAGTAGACTCAGAAAATAATGGAACCCTAATGTCCCAGATGTGAGTAAAAACCTTAAAATTATAATTTTCAACCTTGAGAACTAGTTTTCTGAAAACCTGATCTGTAGCGAAGAGCTAGTGAAAACAATGTTATCAAGATTAACTGAATTCCTGCAGGGCAACAGTGCCATTAATTATATGCTTAAGGTTAAATGCATTTCTGGGCCTAAGAAAGTAAATGATTTGAAAATAGAGAGTTACAATTAATTCTACATTTTAAAGGTAAACTGAAAACATGTCCATATACTTTTGTGTCCTTTATATTGCTGTTACATAGCTGTTAAAAAATTGAAAGCAAAAGCAGATTTCATTTTGCCTGGGAGTGAAAAGCACTTGGATATAAGACAAGTTTGTTACTGAAAGAAAAACTAAATACTGAAATAGGGATTTTAAAGTAGAGAATAAAGTAGCTTCTAAAGAAGGATTATAAGCTATGTGACTGCTAGAAAGATTGCATAATGCAGGCAAAAAAATTTTCTGACCATTTCCAGAAAAATGCACTTGAAAACAGATAGGACCAGAACACTATTTTATTACTTCTTGATCATCTTTCCTGTTTCTCTCTGAGTTGTTGTTTTTGTTTGTTTAGTTGGTTTGGTTTGGTTTGTTTATGTAGAGCAATGCATCTGAGCTAACATTGAAGCATAACTTGAGGAATTTTAGAGGGATAGCTGTATTTTAGGCCTAGGTTTAAAAAAAGAGAAAGGAGTACTTCTAGTCAAGGAATATTTTTAAACTTATCTCACTCTGCCTATGGGATAACTTCACTGAACTCAGATTCAAAGCCGCAGATTTGCACAAATATTAAGTCATCTCAGAAACTATGCATTTGTTTATTATAATTACCTGAAGCTAGAAAGATAAACAGTTTTGTTAAATGTGGGCCATGGCAGGTCAGGATTGCAGAAAACTTAATTTATTCAGCTAAAAAGCAAGGACTAGCCACTTAAAATTCCATGTGATTTAGGTGACTCATTCTTGGCAGTAACATACTACACCAGAATGGAAAATCATCTTGATTTGTAATACTAAATAGAAGCTCATATATACCATAATAAGATGAGAATGAGTATATGAGAAGAACTTATGTGTATTGGTTCAATTGAATTGAAAATTTGGGCACATGTTTTTGCTTGCTCTGAAATGATCTGGGAGAAGTTCAGAAACACTTGCTATGCTGTATCATAAACCAAACTGTATTTTTGCATCTCAAAATAGTGCTCTTGTGTGTGCCTTTTTATGCAATGTCATTCCATCATGGTGTGTTTTGATTTAAGTGAAGTGTTGCACAACTTCATAAATGGAGCTTTGATCTAAGAACAAGAAAAAGACACAACTCCATGAAATTAATTTTTCTGGAAAAGTACTTTCTTGGTCATATATGCTAACAGATGGTAAAGATACTGGAGATGATATGGAGGGCTTGATATTAATACATGTATCTATCTATCTATCTATCTGTTTGGGAAGGTTCATGGTGTGGGGGAGTAATGGAGTTTTTCCTATAAATCATGGAATCCTTAAAAGTGAGATTCTTCCTTCTTTTTGTTTTTGTCTCTATACAAACACCTACACACCTACAGATTTGAATATATTTTTAAAGCAGCTTGTGAAGTGATTTTGTTTTGTTTTAATATAAGATTTACTGTATTCAGAGTGGAAGAGAATAAAATTAAAAATGTGCAGAGCCAGACCTCTTCACTTTTAATGCTGAAGACAGCCTTTATTTAGACAGAATTTTTAAACAATAATGATGCCAAGGCTTGCTGACTTTTTTGCTACAGTTCTCTATGGTTCCTGGAATTATTTTCACAAAATGGAGCTAGTGGGACTGTTCACTGAAGTTTAGTTGTTCGTGTGGTTTGTTATACAGATAAGACCAAAATCAAGCCTTTATTTAAAGGAAAGTAGTCACTATGTGTTTCTCATTAAGGTCTTGATAAAAAAGGTCACTTGCAGGAGGTAGGTTTAGGTCTGTTGTGAAGGGTGGCACATATAGGCAATGAATATTACAACTGTACTTGTCATTCGCTGGATTTTTAACATTGGTAAACACACACCCTTGGAAGTTTTTTTACAAAGTTGTATAATTCCATAAAATACAAATGGACCATTGTGTTATGGAAAAGAGAATATCATTCTTGTTTGGACCTGTCATGCTTGTATGGTGCTGCAGTATTGAGGTGGTTTTGAGGTAAAACCTAAACAGAGAGACTGGCCCATGCTCCATTCCATGTCTCCTACATACATATTTATATGAATGCAGGATTAGTAATCTGTCTGAACCCTTACAATTTATCTGGTGATTGTGATCATGATAATGTGCAGTTCCTATTAATTTATCACCTACGAGATTTATTCCAAATTTTGAAACCTCTAAACACAACAAATGATTACAGGAAGAGGAGAGCATGACAAGAAAACATTTTCTTCAGTTTTCTAAAAATTAGTTATGTAGGAGTCTATTATTTCAAAAATAGCCTATGTTCATGAGCCATTATTCATGTAATTTAATCCAGTATTTGTTCTAGCTTTGGATTTTTAAAGCAAAGATTTGCCTTAAAACTGCAATGTTTAATATATTTGACAACTGTAATATCTTAAAAGACTAAAACCATCAAATCCATAACTTTTTTAAGGAAAGGGAGCTTGTGTAGTTTATTGATGGCTTTAAAATTTCTCTACTAATTTGAATACAAGATGCACAAGAATAAACTCTCTCAGCGTTTATGTACAGCATTGTCATATTTTAGTGTTCACAAATCCTATTTTTATACATATGGTGTATGTAGTATATAGAAGTAAGATGACATGAGGAATTATATAAAACCTCAGCTAGCTGGTGTTTTTTAGTAATATTTAGTAGTATTCCTAATACTTTTATCTTTCTTCCCCAGAAATTACCATTGATACAACTGTATATGTGATAGAAGAAAACTGACAACTGGGCTTGCCTTTAAAATACTAAAATTGGCTATTCAGGACTCAACTGTTCTCTGTGTTTTCTTCATACTGTTTTCATTTGTTGACATCAGTCAACACAGTTCTGAATTGGGATTTCATCTCACTCTTGTGACTTTGACTCATGTGAGTGAATCAGCCATTCTAAACATCACTTTAGGAATCCTCTGTACAGATTATCAAGAACAGTACTTCTATGATACAAATGTGATGTGATAAACATACATTTTATCTAAGATTCTAGCATCTTAATATCTCTGGGAGAAGGACAAAACATAACAGAAACTTGTTAAGTGTGCTTAAAAATGCATTATTTCACAAGTAAGTGACAGGCAATGGTCAAATGTATTCCTCAGGCAAACACTCTGAAACACTTCAAATGAGCATTTCTCTGCCACAGATTGAAGTAGTTCCTGGTGACAATCTTTTGTGAGTAAATGTTATTAGCACAAGGTGACAGAAAACAGATTGCCTATGCAGGTACAGAATGCAAAAGAGTAGGGCTGTGCACAAGACCTTTGTCATAGAGGAAAATGTCACTGACAAATAGAGGGCAGAAATATCTGCACATGAGCTGTATTTTCAGTATCTCAGTGGGATGAGAAGTCTCAGTACAATTGGTGGGAGATGTGGAGTGATGCTCCAGGGCAGTAAACAAAGTACTTTTCTGCCAGTGTTCTTCACCTTGCAGATCTTCTAAAAAGCACTCTGGTAGATGTGCCTTTTATTCTCAGCCTTAGCCTGTTGAGACTAGGCCTGGTTTTCACAGTTGGAAATAATGCATGAAACCTCAGATTGAAAATCAGTGACCATGGCCAGTCTTTTCAAATGTGAACTCAGTAAACTCAGATGGTGAGCTCTGTTCCTGGGATTTGATGTAGCTGATGCTTAATTTTGGGCAGCTCTAAATCACATGCTGAGCCTCAAATATTTGTGACAAGCAGAATGAACACCTGAAGCTGAAACACTGTCTGTGAGTGCCATTTTATGGACAGACAAAAAAAGTGAATATATTTCCTCTGACTACACTTAAAGTTTCCTGGAACTAGGCCAGCTTTGGCCTGCAGATCATATAGCTTCATTACCATGGCTCTGATCCTGAGTTAATAAGCTGTGCTGAGCAAGCTCATGTGTCTCTGCACCTGTCTCCAGAGCTCCTTGAGGTAGTAGAAAAAGATATGTGTCCTTTGGGAAAAGCTGAAATGCTTCTTTTGTGATAATTGCAAATTCTGTCTTTTAAACCTGCCCTATTAATTCTATGGAGTTTTCAAATTGATGAACCCAGAGAATGGATCTTGTGTAATAAGAATTTATCTTGAAAAAGAAATCCAGCTAATTTATTTATGTGGCAGTCCTCCTTGCTTCATTTTTTTTTAAAACATTTTCATCTTCAAAAGTTGGGGATGTATTGAATTTTTGAATACAAAGGTACCCCAAATGATAATTTTATTTAAGCTAGTTTGATGACATCACAGTCACTGGAAGGTACTTCACCATAATTTTTGTACTTCCATTTAAAGCTCCACTCACATGAGAAACTTGCTTTTTCTACTGCTGGTTATTCAGATAGTGATACTTTGAAGTTAACAGGATTTGAGTTCCTATGCAGTTTTCATGATGAAACCTAGTAAGTATGGAGACACTTCAGTTGCAAGCACAACTTCATATTTGGAATAAATTTGACTAGCCTCATTTATGGTAATTAAATGTTTTGTAAGCATAGGCTTTCAGTATGTGCCACTATTGCTAGCTGTCAGGAGTTTAAATTGAAATAATTACCATCACATCGCCATTGTGGACTCTTTTGTAGTGAACACTCAGGTATTTTGTAAAATGAATGTAATAAGCATGTATTTTCTCTTCTCTTCACTAGGGATCTTGCTTGATAAGCTCAAATAAAATGTAGAGTACATTTGAATCATACTTTGGTACTACTTCAAACCTGCTATTCATGAGTAAAGAAAAGTTGTCATGGAAACTTGAACTGCGAGATGCAAGACAATAATTTTATTCAAATCCTTTATTCAATGAATATGTTCCCTTGCTGTTAATTAAGTGTGAATTACTTATGGTTTCCTTGTATTTTTCTGTTATTTGAAATAAGTTGCTAAGCAATTTCTGTTAATGTAAATTCTGAGTACTTCTTTGCACATATTTAATCTATGACATTGAAAAGGTTTATTAGTTTTGGTTGAGAAAAGTAGTCACTTGATAGGGTGTGTTTTGCTTTTCCCGATGCTTCAGATATGTTTCTCTTAAAAAAATATCCTTTTTTTCTTAAGTTCATGGTTTTAATCTGAAAACTTCTATTTTTTGGGTGCTTACTTAACAGACCATCTTCAGGGAGACATTCCTGTTCTCTTCACACATTTATTATAATAGTTGTTGAATATACAAAGGCAAAAGGTATTGAGTTTGTGTCTTGGGCATACTGTAGTAGGCTTTCATGGAGAACTTTTTCCCAGGCTGATTGATTAGTTAGGAAGCAATTTATCTGACAATATATGACCTTAGTGCTTCAAACAGGCTCTATGCAGTGAAGTACTTTTCTGTCATGAGTAGAATATTGTACATTTGGGAATAGTCATTAAGTTAGGATTTGCTTTTTCCCTAGTCAATTTAAAAATGATAAGCAATGTTTATGGTATATTTTGTTGATACTTTTTTTTCAGGTAGTTGTAAAAATTGTTCTTATATATGAACGAGTTAGTGTACAAGTAGCTGTTTTTATTAAGAATGAAGCTGAAATACAGCCAGGTATTTTTTATAAATTGATGAAATGTGTATAATTCAGGCTGCTTGGTTTTGTAGTCTGTTTTCATGATGACCATCACAATGTGCTTAGTATTATATTTAAAAATGTTAACTATTTTTATTTCCTTACAATTAGTAAGAATTACATAGTCTGGACTGGAAATCATGGAAACGTAATTTCTCTGTGAATTCACCGTTTTAATCTAGGCTGCAGATTCACTTCTCCAAGTGAATTTCTTCAAACTGAGCTGTTTTCATGGACAAGTTACATGGGCAAGTTACATTTAAGGGTGGAAGATGCCTCTTTCTGTTCCACAAAGCTCTGCAGTTGCTTCTGTGTCTGACTTTTTATATGACTTTGTGCTCATTTACCCCCCTATTTATGCTGCTTTTTCTTCCCCTGTATCTGCTGTTCTAATTTATGTGGATTTTCAAAATGCTTTTCCACTAGGGCTCTTCCTTGATGTTGGTATCGATTGTATCAAGTCACTGGTGTTACTTGTGGAGTAAGTTAGCTCTGAAAAAGTGTGGCTGACAAGTAGCTGGGTGGCTCTAGCCACCAGTAGCCTGATTGCCTTTTCAGCAATTTCAAACTCCTGGGAGATGGGTTGATTTTAGTAGCTCCCATTCCTGTATAAGGCATTCTGGAAATAGGACCAATAGAAAGATTTTGCCAGTATAATGTTAATGAGTTAAGCTGAGTCAAAAGATTTTCCTAACAGAGCTGCAACTTTATATGCAAATTTTCTAATGCATACTAGCAACAGCCTTGTGATTTTGCTGTTGTTTTGGTTTGGGTTTTTTTCTTGACGAGGTATGTCTCTAACAGTTTTGACACTTAGACGCTGACCAACATTTCTGGACATGTCATTGCAGGGCTAACAGCAACGGGCTTGAAGAGTTGAACTTCAAGAGATGGAAGTGGAGATGCGGACTGATAAGCAAAAGTTAATGACAAGGAATGTCATTTCTCTGCTTTTTCTCTCCCTGATGTGCCTTTCAGTGATAAAGGCTTTATCTGCTTAGATGAACTGCTGTTCATTTTTTTACTCCTCCAAGACTGAGACAAAAAATTGTGTTGTTTCAGTTGATGTAAACATGAATAAAACTTGCCTTCTTATGTAAAAATCTTGTCTATCCTTCGTTTTATGGCTATGCTTTCTTACCACAGCAAGATGTGGCTTGACTTCAGAATCATACAAGTAATTTCTTATTGATTCTTTCTAATCTTTTGGCATGTCATCGTAAAAATAATAGTTCAATCCCTACCTTATTGTAAGCTTTGTCAAAATCACTGTTTGTGCTTAGACAGACTTTGAAAAAACATTTTCTGAAAAAGATCTCATTCAGACAGCATTTCAGATCCTGAAAATGCTCATAGCACAAACAAATAATTTTCATTTTCAGAACCTGATGTTTGAGAGACTTGCTTAGAAGACAAGTAGTTTATGCTTAAGAAAAGGTAGTGTAAAGTGAGTGAAAATTATCTTCTCCAGAGGCTTTGCTTTACTTGTTTAGAAGACTAGCAACAACATGTTAAAATAGACTACATAAAAACTCTGTTTAGTAAGAAGAATTCAGTGCACTTGTAAGGAAGAAAGGAAGAATTAGTTCTCCATTGTTTCTTTGTAGAACTTACTTGTGCAAGAAGAGAACGACTTTATGAAATATCTTGAAATAAATTTTGTCTTGATAGGAGTTCTCAATGGGACACCAGGTCTTCTTATATTAAAAAGAAAATACGATGGTGAGCCATATGTACAGTTACCTGGGCAGACCAAAAGAAATGATCCATGGTGTACTACACTTTTCGAACTGCTAGCAAAAATCAGTGTCCAATTTTCTAGTGTTTGTTCAGAGAAAAGTAGCATTTCAGTCTAACAGTAGCAAAACATCATCATTAAACTAGTGAAAAGTCCAATGCTTGATCCAGTTTCTAACTCAAGGCTACTTTGGAAATAACTATTCTTTTATGCATGCTGTGAGGGATTGGAGGCTTGAGGTTAGAACAGCCTTTTGAAATAACAAGATTTCCATGTTCCATATCTTAAGTGTTTGTGATACCAGGATTGGACATCTACAATTATTCTGCTCATCAGATGACCTCTGTGGAGGTATTATATTTAACATTTGTTTAATGATCTTTTTAAAGGAGTGATAGTGTAGGTTTTATTTCAACTAGGCTGTACACAAAACCAAGGTTTTGGCCTGTTTGGAACCTCTGTGCCTGTAGAAACAAATATTAAGTACTAGCAGCATGGTGATTAAGATGGACATTGTGTATGAAAGATGGCCTTCATTAGCCAGAATTAATTTACCACTCATTATTCACTTTATACAATTATGAGGCCAAATCTGAAGTACTGTATCCCTTTTTGAGACCCCAGTATGGGAAAGTTCTTGCCAAAACTCAGGTGTGGTCAGCAGTAGGTGCTTTGAGCACATAACATATTCTGACTGAAGGCGATGGGTTTTTTTGACTCAATTTTCAAAATACTTAATTCCTCAACTGTGGAATGAGGGCTGTTTACAAGATGAAACCCCACTACTCCCTGGGTTGTGAGCTTGAAGGACAAAAGGCGACAGTCCCAACTTGCAGAAAAAGTGATTCTAAGTATGTATAAGGCAAAAAACCTGTTAATTGTGAGTCATTTGGCACAGGTGCCCCGTGAAAATATTTAATGTTGATCTCTGGAGATTTCTCATTGTAGGCCAGACATTGAGCAATCTAATCCAACTTGAAGACTCTTTGGAGACCTGTTTTGGGTAAGAGCTTGGACCAGACAACATGCAGGGACAACTTTACTGATTCCACTTAAATAAAGGATAAATGTGAACAAGATGAGGAGACAGACATATCAAAAAATTCCAAGTGCTAATCACTTTCTATGGGTTTTGTGTTATTAAAGTCTTTTTCTCATATTTGTAAGTGCTAAAGATCAAGTGTTTTAAGTGGTACTTTGGATAAAATCTAATTCCATCAATAATGGATGACTTTGAAGAAAAGCCTAATTTTTGAGATTTTAAGTTTTCTTTTTTTTCCCCTATAAGCAGATGGAATATATTGAAGTAAAACTTCGATACATCAATGTAACATTTCATGTCTTGTCATCTGTTTATAGCATTTCAGACCATCCATTGCAAATATCACAACATCTGAGACTTGGAACATTAGTGATAAACAATTAAACTTATTAGTTAGCTAGCTCTAAAAATAGACTTAATTCTTTATCTTTATCAGTCAACAACACCTGTGATGGAATTCTAATTTCATTTCCCCCTTCAAGTGCAGAAACCATGAAATTACCCAGAACAGTAAGATACAGAGAAGAAAGTTTATCATGAAAAATAAAAGCTGGAAAGTGTAAGACAATTGTGTTCCATGCACCATCTATAGTAATTATATCCTTGGCTTGCCCCTCCTGTAAGAAAGGAAGAGGCTCTTTTGTTGACACTAAACAGGTGGCCAACCCACCATGTGTGGAGATAAGATCGATGGAGATGAATCAAAGTATCATTTTGATAATGACAATTGTATTTATTTTTAAACAAAGATGTTTAGTTTCAAACAGGTCAGTTTGGAGTCAATAACAGATAATGCAGAAAGCTAAAATAACATTCAAAGCTTTTTCTGTGAAGTTCTTTTAATTATGTTTGATTTATTTTTTCCTTTGAATTTGGACCATGAATTTATTTACAACACAGTTTCATGTGGAGGTGTGTTGAAGAGAGAAAGCTTTTGGTCTTTTGGATGGACTATAAAACATGCTGTCTTGTTCATTTCCTCCCTTTTTCTTTTGTACAAAGCTTCCAGCTCTTTCCAAGTAATGAATAGGTGTTGGTATTAGTAACAGAGATGGAAAATTCAGATCATTCAAGAAAAGGTATGATTGGGGTCAAGTTATGGAATGCCACCCATATCCTGGGAGGTGGGGAAAAAAGAGAAGGAAAATGGGAGAAAAATAAAATACCTGACTAATATTGTTCCATGAGCAACTATGCTGGTTTTTTTCCATCCATTTCCAGATCTAGACCCTACAATTACTTGAGAATTAAATAATTTAGCAATTATTTAAATAACAAATTATGTAAAGCCTAATTAACCATAATACACCCATCAGAAACATGAACAAATGTAGAACAGCAGGGAATAGATCTACCCACACAAATTCTCTTTCTTCCTGAAAGACCTAGCACAGATAATTGCCTTCCTCTTGGTCCAAGTGACTAGAAAACATTTGGGGCTTTTAAGGATATTCCAGTGAGGAAAAGAGACCAAGCAGTGAGCTGAGTTAGTTTGTTCTGGTGTGTTTGTTTGCAAAAATTTGTTGGTTTTTTTTTTTTCCTTTTTTTAACAGAAGAGTAATCAAGTAATATCCTCCTCATAGTCTTTTAGTTACAGACCAACCATGGTCTTGTACCTCTTTTTATGCCCAAGCAATTCTGATTTTTTTGTCCTGCTCTATCAGCATCTCACTTTTTTCCTAATTTAAGTGCCCAGCATCCATTCAAACTTCACATAAAAATATATAGCAACAGAATTCCTTTGCCTGTAGGAACAGAATTCCTATGCCTGTTCGGTGAGGGGAGATATCTGAACCAGGTTCAATGAGATTCAATTCAATGTCTAACAATACCCATTGCACTAGTCTAAAAAATCCCAGGCAGGTTTTATTGAAAGATGAAGATGTCCTGGAGCTAGGCTATAGAAGAAAATGCCTTCCATCACTCCCTTTCTTATATTTTTTGGAGTTCCAGGTGGACCAGCACCTTTGGCAGATGCATTAATACTATCCCATGAGGAAAAAGTAATTTTTCCAAATGGACAGCTCTCAATGTATTCAGATCAGAGCTTATGCTGTTAAATGTCACCTAGAATCCAACAGATAATCTACTAAGGTCAAAGGGTGTCAGTAACTACACACTCTCAGGAAGGGGTATCATTGAAAATCAAATCCTTTGTCACCTTTTCAAGCCTGGAAGAGGAAACCTCATTAAGATCACACTGCAGTACAATAGGGTGAGTAAGGTGTGGATAACAACAGAGAGGTCTAAACTCAAAATCTGGGTCCTTAGACCATGCCCAGAATTAGATGGGAAGGAGCTGCCTTGGCTATTGAAGCAATATGATTATCTTACCCAATTGGGAAACTAGCTAAGGTAATTTTTACAAGATAAAGAAGCATAAAAATGTGAGAAGGGATTATTGCTAAGTGGGAGTGGAATTCAATTGAATAGGTGAGTTTTTTCTAGGGGGGTTGGAAGAGCAAGCGTGAGTCCCAGTGTTGAAGTCATATTGTCACCCCCTTTTCCTCAGCTTTCCCCTCCTGGAGATCACCAGCTTTATGGCAAACATCTGGATAATGGCCAGTGAAGGCACTTTAGCCACTGCTGTTTCCAGCTCATCACAGCAGCAATATAAAATTTGGTCCACGTTCATCTCCTGTTCCAGTTTGTGAGCTGCAGTGACCACCCCTTGAAGCAGCTGCACTTAGTCTTAAAATCCATACCCACACCAGGTGGAGTGTGGCTGAGCAGATAGAGGAGGATGAAGTAGGGCTGCAATGGAATAATGGTTTGCAACAACACCAAGCTTAGCTGTCAGAAATTCATACAAATTCTATCAAATATCTGGAAAGATGAAATGGAAGCTTGCCAAGACATGACCTGTCAAAGGCCTGAAGAATTCAAATGATTTGTTTTTACAAACCTGCATAGCCACTATACAGGTTTTTGTGAATTTCACCAAAACTGGAAATAAAATTACCCTCATCCATGTGGAAACCTTCTATATCATGGGAAATGTTCTTGGAGAATGCGGCACTGATGTAGCCTGTATTAAAAATGTGCTTTATATCAAATGGAAGGGAGAGCAAAAAAGAATGAAATACAGATCGTAAAGAAAGCAGATGTCATTTGATGTGATCTAGTTGAAACTTGTAGTTGCTTCACCCCTGTACAAAATTTTAGCAGAGACCTTCAGAATTAATACAAACCCAAATTCTGAGATATTTTTATTGTCTTAATAATCTCCTTTCTGAGTGATGGTTGAGACCCTCAGAATACATAAACCAAAATACTTGTTCTGTGTTCATGCCTGCTGTATAATGATCTAATTACTATTTTTATACTCCTTTGGTGACTATGAGTAAAAATTGGCTAAAACCAATGCTGTTTTGTTGATGTTGTGTTTGATTTTGCTGCTTTTGTTGTTTTGATTTTGGTTTTGACATGGTGGGGCTTTTTTAAAGGTGGTTGCTGACAAGAGTCTTATCAGTTGTATTTTTGTCTATATCCTAATAACAATCCCACAGCAAATCCACACTGTAGGTTTGTGTTCAGTGTACTAGAAACAAAAGTCAGGAGCATAGATATTGGAAAGGTGTTCTTTATTATGTGTGCATTTCTTTGAGATAATTTAAGGGGATATTTAGATATTTGCCTGCAAACGAGGCCCTGCAGTATTCTAAGATAGGCACAACAGTAGAAATATGGCTATCTGAGCTCTTACTTAGGCTCCCTTTTGGTTTTAGCTGGCCTAGATGCAGCAGTTTCCATCAGAAATCTTGTAAGAGATGGTCCTGTACCCCAGGTGTTACCACCCCAAATTTTTACTTGATCAAATCAAAGTTCTGAATGTGAATTGTGAATTGTGAATTGTGAATGTGAATGCTGAAGGGGGACATGCTGCTTTTTTTGCCACTAATGCTTGGTGACAGCAGAGTCATCAGTTTTTAAACCATGACATTTGTCATCTAACATTGGCAATGTCTGTGAGTCAGCATGTTTAGCACAGCACGTGCACAGCACTGTGTCCCATGGGTTCTTGAGATGACCTTTATGGCTTGCCAAGTCATGGTTTTAGTTACAGCAAATCCAGAGCTGTGCACACAAGTCCTACACCGCTCTTTCTATATATTGCATGTATTTATCCTTTTATTTCTGGAGTTAGATCTGAAGAAATCAGTATGCTTAGCTCATCTCAGAGCACAGTGGGGTGTTGCTTAAACTGACTGATGTCTTGCACGTGAATAGTGAACGAAGGTCAGATAAACCCAATGTATGAATGCAATGCCCCGGTTGAAGCAAAGAACTCAGACAACCCAGGCTTCATAATTTATCTAGTGCAGCATTTTTGCTGGTAGCACAGCTCTGTCTCTGCTGAGTGCGTTGTCATCAGTGCCTTTGTCCATATAATCCTTATTAACATTATAAAAGCCCCATGAGGCCCCAGTCCTCAGCACTTTACCAATGCCACCCTACAGTCAAGAGCCCAGTCCTGGAGAGCAGTCTGAGTCTGTAGGGTACAATATTTCCTTTGTCTAGATTCAATAGCACAGCAGAACCAAGAAGATTCACGTGTGCCTGTGTGAGAGGAGAAGCCTTGGACTGGTCACAGCCAGTCTGATGTGCTTTTTATTCCTCTTATTTGCCTGCTTTGTTTTGACTTGTTTTATAGGTGCAACTGAATTCTCAAGCAGGATTGAATTTTTATGCCTGAAATTGTTTGTTATATGTTTATACTGAAGTAATACATCTACATACTGCTGTTGTAAACAGCATTGTTTTGTGTCATACAGAAATTTGTGAACTTGCTTTATTGGCTCTTGTCTCTGGCATAATAAAATCCATCTGTACTTGGAGCAAAGAGATAAGGCTTGGCTGAATACAGGACTATTCCTTTTTGTAAATTTTTACTCTTTCCATGAATTAAGGGTTGTTCTTTACCCTCTCTGTTATCTTGTCTCCATGGTCTGGATAAGTTTTTGGAATGTAAGAATTCAGTCAACATTAACTTTGTTCCTCTGTTTTTGTCAGTTTAAGATTGTTTCTGTGACAGCAGGAAATGAATTTTTTGAAGAAAAGTATTTGGCTCTGGAGGTTTTCTTAAAGATCTACTGTTATCTTCCATAAAATGAGAACAAATACAGTCAATTATTTTGTTGAACCTTTCTGTACAGCAATTCTATTCACATATGTATAGTTACTAATACTATAGTGTCTAATCATTTGCACTTGTCCTCCAGACAGACCAAACATGGTCCAGTTTCAGACAGACTAAACAATGCATTGCTGTGTCCACAAATGAAGTGTTATGTTTTGCTTTATATCAGACTTATTTCATGTCAGGATGGATATCAATAAAGAGCTAGTCATACAAACATATATTAAAAAATTGCAGAAAATAAACTCTTTAAACTCTTTCCCACATTTACAAGGGGACAGGATGAAGTCTCACATGATTTCTGGTTAGTCACACTGAGCAGCAGCTAACACTGCAGCACCCATCGTTCACTTAATTTCTTTGTCTCTACGGTTGACCCTGCTCTAGATGAGACAGTGTTGATCACAGAAGAAAATGGGCCCCCAGTCTGTTTCTTAAGTAGAGCTCTGCAGTGAAAAGCATAGGATTTTCTGTCCATGGCTTACTTTGGTGTTTGAGTTGCTGAAGTACTGACAGCACTATCTATAATTCAGTGATAAAAACTGTAGCACTATACACATGAATGGGTGCTGTTCAAATACCAGGACATCCTCAGGCTAGACCACTGATATCAACAATTATTTTTATCCCCATCTGAAAGATTCTGAAATCGAAGTGACTATCTCACCTCAAGTCACACTGCAAGTTAGAAAGCACCCATGAGTGCTTAATATATGTTATATAATATGCTGTATAACTTAGCACATATATTTAATATATATTAAACATTCACTGGTAGTTTCTAACTTACTGTGTGATTCACAACTGTGCAAATCCCTCCTTCAGTTTCTGAATATATAAATAGTAAACCCATCAGTGTTTATATTTTAACATTTTGTCTTGCTTTTATTTTTTCCATTCTGCCCTCTTGCTGTTCTTTTCCATGCACCTGGTAATTGCCATGTTTTAAAAGGCACCTTTTTTAGCTCCATCAACCTATCTGCTGTGGGCACTTAGGAAACAAATTTCTGAGAATTTCTGAAAATCTTCTGTCAGTTGTACTTGAAATTACAGTACCTTTAGATTTGATCTATTAATTGAGTAAAACATTTTAATCTGTAGATTAATCAGAAGCCTATGATCCTATAAGCCTATGGCTTATATTTTATTCTAGGATTTATAAACATATAACAAAGAAGCCACTAAAACCAAATAGCTAGCAAAATGATCCAGTACTCATTCTTTCTGAAAGAATTATACCACAAATGTAAACAGATCAGAGGATATTTAATTATTTAGGTTTAGATTTCAGGTGGGACATATACAAAGTAAAATGTGAATACAAGAATAACTTGTTTGCATCTTTGAAAACAAGGCCTACGGAGTCAGGCATAACACATTTATTTACCGCGAGGAGAGAGAATATTTGCTTCTAACTGATTTATAAAATTCTTCCCTTCAGCAATATGGAAGTAATTTTGTGGTCAGTGGGATCTATTGGATGTCCTTTCCTAGTTTAAGTGTTAGATATTGTATGTGAGGCATGCAGTTCTGTGTGTAATGTACTCCATCTGTTACAAGACTGAAAGGCACATTTGGTGCACGCGCCTGCCAAATGAACTGCTGTGAGCTGCCAAAAGTGTAAGATGTTAAAAGGGAGAGAAGGTTGAATTTCCTGATTGTCTAATGCCTGTGAATGTAGCAACTGGAAAATAATTTCTAGTGTGGCATACAGTGGAAGAATACAAGATTATTTATATTCCACTGTCTTTGGTGTTTCCAGTCATTTCCCTATCTTCCTCCCTTGTCCACAGTTGTCTCTCTCAGCAGTGAGCGGAGGTTTACTGCCACCAGGCATTACTCAGTCTCTCCCTGAGGTGCACAATCAGGCATCCTGTTTTTCCCTTGGAATCTCCTTGCCTTCTGTTTCAAAAATATCACTTCTCTGCTAGAAGTCATGGCTACCCAGCAGAGCTGGGATTTTTTAAGCCTAGGAACCAGACCAATGAGAAGATTCTGGGTGCATGATGCATCCAGTTAAAGCAAGGCAAACCTGAAACAGCTCCAAGCTCCCTACCCTGATAGGGTAGAAAGTGTGCCCACAGTCACAGAAGAATGCATCTCTATGCTTTTCCTCCATTCCTCCTGCTCTGTGCAAGGGTGACTTGCAGTAGACAGGGGGACATGACAGTCAGACAGCTGCAGACTGCTGGTGCATTGCTAAGGTGTGTTACCCCTGCTCAACTCAGAGCCCTGTTCTTGCTGCTTTCCTCTGCAGAGGAGTTAGTCCTTGGCCAGTGAAGGAATGAAGGAGAGGACAGAAGGATTTTGGGGCATGGCTTGACCCCAGCTTCCTCCTGTGGCCTGTAGGGCATAAAAGATGCTCCCCTTCTCACCCTCACAATAAGGAGAGGGCTGTGGAAGACTTGTAGCCTCTGAATTGTGCAGTCAGGGTGCTGCCTGCATCAGCATTGTGCTGGACTGACATCATAATGCTCAAATTAAACAAAAGTAGACTGACCTGAAGCCCTGTGTCCCCACAGTCTGTGGAAAAGAGGTCTAAAGCTTGGGTGGAAACCTGCTTCTGTCCAGTGGTGGGGCCATGCACATGGTGAGTGTATGGTGCAAGGGACAGACCATTTGCAAATCTAAATATCTGATATTTAGAATGCTTTGCTATTTGATTCCCTGAGGATCATGTTTGTGAGCAGAGGACATATGGTGATGGATAATAGATGGAAAAGGACAAAACATACTGATGTCAGTGAAACAGCAGCAAGGAGTGAGTAGGAGTACAATGAAATCTGCAATGGCAAGATCATCTCTCTTTTCTGCTCTCTCAGTTTCTTCCATGAATAAAAGATAAGTCTGTCAAGGCTATGGTCTAGACTGCATATTGGAGCAATTTCTGCTGAAACAATGGGACCACAAAACAGATTGCACTGAAACTTGAAGGTTTTAACAGGTTTAAAATTCTAGTTTCCCTTTTGAGAATGTTTGCTTTTGGGACATTCTGCTTGAATGGGTAGCTCTTGGATGTGTTGAAAGGGTTGAGTTTCCTTTTGCCTGTGCAAACAAAGCTGAAAGCTCTGATTTAGATAGAACTATTGTGTGTGTTAATTTAATTGAGCAAACACAAACAGCTATAATGAAAGAAAAGTATTTCTGTGCTGTACTGCAGGTGGGTGTTGCACTTCTCAGGGATGGATTATTATGTTGACAGGACCTGCCCTAACACAGTTTGATATTGTCTTTCTTTTTGCTGCTTCTCATGGAGATTCAAGGTGGTAAAAAAACCCCAATCAGCATTATAAAACCAAGAGAAAATAATGATGCATAAAATATAATAACAGGGCAGAATTACATCTGACCCAAAATTCTTTCTAAATGGTCAGTGAGGTCACTTGTGAATAATGGTACCAAAGCTCAGGAAATTATATAGGCTAATAGACAAGAAATTTTTTTAGGTAGTCCAGTACAAACTCAGTTTCAGGTACCAGTTCTGTTCCTGAGTACTCAGTTTGATGCATGGCAGTTAACAGGTAATTTCACCTGTATCTTCTCTCTTGACTGCTTCTGGATGGAAGGCACATCATGGGAAAAGACTGCAGCATTACAGCAGCTCCCAGCTGCTTGGAAAGCTGCACAAAAGCTGTTGAAACTCAGTATAATTTAACATTAGCAGTAATGGTGATCACCTTGGGCAAAGGACTAGAATTGCTCCAGGGCTGGCTGACCACCCTCTAGCTCAAGTCCAGTGAGATACAGAGCATGAGTAATCCCAGGGATACAGAGACAACAGTATGAGGAGTTTGAGGATTATTGGTACATCTTTTTGGTATCTAGTGATGAAACCAACTTGTACACCCTAGCCAAGAAATGTGAGGCCATGGTGTTATTAGCTGCTCCTTTTATTACAGATCTGTCAGTGAGTGGGAGAATCAGGATGACATATGCACGTGTCTCACATAAGGACCTAGCACCAAAAATGACAGAGCAAAGGAGGAATTTTTCCAGTTGATAAAACAGGGCGTCATTCACATAGGTTCAGCGAGGGACTGAAAGCACAATTAGTATCATAAAACCAGTCAAAGTAAGAACTTGTCTAAATCCAAAATTTTAATGAAAACCATTAAATGTAAACTCTCAGGTGTAGTCCAAGAATTTGTCTAAATTTCAGGTTGTAGAAGTATCTTTCAGCTAAGCACAAGATATCAACTCAATGCTTCCATAGAGTCTACTCTTAAATGTTTATTCAAGACTCCCAAGGGATTCAGCAGGAGCTAACCCTCTGCTTATTGGGCTCCTGGACCCAGATGCCAAGCTTTGCACATTGAAATAACTGCAATTGCCTCAGCAACCATGTGGTGTGGAAGAGATCTTTCAGGATATGCTGCCTGGGGACAAGAATTATTAATACTGCAGTAAACAATGGTGCAATATTCTGCAGCACATCACAAACAAAAGAACCCCAGACTTTGGAATGAAGTGGATTTCACTGTAACCTGAAAGAAATTAGTTATGTTTACCTGTATAGTCAGTGACAGATGAGCTGAAAGTGGAAGAAAAGAATAGACAACTGTACAAATGGCAAGGCTTCCTCAGTTGCGACTCCCTGAAAATTGAGCCTGTATACAGACTCCTTTGCAGATGACTAGAATAAATAAATATATATAATTTTTCTCAGTGCAGTTTATGTGCTGAGATGTAGAGGTGCATATATTTCTTGGGTTCAGAAGGCACTGAGAAGAGTGGAAAGAGGAAAACCTTGGGAAGTTAAGAATTAAATGTCCTTTATTTCTAGAAGCACTTCTAGAAATTCTGAGAGTAATAAACAATCCATAATCATGGCCATTGTGGGAGAGTGGGGTGAAGGGTGATTTAAGTACTGAGTAGCCTCAGAAGAGTTAATTCCAGAAAGAAAAAAGAGACAAATGAAGGAAACCTATAGGCAGAAAGTGATTGCAAACCCTTTGATTAACACCCCTTTGTAAAGTCATCTCTGTGTAGAGATGGTGCCTCACCTTACGCTGCTGGGAGCCACTGGCTGAGTGAGAAGGAGGCTCACCCGGCCAGCAGTGGCTGTTCAGTGTAGTTGGCTTCCTGCAGCCCATCCCCTTTCCCCCAGGACAATGAGCTCATAGCAGATACTCTTCCACTTGGCTGTGTGCCATAGACTGAAGTGGATTTGGAATGTGATCTGTATTAGCAACAAGCTTGTGCTATACTGAGGCAGCTCTTGGTATATTGCTTGTGCTGTAATGCTTCTCAAATAATTATGATTTAATTGTGATACAATCATTCAGGCTAACGTATGCCTGCATTATCTCATGCTTTTTTGTGGGCAGATTTTACTCAGCCTGTTTGGCAACTGTCTCAGGAACAGGACATGTTAAATTTCTTCTTCCATTTGTCTGTTCACATTATATTCCTGTCTGATAGTGTAACATTACACATGGTTCTCAAAAGGTCATGCCAACCTTTTTGCTCTGTACTTTCTGTAATTCTACCTACTTCCATCTCAAGCAGCACTGAAGCATACATACCTCCCTTTCACCTAGCCACATATTTCAATGTGACCAAAACATGCAAACATTTCCTTCCCTGATGGTAAATAACTTTTCTCTTTGTAAATGGTGTTGTGCATACTGCATACAAAATGCAGACCAAAACAACAACTGAGATGCAATCATGAGAGAGAAGAATGCAAAATGAATTCTCTTATTATGGCTTTATGGTAAAACTCTTTGCACATTATAGAAAGCTGCAGGTGGGATTGTCCAGGAGCCAGGATGTGGGCTGTCCTGATACTTTTGTGGCAGACACAAACACAGTCACACTCCTGTTTTCACACTCAGACTGCAGCAAGGATTGTAGCAGCACATGATAAAAAAGAGTAAAATTTAAGTGTAGAAATTTGCCATAATTAGTAATCACTGCTGGCTACCTTTGTAGGAAGAAGAAAGACAGATTGATTCAAGCCCATGGTTACAGTTGTACAGATACTCAAATACATCCACAGATGTTTGCTACCCACTAGGAAAGCTGTTGTTAAGAGTGGGATTGTTGAAATTAGGCTGCAAGAGGCATTTTGTGTAGAGATTGCTGCTGCCAACTTAGTGGAGTACATGCTGAGTGGTTCTTAAAATGCCTTTCAATCAATATTACAATTGTAATGCAGGCACATATTTATTAGTGTATGTGAAAATTCTGTAAGTCAACAAGAACAAATGAATAATGCAGGTCCAAGTTAGAGACTTTTTTGAAGCAATGGCCTCTGACAATTAAGGTGGCATCAGAAAAGCCACAAATGCCAAGGTAGAAACCAATGATTTTATATTGGCTGCAGTGGTAAGTAATGGAAGGAAATCTTCCTGTCCTTCCCTGACATTAATTTCCACCCTAGATTAAATTTTTTCCCTGCTATTCTGACTATTTAAATTATTATCCTCCAGCAAGGTCACCTGACACAGTTATGGATTTACTATGTGCAATAATGTTCAAGGACAGGCAGCATCTCATTATAGCAGCATCTCCTGCTCTAGTGCCAGTACAATTGTGGGTTGCAAATCAGAAAAAAGTACATGAGGAGGAGATATACTGTCATTTGCTATGACCCACAGCTTTTAGGAAACCTTGTTAAACACAATTTCCAAGAACTGCATTAATTTTCTAGAACATATTTTTTCAAATATGTTGCTCCCTTCATGATTTCAGAGACATGATACTCTTTACCAAATTCAGCTAACAAATAATAGGAAAAAAAAGAAGATAAAGTTTTATAATTGAAAAAAACCTTAGCAGAAACTGTCCTTGGTTTTTCTTTTTCAGCTGTGTCAAGGCCTGAGGAGATGGACAGAAGCATATTGCCATAAGGGTGCATTTGTAAGTGTTTTTGTACTTTAACTAGAAAAGAGGCTTCTACCAGCCTCAATCAAATATTTTCACTTTGACAGAGAGGAAAAATTTTCAGAAATCAGGTAACATGTAACCTTGGCCTAAGTCACTCTAATGGGCCCAGGGTTTTGCCTTGAGCTTCAGGAAATGGAAGATTCATTTTCAGTGAATGTAATAATCCTGAGTCTTAGATCAACTCCTGAGTGCATGCTTTCCTTTCTGTGTTTGGGTTTTTTGGTCTTGTTTTGTTCTATTTGTTTATTTGTCAGGGGTTTTTTTGTTTTGTTTTTGTTTTGCTTGGTTTCTATGGTTTGGTTTTTGTTTCTGTTTTTTAAAATTTGTTTATTTATTCCTTTAGAATTCCCTACCTTTCTCCTTTCTCTTTGCATTGTTTCTGTCATCCTGGTTTAGGCATTTCTCAGGCTCACTACTGGAAGAGGAATTTATGTGACAGAAAGAGTAGAAGAGGACTATCTACAATTAAAATTCACTTTCAATTGCTAATTTCAGCATTAGAAATAAGCAGTAATATATTTGCAGATTGCAGAGGAACTGAATTTTATCACTTGTATTTGTTTTTCATTTAGAAGTGCACATTAAGTCCCAAACAGTACTGCAACCTAAGTATACAAGACAGTAAACAAAACCTAGAGCATGTCAGGAACATCCCTTGGGACTTTACAAGCAAATTCAGTCTACTCACATCAGACACATCCAACTGAAATGAAAAGGAATATTGGAGGAAACAGACAAAGTCTTCATAGTAGAAATGTTTTAATCATTGTCTGAGAAGCACAGCAAAAGGTTTTTTGGAAGAGCCAGATTTGAGGAGAAAATGATTCACATACTATGTATAGGAGCATAAAGGGATAGTTTGAAATGAACTGAAGAGGAAAAGAGAAACTTGATTTTCCAGCTACTTTTTCTTAGTTGTGTTAATGGGCAGCATGAAGGAGAACAGGAGAGGCCAATCTAGAAATGGGGTTGTGTTAATTGCAGGGGTCTACGCCAAGTGGAGCAGCCAGATACTCTTGGTGACTTCTGGAAATGTGTGAAGACGTGGAGAAGGTGAAAAAGCATGAATATAGGAGCAAGGACCAAGCAGCAAACCATGGAAGAACAGAGATGGCAAGTAGGAAAGGTAGGAAAATGTGCCAAAGATTGAGTAAGACAAATGGCCAGGAGGAGGCAAGAAAATTTTGCTTGAAATAGAGAGGAAGAACAGGAAGATGGTGAGAATAGTGCTGTGAGAAAGAGAGCATAGAACTATAACAGGTATGAGGTGAGGAGGAAGATAAAATAAAAACAGCAAAAGGTAGTGCAAACCACTAGGAGGAAGAAGGATAGGGCAAAGTTATGAAAGAATGGTGGAACAGTGGAGAAATGATGCTTAACAAGCACTGAATCACTTGGGGAAGAAGAAAATAGCCCAGATAGTAATGACTGAAAAAAGGAAGTGAACTGTCTGCCAGAAGAAAGCCTGGGCATACAGCCAGTGAGGTGCTGAGCATCAGGTTCATGAGCAATTTAGAATAGAGGAACAGCTGGCTGCTGTGCCTGTGGCTGGCCCTGCAAGTCTGCCAGCCAAAAAGTGGGCTATTGGCAAGGCTCTCATCCATACTTGTATGAACAAGGACAGAATGTGGCTGTGTGGAAATATGTTTAAGGATGAGGGCTAAACTGGTCTGATTTTGATGTTAGGAATGGGTTATGTGTGGGCCAGGACTCTAGCCTGACTGACATTCTGGAGGAAATCAAGGAAGGAGAATTCAGAACTGTCTTTTCAACTGTTTTCATGTCCCTAGTGTTGGAAGTTCCTGGTGAGTGGAGTAGGCAGTTTGGTAGCAGAGCGCTATTCTGCTATTCAAAATCTCTAGAAGGTATCAGCTCTCTTTTAATCCTTTGCCAAGTCTCTCTCAAGTTGAAAATGAAGAGCCCAAACTGCATACAACATTTTCTGGTATCAAAAGTGGTTTAGCTTTCAGCAGCAATGTGATGTGAGGAACTGATTCAAAAGATTTGACTGAAGCAGTGGTTGTTTAGACACAGCCCCAACTTTAAACTAGCCTGCAAATTGCACTTACTTACCAGCACAAGGCATCAAACCAGGGATTAATTTATCTTAATCACATTATTTATGGAGGCTTGATTAGAAAGGGTGACTGAAAAATGCAAATAGTAGATTTGGAATGTCATAACATCAACCTAATATACTTCTGAATTATTCAGTGGGACAATACAGTATTGGTAGATGATGTTTAAATTATTAAAAACATATTTCTTCACTTCACAAGCAAAACAGTTTTTACAGGAACCTTCCCATTTAGTGTGAAAAGACTGAATGCATTTGTGAAGAACTCCAAACAGTTCACTGTAGTATGGTGTGTATTGGTAACAAACAAAAACAAATAGAGGTGTTATTCCACAATTTACCCAAGATATTCTAGTTCCTGGGTTTTATTTTTTTAAGAAGGGGAGTAAGACAGTACTTGTGCCATAATTTTTGTGTGTTTTTTCTTTTTTTGAGTTAGTTAGTGGTAATTGCCAGAAGTACCTTACTTATAGAGTACCACAAAAACACATGACTATACCAGATCCTATGCCGAAGGATGTGTCATTTCATGGAAACAGATATAGGCATAATATTTTGCATCTCAAAATCCACATTTGTGTCTGCCTACCTCTGCTTAGTTACTTAATTTACCACACATATTTTTAATGCTTGCATGACTGTAGTATCTGGCCAGCCTACGAATGGATGATATTCTACATTTCTTTGTCATTTTGGACCCAAAATAGATCGGGCCCTGTAACTATAGTGATGATCAGTGTTGGACAACATGCCAGATTGATTGCAGCATGCATACATGGATATTTCATACTGCTTTTCACAGCAAAAGTCAGTTCCACCAGGAAATGCCCTGACTACCCTTCCAGGCACTTGTCCCAAGAGCCCTCAGAAGCAGAGTAGATTTGCCATCAGGATGGGCTGCAAAGGGACGTCATCCAGTGGGTAATTTTTTCTGATACTGACCCTGAGTCCTAATCTGCTGATGGGTGCAAAGCACAGGCTGGTGTCACAATGTGCCCCGTCAGGCACCTTTGAGATGCTCCACTGACATGGCATGCTGGGGTGTCACACAGCTCCCCTCTCACTGACCACTGAAGGACCTCACACATCCTCCCCAGCACAGCCCAGGACCTCACTGCTTTGGAATTTTGGCTTCAAACACAGGTGGAGATCACTGGTGACAGAAAGCCTCATGGAATCTGGCAGCTACTGGGTAACTTGAAGAAAACGTAATTTCAGCACCTTCTCAGTGAGAAGTGTTTTCATGCTGTAAGATTCATAGTGCTTTTTCAGCTGCCTACTTGGAAGTGGTAGACGAAAAATCAATTAAGGCACTGGCCCTGAAAATGTTTCATAATCCAAAATTCCCACTCAGGTAATTTCTGTGAGTTTTTTTTCTAGTCAGGTATCTGTTGGCCCAGACCCTGAGATGCCAGAGATTGTCCTTTCAGCTTCAGGGCCAAGTTAGATTTAAGAGAGGAAAGCTGAGCAACCTCTATGGCTTTCACACTTCTGGAGGGTGAGCAGTGTCTGAGCAATGGCTTTCAGCCTCTAACATTAACAGTTGATAACATTAACAGCATGAATTAATTTGAAATTTCTGATTTGTGCCCATTCACTGTGCCTTTAACAAAATCAAACCTATTGTGCCAAGTAGGATGGTGCATAAATAAATAACTAACTCATAGCAGCTGTGAAGTCAATGCTTGCCAGAACTGTATATAGCAGTTCCCAGAGACCATTGGGAAGTGGTAGAGAAAGACCAGTTTGAAAAACACATTTTTAAGTATAATTTTTAATCAAATGAATAACTTACAGTGTAACTGCATCTGTGGACTTGTTTAAGTAGAATAAATGTGGAATAAATGGAATATTGACATAAAGTAAATATATAATGGAATTGATGAGAAGTATACTCTTCTCCACACTATCCATCTTCTAAACACTAAAGATCTGGGGAAGTGATTCAGACATCATCCTGCTCCTTAAAATTTAATACTAATTCATTTCCACCACATTCCTGATTTGTAACATGAACGATTTTGAATCATGGAATCATGAGCCTTGCTAAATCAAAAGAAATTATTGGCTTTTGAGTATTGTGTGCTAAATATTTTGAAGAAGTGAAAATATGCAATACTGAATGCTTTAAATTCCCATTGCAATTACCAGTCTAGGGCCTTTTTTTAAATACTCATTGTTTACCAATTTCCACTGTTACCCTACTGACTGGACACCTGAGAACTTTGTGCTTGATGTATCTGTCTATTCCAAAAATCTGTCCTCAGTCATGGAAGCTAAGGAGTTTTGAAAGTCTGTCCATCTTTTCAGTTGTTGAACTTATAATTGAACATGGAATAATAAAATAGTCACTTATTTCTTTAAAAATATAGGTGAGTCCTAAGGAGACCACCAAGGTGATCAGAGGCAGGGAGCACCTCTCCTATGAGAAAAGACTGAGAGAACTGGGATTGTTCAGCCTGGAGAAGAGAATGCTTTGGCCTTCCAGTACCTGGGGAGAGCCTACAAGAAGGACGGAGAGGAAGTATTTGTGAGGACATGTAGTGGCCGGACAGGGGGGAATGGCTTCAAAGTGAAAGAGAGTTGGTTTAGATCAGATATTAGGAGGAAGCTCTTTGCTGTGAGGCTGGTGAGGCCCTGGCACAGGTTGCCTAGGGAAGTTGTGGCTGCCCCATCTCCAGAGGTGCTCAAGTCCAGGTTGGAAGGGGCCCTGAGCAAACTGGTCTTGTGGAAGGTGTTGCTATTGATGGCAAGTTGGAACTGGAAGATCTTTACAACACCTTTCAACCCAAACCATTCTATAAATCTGTGATCACTCCACCCACTTCCAGACTCTCATACCTGTTTTGTGAGGTACCAAACCTATCTGCTAACTGTTGGTCTTCAGGAGGAGCAGGAGCCCTCTTTCTTGTGTGGGCAGTGACCTGCTTCCAGCCCTCACATTCAACAGACTCTTGCCTGACTGCTCAAAATGGCACAGAGTCCACCAGCACCTCTGCTGCCATGGTGGGACAAGACTCCTGAGCCTACAGAGTTTCTGAGAAGATTCCCACCACTGTTTCTCTCATCCTCCTCTGTGTTGCACAGCCTGTCATGTCCTCACATGGGAAACTGGTGAGAGACAATTTGATTTTAAGCGACATAATTTGATTTATTTTATGTTCTTGAACATGGTTATAAAAAGAAGCTAATTTGATTTCCAAAAGTGCCTTGTGAATCTGAGTTATGGATTCAAACCTTGTGTTCCCTACTCTTGATAATTTTAAAGAGAATTGTTTAGACAGTGAAGTCTTCTTAATGCATCTAAACTTGATACACAAAAAATGTCGTCAAATTTGAAAATCTCTATCCCTTAATAAGGCAAGCAATATACACAATGCTCATGAAATGGCAAAATATTTAAACAATCTGGACCAATTTCCTTAAAGAGGAAATAATTCTGAATTGTACTAATAATTTTTAAAAGATTTACAATTTAGATGATATAGCGATTAACATGTGATTGTGATGTAGGAATGTTTTTGTGATATTCTGAAACCAAGAAAGAAAATAGTTTTACAAAGATACAGGATTCAGTGTATGAAATGAGTGATTAAGTGGTATGTAAAGCTACTGGAGTTCTTGGAAGTGAATAATAGCAGGTAAATGACCTCATACCATTTGACCTCAAAACGGTAAATGACCATTTTTTCTTGGTAGCATAAAATTATTGAATACAAAAAATATTTTGATTCATTGGATTAAGTTATCCAATGAATTATAACAGTGCATTTCCTGATTATAATTGTACAGCTCCTCAGACTAGCTGAAGTGATGGAGAACAGAACTGACCTTTTGTTTCTGATTTTAAGGCCCAGCTTTAGAATAAGTGAAAGATCTGTGTCTGAATTAATTATTATATTAGTAATAACATAAGCCTATAGATTTGCTTTTCATTAGCACTACAGAATATTAGTTACTCAGTACAGTCTGCTATGTGTAGTAGTCATTCCTTAGTGACTAATTACAAGGATGATTCTTGTGATATTTGAAATGCTGATCTCACTGTTCATCATTGCCATGAAATGTGGATAATTTAATGTAAAGTCTGTATGGTGCTATTGAATTTCTGTGATGTAAATATGTCAAAGCCTGATATTTTCTGATCCTCTTTATGGCAGAGTCTTTAAAATATTTGTTTGTAAGGTATTACTGTCATTGATTATCAGTGGATATTCCTCAAATCTTTTTTTAGTCACTAATTTATATGTGTAATTTGTTTGTGAAACTGAAGGAAGACAACATTTTTCCATAAAAAGCTCTAATGACTGATGGAAATTTCAGAGACAAGGAGTAAGAATTCAGTTGGTGGATAGTTGTAATAGCCAGTGTACATATTGGAAAACCAAGTTCTCATTTTTGGAGATCCAGATCTGTGGTTTCTTTCAGAATTTAATTTTGAAAGACAAAACATCTGTCCAGACCTCATGGTACTAGTACATTTTTTTATCCTTTCTGGAGCCAATGAAAATATTTAATGTATCGTAAGACTGTTGTAAACTACTTATTTTAGGAGCTGTGTATCTTAATCTTGTCAAGTAACATCAAAATATGCTGGTAGACACCTCCTAGGTGTGCTGCTGTTAGATACACGTGCTGTTATCAGCTTTCTCTTGGCTGGCCGCAGTTTTGAACGAATGGTGAGATTTGTGGATGCCTGCTAAAATCCCTGAGGTGGGGAGCATCCTTGGGCCTTGAAGGACCTCACTGGTAGTGAATTCAGCAGAGGCTTTTCTGAGTCACATCTGCACAGATGCTGAGCTGGACAAGATGCTCCCATTAAACTGCCTGCCTCAGACCTGAGGTGTCTCTAAAATTTACTCAGCACTGTGGTTAGACAGAGGTCACAAGGTTTGAATGTTTTGACTGAAGTCCTGCTGGTGATTTATTTCAGAGATCTAAATCCTTTCATGTGTTTGAGTCATAGGCTTGGATCTGTAACATGAAAGCTGAGAGCAGACTGCTGTGTCTTTATCAGGACAAGGTTCTGAACTGACACTCATTTTCAGTTCATGGCTTGTCAGTCTCTGGTGAGAAGGGTTAAATATCAGCTTAATGCTAACTGCCTGCTCTGTGGACTAAAATGTTGCACAGGTCTGGAGTAGATCCTCCTCCCCCCTCCTCCCCACCCATGAAGATGAATTTCACCCACAGGAATTGGGAGCTCACTGAGAAACAGCAATGGTATTACTCATTTTCTAATGTGAGCTAAGACCAACCTTTCTCCTGTGTTACACAAGGAAAGAAAGCTATTTTTAGCGAATCAGAGAATTAATTAAATGCCATGGGTATAAACAAAGTAAATAATCATGTAAAGGATGGCAAACATTTTATACTTTTCAGACAACAAATGCAGAGAAATTAGTGAGGGACTTGTCATCCACATTGTATTCTGCTGCTCTTTTTTTTTTTTGTTTTGTTAGTTTAAGCAGTGACATTTGCTCACAAGTTTATACTAAATGAGTAAATGGTATTCATGAGTCGTTGATGTTAGTGTCGTATTGGCGATGAAAACCTAATGCTTATCAACACCAATCTTCAAGTAAGAAAAGGCAATAGCCAAGGTAGATGGCTTCAGTTGTCTTTGAACAAATAATAACAGGAAAAGATGCAGAACCTAATTAAGCGAATATAAGAAAATATGTATAAGAATAAACACACATCATAAACACCCGCTATTTTGTAATTGCTATGTAATACCTAGCCAGAGGGCTGAAAATCAGACTACAACATGTGTCTCATTTTGTGAAAAACATGTGATAGAATGAAACAGGAGAAAGAGACAAAGCTCTTGTACACAAATCTTGCACAGTCTGCATGAGACAGGGTGTTTGCAAGACCCTTAGGGCTGGTCAGAAAGACAAAGGTTCGTTATCCACTATCTCTTATGCCATTTGGCATGTCTGGAGTATTCTGCCTGTGGTCACACTTGTAAGCACTACCCAGCAGCTTCCCTTCATCTCTGTGATGGTCTGCAAGATCCACTCTTTAGGTAGTTCATAGCCCTGAGCTAGTGGGCTTTGGGTGGAAAGAGCCAAAGTGAAAGAAATGTTGAAACTTTCCACACCTTGGTCTTCCTTGCTCAGTGGAATTGCAGTCACACACAACTTGGATTCTATGCCTTCATCCATGTCGTGCTTTGTGAGTGGTGCCAGAAAAAGCTGTGAGCAGCATTAGGATTGACTTCTCTTCCTAATCCACACCCCTGCTGCACTGACTGCCCACAGGTAGGCCATGGGGAGCCTGTCAGCTCTAAGGGTGTGCGCTAAGACATCCAGCAACCAGCCAAGGCTTTGGACATACCTGGGCATGTAGTTCCTTTCATAAAGTGGCCTCTGGCCTGTACTTTCAGTTTGTATGAATTGCACATTTGGTCTTGAACCTTGCCTTGGGACACCTCTTACATTTGCAGGGTACAAATGACTTTTGTGCCTGCAGGTGGAAAGATAAGGGCTATTGCCACAGAGCAGCAGAGGTCTGCGCTTTACATAGCTGCATTTTATAAAAATGTATAAATAAATAATCACATGTATAAATATTTTCATTTGAGACTAGCATATTCGTCATGAAGGATACTTAAAATCCTGTATCTTCTTTTTTTCTGTTCCTTAAGTAATACAGTGGAAGAAATCAGAATCTAATATAAGAAAGCCCACATGATTTCTTTGCTTAAGATGATCTACAGATCTTTTGTGGTATGAAAATACACTATTTTTACTTTCTTTTTCTTTTTTTCCTTTTTTGTTATAGTGTTCTTAACTGACTTTATCTTGGCCCAGGATCAGTGTTTTTGGGACATGCAGTATTACATATTTATGGAACTTAAGTACTAAAGACGTACAATTTGTTCTTTAAAATTTGGCTCCCCTTGCAGTTTTCACTTATAAACCCAGATAATAAAGGAACACATGCCTGCCTGAAATGCACAATCCTTGCAGTTCTGACTAATTGCTTCCTCACTGCAGTCCTCCTTTAACACTCCCCCCTCTGGTTTTGTTTCAAGACTGTGAAGACATTTTTGCCTGCTTTCATGTTCAGCAGAAGATTGAAGACAACTGCTAGATAAACTTGGTTACCACTCTTATAGGGGCCTATAAGACCGATAGCTACCCAGCTTTCTGCATGATACCAAGACAAGAACCTGACCAGAACAAATTGTGCTCCCATTAAGCCCAATCTTTTATGTGGACCACTTTGGATAAACCAGTAGGAGAAAAAAAGAAAGGTTTTTTGCATTTTAAATAACATACTCAAGCTACCTCAGCCAAGAATCTGGGGAGTAATTTGTTTAAGGCCAAATGGCAGGTTTATGCAGGTAGGCTAGCATGTTTACCAGAAGAGGAAAATGCTGAAGCAGCAGTTACAGGCATTGCCAGCAGTGGGGTATGCCAGCACTAGCACTATTTTTGGAGGCAGATATATGGCAACTATCAAACTTTTCCAAGAGATGTGAATCAGTCTTGTTCACTATTAGAGAACATGGTCAATTACTTTCTTATAGTTTTGATTTATTAACTTCTACTCTGAAGCTTAAAAATCTGAACCAGTAGCATATCCTACTCGCATTTGAATATGCTTGTTCTAAAGTACTGCCTTTAAAAGGTAATGCTCTGGCGATGCCAAAAGAATTTTGCCTGGATGACAACTTCAGAAATACACAGAACCTATCCAATTTTATCTGAAAGGTGACTTCTAAAACATAAATGTCTAGGGAATTTAGCAAGAAAAGGTTGAACTTTAGCCTGTGTTTGTTTACATAAGGAGTGCTTTCCTGGAATGTAGACACCTAGATGTTGTATATTAGCAGTAGAGCTATAAAGGCAAAGATTTGCAGTTTACACATATAGCAAAGCCACCGTGGCCTCCCACTCACCTGCCCCTGGGGGAAATAAGCTATTATTCTGAAAAAATGTTGTTTTTCCAGTAAGGTCTTTTGTCAGTACAGCTGTGTTTGGTAGGGCTTCGTATTCCTCTTAGGTTCGCATTATTCTCAAACAAATTCCTTGTAGTGTAAACCTAAATGAGTTTATGATTTTTATTTGTAATATCTGCACTTGGAGGTCATTTTCTTGTGTCTGACTAGAGCACTTTAAGGAAACTTTGCTCTCTGAGCACCCAGGGGCTGCTCTGTCAGCCACACTGGCACCCCCTGCTTGGGACTGAAGCCTCTCTGTGGCAGCAGCCCAGGGAAGTGATGGATGCCCTGCTCGGCTCCCTGCACACCCCACACAGTCAGACCACTTTCCTTACTGCCTTAACTTCAGGTTTGCCACAGCAGAGTCTCAGACCTCTGGGTCCTTAAAATAATGTAATCATTGTGCAACAACAGAATAACACCTCAGGCTGGAGGAGGAGGGACCCTAGAAAAGGGACCCTTGTGCTTTTATACTCTGTCAGTCTGCATGGGGACATCTGGGTCTCCCTGCTGAGTCCTTGTCTCCTGCAGCGTCCCTCACCTGGCTGTGCCTGTACATTTGTTACACAAAAGGCTGGCAGTTCACGGACGCTTGCCTTGGGCTCTGCCACCCAGACCTCAATCTGCACAATGAGCTACCTGCACTAAATATATTCCTCAGCATTTGAGACATTCTTCCTCCTAGTTTTGTAGAAAATATTCATCCCTGAGTATGACCTTTTTGCTCAAATTGCCTGCTGAAATGCTTTATTCAAACTGATTTCTCTCTTCATCTAGTCAATTACAAATGCTCAGGAAAACTCCTGCCACAGATAATATCATATTGTGAAGAGAAACTGCCTAACATATTTTGTTAATATAATATGACTCATCATTTGCTTGATATTGCACTGGTTGCTATACAATTTCCTGCTAGAATGAATTCTTGGCTGTTTCTAATAATCTGTCTCATTGCTTACTAGCCAGGGCACATATTTGAAATTTGCCTGTGTGCTGAGGTTGGCACCATGGCATGGAAATCTATGTGGGAGATGGAATAAAACTGTTTGGTAAACCTCTGAAGAATGATATTAGTGAGAAGTTTTTGCTGAGCACATCATACACAAGGCTCTTTTTCAGTTTGTGAACCAGCCCATTATTTGTCTCAAGCAGAAGTTGCCCATGCAGCCTTTTAGGAGACTCCTCAACAAAACTTTGGTAAACATTGAGTTTCCTTGACAAGTTCTGGAAACAGTTTGTGAGTTTAGGAATTGTTCCAAATGCCCAGTGTGGCCTTTTTAAGGTGAGGAGGAGGACAAGGGTGGATGAAGAGCTCTGCACTAATTTGTTCAGCAGTATAAAGGTACTGAGGACTGGGTTTGTCTAGGCAAGACAGGAGCACAAGACCTTTCATTGCCTTTATTCTGATTGCAAGCAGTGTTTCATCTCTCCTGAGGAAGGTATTTGTGTTCACTTACAGCACAGGCCCAGCATGGCTGTGGTGGTAGACTAGGCCCTGGTCAAAATGGAGCATTGACATCCCACTTTTTGTTCAGTGCATGATACCCTGGATACAGATGCTACTAGAACATGCCAGGCAACCTGCTGAGCAGCTGTGTGGAGCATGTTTTAGGTGGAGGTAGCCAAATCAGCTGTCTGGTCCTGGCCTGAATTACAAGAGCTGCAATGTTGAGCTGGTCTGCAAAGCAAAAAATCTTGTTTTGCCTAATCTGCTAAAAAACGTGAACAGATTTTGGTCAGGAGAGAGGTTGGGACTGGAGGGTAATGTGGACTTGAGGAAGTTTATCTACACTTTCACTTGCTGTGCTTCCTGGTTGGTAACATTTTGGTAAAGACAGGTATTAAAATTAAAAAAAAAAAAAGTAGAAAAGTGAGTCTAAACATGCCTGGAGAATATTTGTGTAGAAAATGTTAACTTCATAAAAAAAAAAAAAAAATCAGTTTTGGCAGGTTCTCTTGAGATCATCTAGTCCAATCTCATACCCAAACTGGATGAAGTCACTCAGAGCCTGGTCTGGCTGAGGACAGGACATCTCCTCCAAGGATGGAGTATCTTCTTGGGGCATCTCGTGCTTAACCTCTCCCACAGAGAACATTTTCTCCAGAAATCTAGTCAGAATTGCTTTTGCTGCAAGATGGGACAGTTGGCTCTTTTCTCCTCACTGCGCATCAGAAGAGAGTCTATCTTCATATTTCCTGTAGTCCTTTCTATTTTAGTGATAAATATTATCTGTACTCTAGTTTAGTTCTAGTTGTTCCCAGGATGCAGGTTTGGAGTTAGGCCTCTCCAACAGCACAACTGCCCATGATGGCTGTGATTTTTCTACAGCTTTTGAATTGAATGGATGACAAAATCAGAACACAGTAGAATTCAGCTTAGCTTGTGCTGTTCCTAGCTCATACAGGCTGATCTCAATTCAGCCTGTGACTCTGATGACACATACTGAATATTTCTATAAGGCAAATACAGTTCAATTGCTCTGGTAGTGATGTCACCTATTTGAAGTGTCTGAATTATTATTTTAAGCTAATACTTCACTGTATAAAATGATTGTGGGCCTTTTTGCTATTTCCAGCTCTATTCTCCTCCCTGGTAGAGCTCAGTAGGATCTCCATATCCGGGCAGGAATGGGGCAGGCCTAGGAGCTGTCTGCTTTGTTCAGCATTTTCTTTGCAAAATCTACAGGAAGCCAAGGCAGTCTGCCTGCAAGGCTTCTTATTACATATTATTTTGTGTGGTTTCCCTATGGAAAATATATGGCTGGAAGGAATGCTTGTGTTGAACCACTAGAATGTGAAGAATTTGGGAATCAGTTTTTCTTACATAACTCTGCACTCACTCTTCAAAAGAAAAGCAACAGAAAGAAAGCTCTTTGTCATATCCTGAGTTTATTATCTCCTTTATTCACTATTTACTGGGGGAGGTTGTGACAGCCTTATGCTCTTCTAAAGGTTATTTTAGTCTGGCAGAAAGATGGAAGAAGAGGGAAAAACAGGCAAGAGAGGAAGGGAGTGAGTGGTCATACAAAAGGGAATTTACTATTAGATTCTAGTAGGAAGAAGAAAAGAGAGCAAAGCAAAGGATGACATAGTTTCATCCCATTTAATGGAATGGATTTTGCTAGCAGTGTAACTATCTCAAGGAGACCTACATCAGTGAGAAGTAAATAGTGATGGTGAGAAGAAATTTTGATGTATATGACTCACTTTGCTCTTTTGCATGTGGCAGTTCCTAATGGTATTCCTTTCAGATTTCAGTGATCTCCAGTACCTGCTGCTTTTATTTGGGTTACAAGACTGTATCTCAACACTGCAGTCTTTTCAAATATTCTATGAGTTTTCAGTAATTTTTCATGAGAAAGGAATTGCTGCAGAATAGGAATGTCAAAATGAAAACTTCCATATAAATACAGTCTATTTTGTAAGTAATATTTTTTAAATTTGTAAAATCATGAAAAGATGACATTTTCATTCTTACATTTGATAATGTAATAGTGTACATGGAGGTCACAAGGGATTGAAGGGAAAACCACTAAAATTATTAATCTCCCTATTTAAGTTAGTTTTCTGATTCTGAAATTGAATTTAACATTTTAACTTAGTTTACACTCCAAATTCTTCTGCAGATCCTTAATTCTTCATCTTAGGAAACTAAAAATGTCTGATAGGAGCATGACTGACATTTACAAACAATAAATAATATGGTTTCAAAATACAGTCTCCAAGGACAGTACATACTTGAATTAGGAGGATATTAGAATTCTTTCCCAGTGGTTCTGTGCTTTGGCAAGATATTTTCTTGGATGTTGGAAACCAGCAATACAGATGGACTGAAACAGTCAAAGAGGAAACATCTGAAGTGATTTTTTACACATTGCTGTAAGTCCCTCTTCTGTTTTAAATCAGCAAGATCTCAAACATCGTGGTAACAGATGTTGGTATCTGAGGGTAAACATTTCAGAATGGAAATCTCTCTGTGTCTCCTGCTCTGCATACATAATATTAACAACATACAAACATATCTTGCCATTCTAAGAAAAGTTTTCACCTACCTTGAATAGTTGGCTTAGTTAAATAAAATTTAGTAATCTTAAAAGGGTTAATAATCTTCTTGTGCCTGACTAGAGTAAATACTAAGGGCTTATGAATATGTAAGGTAGTAAAAATAATAATTTCTTATCTTTTTTTGTTTTGCTATCCATACTCATTTTAAGAGAGGCACATGACTTATCCTTTGGACAAAATCTTCTCATTTTTGCATGAAAACCTAGGTTTCACAAAATATGGGCCATGATAACAGGATCAGGGGAAGTGAATGCTGGAAGATATACACATTAAAATTAGTAGATTTGATGTTTATTGCAGACAGGAGATCTTTCAAAGGTTCAAAGGGTATTGGTTATGAGATTATTGGAGAAGATTACTTCTATTTCAACACAAAATATACTGCTTTTATAATTGAGTTGTCTTTCTTAATTTATCCTGAGCATTGGAAATAATCCCTTTATCCCACTGCCAAATCTAATATATTTTGTGTGTAGGATCACATAAATACAGTGGTTTCATAATTTACTTTGAAGAATACCAAAATGAAGCATACATGGGAAGAGTGACCATGTCAATAATGAGGCTCAGCAGAGCTAACTTCAGACAGTGACCTGAAAAGCTTATCTGGTATCACAAGCCTTTATTTCCTTTGCACTCATGACAGCATTCATCTGTGAGAACTGCCTAAGACGAGTAAAGTAGTTTTGAGGAGTCTCCATAGCTAATGATAGTTTGCTGTTCCAGCCCAGGTGTTTAGCTGGTGTGTGGAATCCTGAGGACTACTGGGAACAAGAGAGTAAGTTACACACTTTTAAAAAAATTAGAATAAGATGTTCATGTTTTATGTGTCTGGATACATAAAAAACAGGAGGAAGTTGTAAAATTTCTTCCATTAAGTAGCATTCATTCTTAGAGGTTTGTTTCTCTTAATACCTGTTTGTACTTTTTGATATCTTGTTCTAGTACTAGAAGCGCTTCACTGGAGACTGAGTCCCTCCATCTTCTTCCCTGTCCTCTCCAGCTACACATAAGTGTCTTTGAATCATCCCACTAGGAATCTGGCTGTATCATGCATCTCATTGCCCTCTCCTCCACTCCTGTGATGATCCCTTCAGAGATATGCCCACATTTTTCATCTTGGCAGACAGCCCACTCTCCCATTCTGTGAATGGCCCATAAAATTCTTCTAAAGGAGAATGTAAACCCACTTATTTTGCTGTTCATATGGAATTCCTACCCTGCATTTTTCTCCTGTCTGCATATCATTCTGTGATTTGGCTTGATTTTACGTTTATTTCTGTCTATCATCCTTATGCCACATTCTATTTTTGTTATTTCTTCTTCTCCACCCCATTTTGGGAAGAGCTGCTTCATAGTTCCTATTTTCTGTTTTCCCTTAGGTGCAGCTAAACCCTTCCTTGGGAATATCTTTGCTCTGGGAGCTTTCTTCCTCCCTTTCTTCTGTCCTCACATTCTTCCACAGGCAGCCCATCTAAAATGGTATTCTTCTGCTACTTTTCTCTGTGATGTACCTCTCAGTCTTGGGTTACCTACCAATTCTCTGCTCCATCACCATGATGAATCTCTGTCAAGCTCTGTTATTCTCTACAGCTGCATTGAAGTCTGAGGTCTCATCATTTGTTGCCGTCGTGAGGCCAAACCTTGCACTGCAATGGTTTGTGCCAGGTTGGCCTCTGCAAAGAGACATCCTCTGCCTCTGCACATTCTCATTTACATGCCAAGCCCTCAGTCATTTCCAGCTGCATCTCTCTGTGTTTTATCACTGATAACATTTTCCATTTCACTGGACTTAAAAGAGAAAGAACAATATCTCTCAACATGCCTGTTATGGTGTTTGCTTTATTATTGTGGTGGGTTGATGCTGTGACTGGATGCCAGGCACTCATCAAAGCCACTCTGTCACTCCCCTCCACAGCTGGACGGGAGAGAAAATATCATGAAAGCTTATAAGTTGAGACAAAAATAGGGAGAGATCACTCAGTGATTACCATCAGAGGCAAAACAGACCCAACTTGGGGAAATTAGTTGAATTTATTACCAACAAAAATCAGAGCAGGATAATAAGAAGTAAAAAAAAACATTAAAAACAGCATTACCCCATCCCTGCCTCCTTTCCAGGTTCTACCTCCTCTCCCAGAGGCCCATGGAGACAGGGAATGGGGGTTATGGTCAGTTCATCACACTTGGTTCCTGGTGCTGCTCATGGAGAGGAGTTGATCCCCTGTTCCAGCGTGGATTCCCTCTCAAAGGAGACAGTTCTCCATGAACTTCTCCAGCATGCGTCCTTCCCATGGGCTATGATTCCTCATTAACTGCTCCAGCACAGGGTGCAGTGCTTCAGGAACAGCTTGGGTTCCCCACCGAGTCAAAAGTCCTTCCAGGAAACCCGCTCCAGTGCGGGCCCTATCTCCACAGGGCCTCAGGTCCTGCCAGGAACCTGCTCTAGCGTGGGCTTCCCAGGGCATGGGTCCTCCACAAGCTGCAGGGGGATCTCTGCATCTCTATGGATCTCCATGGGCTTCAAGGGCACCGGGTCTCGACCACAGGCTGCACCTTGGGCTGAAGGGGAATCTCAGATCTGGCGCCTGGAGCGCCTCCTGTCCCTCCTTTTCCACTGACCCAGGTGTCTGCAGAGCTGTTCCTCTCACACGTTCTCACGTCTCTCTTCTCTGAGCACAATTATATCTGCTCAATAACTCCTCTTCCTTCTTTCATCTGTTATCACAGAGGTGTTACCACCATTGTTGATGGGCTTGGCCTTGGCCAGCAGTGGATCCGTCCTGGAGCCAGCTGGCACTGCCTGTGTTGGCCATGGGAAGACCTTCTGGCATCTCCTCACAGCAACCATCCAGTAACCCACCCCTACCAAAACCTGGCCACAGAAACCCAATACAACTAGTCACTTTTTGTAAAGTGGAGGATGAATGTCATGATTGTGAAACTTGTGCTTCTTTCCTCCTGCATAATGAAAGTGGCTGAATTCCTGCTTTAAATGTGAAATTTGTTGGTGTTAACTGTGGAAACTCAAGCTGTATAATTTGTTGGCAATCTTTGCAAAATTAAAAGCAAGTGTATGGGATTATATGCATAAGTCTATTACGAAAATCTTCTTCAATCCTGTATTGTAGGGAAATGAAAGGATAAGAAAGATCCACAGCAAGGTAGTACTGATTAATGCAACTCCACTGCTAGGGAAATGTTCCTCTACTCAGGACATCACCATTAGAATTAGAAAGACTTTTTGAAAAACAGCAGGTTTTGTCCTCAACAATATCTAAGTGTTGTCAAATGCAAACACCTGTAACCATTAAAACATGAAGACTTAGAAGAGAATGAACAGGACAGCCAACAGTTTTCAGGAAGTTCCAGTTTCTGCCCTTTAACTACCAAAGAAGTTCAGATTCTTGGGAAGGCTCATCCAAACTCAGCATCTGACAGCCAGTCATAGCTCCCCGTGACAGGACACTACTTCATCCTCATTGAATCTGGATGAAAGTGGTGTGTACTAGGCCAGACAGAAATTGGTGATCCAGAAATAATTTTTTCACCACAAGTCTATATATTTATGTCTGGCTTGATGAAAGTCAAAGACCCAGCTTTTCACACAGTCATCCTGATTTGAAAGAAAATTCAAAATGGTAATTCCAGGTGTCACTTCTCATACTGAATTTTAAACCAGAAAATCCAAAATGACCACCCTTAGAAGGCAGGTAAAGTAGCTATTTTTTCCTGTTGAGTGTTAGAACTCAGCTGCATGATTTGTTGCAATTGATCAGTTCTACAACTGCTCAATAATAGCAGCATTGGAGCAGGCTCCCCAGGGCAGTGATCACACCACCAGCCTGACTGAGCTCAATGAGCCTTTGGACAACACTTTCAGGCAACATGGTGTGACTCTTAGGGGTGTCCTGCACAGGGTCAGGAGTTGGACTTGATGATCCTGATGGGTACCTTCAAACTCAGCTTTTTCTATGATTTCATAATTCTACGAACTGTTGAACTGCATTCCAACTACTAAGCCACAGAATTTTTTGCACTCCTTTTATTCAAAATCATGCAGTTTATGGCTTCAAACTGCTCTCTTTTCAGTTCTATTGCAGTGAGACATGTGGCTCTCTTTGTAGGAAGTGAAGAATTTGCAATTTTATGACAATGTGAAAATTGTTATCACTCTCTGTTTTGCCCGTTTTCTTCTTGTCTTGCTGAGCAGCCTGCTTCTGCTGCTGCAGGGAGCTCTCTTATGTCAACCTTGTGTTTGACCTTACAGCACAGGTTACCCATGCCAACTAGGAATTCTTCTGTGGATGGCTGTTCAAGCTGTAAATTAATTTTGCTTTTTAAATCATCACTGAAGCATCTCACAAAAATTCCTGCGCTGATGAAAGAGTGGGTGTACATTTGCTAGTGAGTAAGCAGAATGATAAAGTCTCTGAGCCACTTGTGCTGCTCATGGGAAGGAGAGGCAGTGTTGCAGGATGAGGTGTTGACCTTGGTGACTGGCCATAATTTTCAGATCACATTTCTAGCAAATCATGTTCTTTCTTCTTCCTTCCCTTTTCTAGCATTCCCGTCCCCTTTGTCCAGGGAAGACATTCAGACATTTCCTGGATTGCTACACAAGAGCTTTCACATTTATCTTCTTCTCCTCTGTGAGCTTTTTTTCATCCCAATTTTAAGAGGAATTTAGAGGAGAGAGTGCTGCTGTGAAGCAAGGTGCTAATTGGCATGGGCACTGATGACAGGGCTAGGTCTTTCAGTGAGGTTTCTGGTTTGTTCATCCACAGATTAATACAGAAATTCTCTTGGATTCATGGATGGTACAGATGGAAAAGTCATATTCGGTCATCTGGTTCATCCATCTCAGAGCACAGGGTTATTTAGCAGGACATATGTTTCTAATATTTTGTCCAACCTATTTTTATAGGCTGGGTCACGAATCATGGGGCTTACACCATCCCCAAAGGACCAGTATTCTATGTCTAATCAAATTTCAATGCTGGGAATAATTTTTTTCTGCTATAGGTTTTCAATTTTTTAATTTTATTTTATTTTAAACTTGCTTATCTCTTCAAAAACTTCCTCTCATTTTTTATATTTGAGTTCTTCATCTGTATCTTTGCTCCTATCAGATCATGGTATTTTAAACAGGGCAAATTGTTGTAGCCTATCTTTATTTTTGCCTGGCAAGTTGCCTTATAAAACCCTCTGTACATTAATGTATCATTTAACCTTCAGACTTAAACATTTTGGAAAGTTCAGCCATATCTGAACACTGTGTGAGGCAAAAATACCCATGCTCCCTTCCATGTTAATATAAGCAGTATAGTCATTCAGTTGAAGCTCTGCACGCCCATGTTTTGAAGCAGGGCTGGGAGATTTGGCAGGAAGGGTGGATGCTTACAACCAAAATGCGTCTCTTGACATCACTGAAAAATGTATTTTAGACAAATGATGAGTCCAAAAAAAGAAATCATCTCTCAGGAGTGCAGTGGGAGCTTGTCAGAGCCTGGCTGTTGGCTTTGGAGCGTGGAAGATCCTCTCTCCAGCTGTGGCTGCTGTGGGATGAGGGGATTGTGACTGTGCCAGCCCTTTGCCCTGGTGCTGGGCTGAGAAGCCCCCAGCAGGCAGGGCCCCACCTTGCTTAAGGACATGGGCACCATTTCTGGTGCTGGCACAAAGCTGACACCAGGGAGGCAGGAGAAGAAAGGAAGCATAAAAATAGACCTGAAGAGAAAAAAATCTGGGAAGAAGAGGTGAGTGCAGTCAAAGAATACAGTACACACTAAGCATAGGAAGAAGTACATGACTCCCTGTCATATGGTCCTCTGCAGAACTGAGTGTATGATGACAGGTAGAAAGGTATGTATTTCTGTATCCTATGGATATAGGTACCTGTATTTTCAGTCCTAGTTTTACAGACTTAGTTTTTATTTCCAGGCTCTTTCCTTGCCTGACTAAACCCTTAAGTAGCTCAATTCCCATTTCTCATCTCCTGTACCATGTTCTCCTGAGCACCTTTCTACCCAAAGGCAGCTCCCTGTTTTCCCCATTTCCTAGGTCTCCATCGTCCCAGCTTGCACTCCACTTTCTTTCCACAGCAACCAATAGTATATGTTACCAAATTTAGGGCTGTATTCTTTTATTAGGTAGTATGAAGTGCAGTGAAACATGCAGAATTACTGATTTGTACATAGTGGTAGGAATCATGTCTACTGTCATTTCAGTAACTATGAACACAGCATGAAGAATCTCTCAACAAAAAATACCATCTAACCTTTCTCATTTCAATAGCCATTTCAGTATTATATTTAATTGTAGTCCTGGGTTTTGATAAAAATCAAGATTTTATGAAAAAACTACATAAACAAATATTCTTTTGACCTAGGTAAGATGAAGGAAAAATAAACATTGGTTTATGCTTTAAGAGGTAAAGCTAGTTTTGCCTCCAGGAATTTTCCTTCAATAAGAGGCTAAAAGGCTGCCAGATATTAAGGACAAAGTTGTGAATTACAATATTGAAGTAATTTTCACTGCATTGAGCATTACTAGGCCAGTCATAAAGCAATATGAATTTGCATTTATTAGTCTCCTTGCTGTCAGTATCAAAGCTGCTTTTTAAGATCATGGCTTAGTAACTGACATCACTGGAAAATTATCTACTGTGTCATAAAGAAACATTTTATTACTGAACTAGGGATGTTTATGCTACTGCAAGTAGAGATGGCATGTAAAGAAATGTATTTGGTGCTTGTGGAACTCTTGACATTTATAATCTAATTCCTAATATATAAAATTATTCTACTGTTTGATTTCTTTCCAATACATGTATTCTTTGATTCCTTTACATGCAGTCATTTCAAGGAACAAATGATGCTAACATCACCATGGAAAGTAAAGATAAACCAGTTGCTACTGGTTACCCAGTTCCAAATCCAGACTATTGTATCTTCTTTAATATAATTTACTTTGTTTTCTGAATACAAACTGGATTTGTTGTCTTGTTAATGAATGAATAGAAGACTTTGCAGAAAATATTGCATTTAACCAGATGTGTTTCAGAATTTAATGGGCCAGGATTTATTTTGACCTATCACTTACTAAGCTATTTGTGATTGTGTAAAATGCAAGGTTTATATTTCAAAAAGAAGCTCTACATAGTGATCTGATGTTGAGGAGAAACTTGAATCGTTTAAAATATTGGAGAGCATTCTGTTCAAGCTCTATTCATAGTAAAATAATGTTAAGAAAATGGTTATTGACAAAGCTGTAGGTTTCATTTCAGAATTTATTTGAAAAGAATATATTTTTATATTGACCTTTCAAAACCACATTTGCCAAAAAAATATTTATACTGCTAGATGTCTGTGTGAACTTCTTTTGCTATTGTGGTAGATTTATGTAGCTACCATTATATTAGTGTTGAAAATTTTAATAAATTAAAAAATTGGACGACTTAATTTTTTTCATATTTATGAGAACTACATAAATTTGTTCTTGCTGAAATTACAAACAGATAAACTCCTTTCACCTCCATTTACCCTTGAAGGAAGTTTTGCAGTTAATTATCTCTATCATGTGCACAGCAACATACATTGTACGCATTCATCTACTCAAGCATTCTCCTGTATGTAAAAAGAAAAAAGTGACTTCTACTTGTAGCCAGAATTTAGGGTGGCAATTCTTTCTTCGTCATGCAGCCCAGCAGTCTCTGCAGCACGGGAATGCCAGCCCTCCTTGTTGTGGGCCCTAAGGGTGCTGCTGAAAGCTGCATGCTGAGGAATGAAGTGGACACAGTGCATGAGTGAATTACTCATTACCCAGTGTACAAAGATTCCCTTGAAAGACTGCAGCATCTTGAAGTAAACTGCACTTCACCTTGAGTAATGACATAAAAGCCACCATCTAATGCTAATTACACAGGCTGAGTCACTGCAACTGCACAATCCTACCCACTTGTTTTCCCTCCCTGTTCTTCCTGCTTGTGACTTGTTTGAAGTATATAACAAGTACCTCTGGACAGACTGTCTGCTCTGATTATTTCATTAACTAATGCAATATGGTTCAGTCTTCATTTGTGAGGCTAGTAAGCACTGGGATGCTTCTAGTAAACTAAAAAGAGAACATTAATTACAGGGGAGGGACTTTCCATGTAAAAAATCTGTCAAAAGAATATGTCACTGTCAATATAACTGCATCAGACTTCAGAATGTGTGGTCTGGGATAGGTCCTGGTAAAGTAATTAATAACTGCATTGGAAAGTATGATTTGGCTAGAGGACTGGTCAGACAGTAATAGACACCTGCAAACTTCTCTGGTGATTTGTATAAGCCTTTATAGCTTATATTTTCTTGCATCTAAAACATTAGGACTGTCCAGAATGAACTTGTTTTATCACTACATATTTCTTCTTGAACAGGAGGGAGAAACCAGCAGGATAGCACTTGTTTAATTTAAGGGTTAATCAGGAATTACATCATGCCTTTTCGGCTCTGGTGGGTCTCTCATTCCTTCGGAAAGACAGTACAGCCTTGGGCTGGCTGCAGTGCACATGATTAAGTCTCCAAATCTGGATTTCCAGAGTTCATTTTAAAGAGAATGACCTGGTTAGATATCACCTGTCATAGTGGTTAAGCAGGTCAGTCTAGAAGCCAAGACTGGAGAAAGGAACGCAGAAGGCTCTGGAAGGCCATTGAAAGACATTCACACAAGAGGCAAGAGCAGCTGGGTAAGGAACTGGTCAGACTGAGGAAGCCTGCTACTGACCCTTAGATCTGGGACCAGAAAAGCTGCTTGATGGATATTCTTGGTGGAAAGAACAGATGGAACAGTAAGGTGACTATTCAGTTCCTTTGTCCATCCAGGGCTTTCGATGAATCTTTAAAGGTGATTCTTCAGTCTGAAAATCTTGCAAAGGTTAAGATGACTGTAGTGCAGCTAGAAAAAACTCAAATTCAAAACTGCACTCCTATGAGCCCTCCTTGATGGTCTCTTTCTTCATGTCCTCCACCCTGTAAGAGTCTGCTTCTTTACAGATACACAGGAGCCTCAGATTGTCATGGCAGATGAACTCAATGCCCAGCTCATACCTACTCATGCATACCACTGGTTTAGATTTTTGAATGAACCACTGTGCCTAAACTTCCTGAGATCCTGGTCCCAGAGATACTTGAAAAGACATTTCTGCACAGATCACTGCCCAAAGATCTTTACCACAGATAGCAACATACATGAGAGCTGCCCTGTTTCTAAGCAGACCTGACCGGACATTCAGTCCTGACAGAGACAGACATGGACACTTGATTGAGATACTGCATTCACTGATGAAAAACTGATCACTGAGGTTTGGAAGTGCCTATGCATGGAAAGACTGCATAAGAACTTTGATTTTAATAGTGATATTTATAACAGCAAAGGAAGAATGGACTGGGAAGACATGAGTACTGTACCTCTGGACCCAGGAGGATCTGCATCCTAGCAGACTCTTAGGTTGCCTCGTTAAAAATGCAGTATTATTTGCACAATGCTAGTCAACATTTGGTGATCTCAAAAAATATGGCGTTTAACAGATTCGTTAATTTGCAGTCAAGATATGGATAAACCAAACCACCTAGTTGCTGACTAATAAGCAAAGAAGTATTATTTTTTTAGTCTTTGTTACCTAAGGTTTCCTGCCATGTTCTCCAGCTGCTACTTCAAAATTTTTCTTGTGTTATTACCAAATTGCATATTTTAAAAAGTCATCATGCAAAAGCTGGCTGATTAAAAGCAAGTTACTCATCCAACTCATTACAGCTTTCATGAGTATCTATCTCATAGCAGCCGGAAGAGTTATTTTGCTATAGTGGCATTTTCATTAAATCTTCAATTTTAATTTCTGTTTATCAAGCCTCATTTCTCCAAGGATCAGATGTCTTTCAAATGTATCCAATATTCTTTTGATTTTGCCAACCAATTTCTTTGAGGGAGGAGGTATAGTATGAAAACTCTACTAATGACCATCAACATGTCCCTTTAAAATTCATATTTAATTTCTGAGTTTTCACTGCATAGATTTGCACTCTTTCTGATCAAAAAACTCTACCTTTTGTACTTGACTTGCCAGAGCAATTAATTGTCTCTAACGCATTGCTATTTTTGCTTGTTTTTTGCTGTTTGATTTTCTTTCTTTTCCTCCTATCTATGATTATGAAAACCTGTCATGGTCCTGAAAGAAAGAATATTGCAATGTTGTTTTGAAAGTAGATGTTCAAAGTTTCCATTCTTTTTATTTGTGATGAAATAGAGCCCACAAATCTCTGTACCATCCATGATATCTGAATTGTGGAAGATACAATCCATTTTGGGGACCTCAGAAGACTTTTGAAACCACAGTTACAATCAACACTCCTCTTTTCTATAAGTATTCACTATCACTGGAGTGGGTGAACAGAAAATTTTCTTTCAACAGCTCCAGAATAAGTTCTTAGTATCAGTAAAGGGAGTTATTTTTAGAAAATTAAACCCATATTGTCAGTCTTGTGTTTTGAGAAAAATACAATAATATTTCAAGAGAAAGATGGCACAATGCTGTCAAAATGGTATTAAACTTTGACATATGTAGTGTGTTCTTGATCAGTGTTATCAAGATTGGACACAGTATAAGTAATCACAAGAAATTAAACTAATACCATTTAGTTTGTTCTTTAATCTTTGATCAACATGAAAAAGGCTTATCTGCAAGCAAATCGAGTCTTATTTTAGCATAGCACTGGGATGGACTGTTTGAAGTGAGTGGGGGTTACATCTTCAGCAACATTGTTCACCTTCCTTTTTAACTTTTCCAAATAAGAATTTTTCCATGAACTTAATAAATTTGAGAATCTGTGATGGACTATTTTCAGCTGCAAAATACCACTGTGTACCTCTGATACAATCAGATAACTGCAATCCAGATGTAAAATAATCATCTCCAAGAAGCAGGCCTAAACAGAACAAACATCCTGATGGCAACAGGGGAATTATTTTCACTCCCAAATACTTTCCTTTACAGATTATTAGGAAAAGCAGTTGTCATCTAGTATTCATGTGGAAACTAGAAATCTGTTTTCATGAAGAGGATCTATCTTTTCTCTTAAAATGACACTGGATACAAGTTCTCCAATTTTGAGTTTTGTAAGCAAGCTGAGAAGAAGGTAAGAAGAGCAGTCTGCCACTACTGCAGAGCTGCTAACATTGTGGGTCCCCAGCATCCAGAGTACAGATAAGAGAAAGACAGAGAAACAGCTCTTCTGGATAATTTTGCCATTTCCATTTAAAAAAAAATAAATAAAAGAAACTGTGCTTATTCTTTGTCTGCTGGGCCTCCCTTACAATGGCAAACCTTTCCATCAGTCCTTTTCCAGTTCCAACAAACTGCGGGACACAGTGGAAGTGCTAGAATAGCACAGGTCTTTGCACTCAAGGTGGGGGAAACCACAAACAGCCATGCAAAACTCTGCTACTTTCTTTCAGCTGGGAAAGCTGAATCCTTGGCCACTCAGTCTTCTCTGTCAGAGATCATGGTCACTACATATGTGCCAGGAGATTTTCTGTATTACTGAGAGGATTACAAAGGAATACATGGCTCTAGCAGGGGTAAAACACTCTTTCCTTTCAGCTCAGTCCAGACAAAGGCATTGGTGTCAGAAGGAGCTTTTGAACTTGTGGCACCAATAATTTCTCACATTATCAGTCATTTGTACCCTCTGGTTACTCAAGGAAAAGAATACAGGATGAAAACAAGGCCCAACTTCTATTCACTCAGTGGCAGATTTGTCATCACAAGATGTATTTGTCATCTCTAGGGCACTCATTGACCATGGCTGTGAACCCAGACCACAGTGAATTGCAGGGACATTCCAATAAACATAATGCAACCAAGGCAAAACTGGTGGGAGAGACAAGCCAGTTAGCCATAATTTCCAGTAAAAAAAAAGTTATAGATTTTGATAAAGATCCATCAAGTATGAAAGGGATGAAATCAGCCAGTTTTCTTTGCAGCAAAAATCACTATGATTATTTTACACTGACTGGTTATTGTATTTTCTGTTGGTTATTTTCTACTCACTTCCTTTTGAAAGTAACAGTTGTATATAGTAGTGTTTCCAGCTGTTTCATCAGTAGTCCTTGATAGAGATGTTTTAAAACTGTGACACGTTTAATCAATAAAACAGGGGTAGGCTTAAAAGAGACAAAGTCAGAACTCCCATAGCAGCTGAACAGGTACTAGATTATTTATTTATGAAGCAAAAATAGCTCAGGTTTTCTCATACAAATCAATGTTAAAGAATGTATTTTCCTTTTCCTCAAATTAACTTTTCAGGTTCATTACCAGAACACAGACAAGCACAGATAATATTCTAAGCATGGAGTTGAATAGTGAAGATAGTCCTTAATCAGCCCAAGAAAAATAAGAGAGAGACTGAGATGGAAACTCTTATGGTCATTCGCATTTTTAATACTTTAGAGATACCACTGTCAATCTGTTATTACATAGTGCAAAATAATAAACACATTGTTAGTCATTAAAATGAATAAAACCCATTCAGATCAGGTATGCCACAGAATGCAACTACTTCAGTTAGGCTTGGTTAGATTAAAATTTTTAGTTTCCTGGTATCTTCTGCAAAAACTTCTAAGACTTCTTTCTGTTGTTTTCCTTTTTCTCATTATTGCTGTTGGACTTTTTGTGTGCATGTGCATGAAGTCAACGTATATCTGTATAAAATTTAATAATTGCTGCCCATAAAGGAAACAAGGAATCCTATATTCAAGGCTGGGACTGCTTTTCTTCACTGAAACAAACTTACTAAGCGTCAGACTAATTTAAGCATACCTCTGCTCACTCTTTCTTGCTATTATATTTGAATAAATATATTCAGGAAACTCATGAAAAATTTTTAGACAATGAGGTTCCAGTGTAAAGGAAAAGTGAATGCTTTTCTCTATTTTGATGTTTCCAAGTGGATCCCCAAATGCAGATAACCTGCTGCTCAGAAGAAAATGATATCACATGTCCCAGAACAACAAAATAAACAAAATTCCTCTGTCTGAAGATTGTATCCTAAACATCTCCCATTCACAACTTCCTCATCATCTTTTTACAGTGGTAATGGGACCATATTGTTTGGAATGCATTTTGCCTGTGACTTAGAGCTGGTTCTGGATTTATATCTAGCAGATCAATCAACAGAGTGCCATGCCCATGGATATGCTGTGCTTACACGGGAATTGCCATTTCAGAGTCTGCTACAGGCACATGCAGGAAAATGGATAATTTCTGTGGGGAAGCTGAAACCTCAGAACCTTGGTACATTGTCTGAAGTGAAGCAATGATGCTGAAGCCCCTGTGATAATCCCCAGCCCCTCCTGTGCCAGACAAAGCAATCAAAGCTTGGCTCTTCCAGTCTGTGTCCTGGACACAGCCCTGCTCTGCCCCACAGTGAGTTGGTAAAATTCGGTTTTATGTTCCCTTGAGAGGTTGAGATAGTTTTATGATGGCTTTGTTTTAATGTAAGTCAGAGTTATTGTACACAGGAGATTTAGGAGTATCTATCTTCTCTCTCTCTTAACTAAGCTGAGGTAGAAAGAAGGACTAAATGTCTTTATCTGTCATTAGGTGGCATCACTTCCACCCGCAGAAAACCCTGGGGTCTCTGAGTTACAGAAAAAGAGCAGAAAGAAGCATATTTAGTTATAAAGTAATAGCTCTCAAATTACTTTGGAAGTAAAAAAAAAAGTGAGAATGAAAAAGAAAATGAAAGAAGATAAAATCATTATTAAAAAGCCCTTTGTTTGGAATGGTTATATCCCAGAAAGTTTTCTCTTCCTATCTCTTGTGATTGTAACATTACTTTTGCATCCATATTTTTCTTATATTTTTCTTATATTTTTCTTATATTTTTCTTATAGACCAAGTTGCTGAGGTCAATACAACACCTTTTTTCATAAGGCATTTTTTAAGGAAATTAGTGTGGAAGGTAAATGAACAAAAGGTGTACATGAGGTTTAGGAATTGTCAGCTAATACCTTTACAGCCTGAAAAAAAATCATTCTGCAGAATAGGATTTTGAGTTCTCAGGGAATCCAAGTCTTCAGATTTCAAGTCAAAACGGAGATAAAGTGTTTATTTTTTGTTTCAAGATGAGGCATTGCTATCTGTGTTTAGGGAACCACTTAGAAAATGCCAACTAGAGGGAGTAATGGAAAACACATTTTCTTTGAGTTCTTTTGACCAAAGTAGGCTCCAAAGACATCTTAACTTTCTAGACTTCCTGTGCAAATTTTATGCACACAGGAAGTACAATCACATGTCATATTGCTTTTACCACTGAAAGATCTTTATAGAGCAATTTTATTTCAGTTTGTATTTCCTTATTCTTTCCATGAGATATTTAGTGGGTACTTCTGGGGCACAGTCATCCTAGGGGTATTCCCAATTGATGTCACTGTAATTACACCACAACTGCTACTATTTTTCAGTTTCAGGGCATTTATTCCTCTAACAGAAAAAGCCACATAAATTTATTTGTCATGGACTGTGAAACATTAGGATTTTGACTTATAATCAAAGAATCACAGTAACTGTGATCTGAAGTGATGTGCCTTTTTTATTAAAAAAAATTGGGCAAATTGCTGTAGTCATAAGCAGAGGCTAAAAAGGAATTTATCTTACTGCAATATTACCAAAGACTGCAAAAAACCCCAGATTCTAAAGGACATCCTCCAGTGAAGTGTTTGTCAAGGGGTGGTCTCTGTGTTTGTGCTGTCTGCTGGTTTTCAGCAAGGTGCCACTTTGTTTTCCACTGTGCAGCCTGGATAACATGAGTCACAGAGGAAAGGATTAAATTAGCTGATTTACTTCTTTATGCATTGCTTGTCATGCCTTACTTTAAAACCTTCAGCATGCATCAATAAACAACATGCTGCTATGTCTTTCAAAGTGCAGTGTGTGCACTTTGCAAGTGTTCCAGTTCAGAGACATTTTCTTTTCACATTAGCAGATACTTAAAAAAATGAAAAGAATATTCTATTCTCTTATGAAACCAGATGTTGCTATAACTTCTTATGTCTTCATGAACAAGCATTCAGGATTTCACTATAAAGGCTCTAATTATTCCATCTGCACTTACACTTACATAACCTTCATTTGTAATTAAAATCTATTTCTGTCTTAATTGTGGACTTGATTTTCTTAACTGGTGATATCAATGCAAATGCCATTTTATGCACTCATAGCCACAGGTTGCTAAAGCTATACACACATACATGACTAAGCACTCATAACCACAAATCAGAAGAAGCTTGGTATGATGTTTTTTCTTCTTATCACTTCAAGACAACCTTATGAAAATCTCTCCATTAATTGTTTTCCTATATTCTGATAATATATCTGCAATTTCTGTCTTCTAAGTTTCACTGAACACCACAATAATGTGACTGATGTAAATTCAACAAAAACCAATTAATGGAGGTAAGAAAAGTACACCTCATAATGCAAACCATATTTTCTCTTTTCCCTCAAAGATGTAGAGTATAATTTTGAAAACAGATGTTTAGATTGTAGACTAATCAGTTAATCAGACTCATCCAAAAGTTTAATCATCTCAGCTCATCTACTCCTGATAAGATCACATTTAGGATGGCTAACACCTGAGCATGGAATATGTCACTTTGACAGTGCACTTCTGTTGCCTTGGTGACAGAGTTGACTAAAGAAGGGCTTAATGTCATGAAGTACCTTGACAACCTGTCAAGTGTCTCATGATAATTGTGATAATTCATGTGATGTAGAGCTGGGACAAGAGGTCTTCTGAAAAAACACAGGACTGTCAAAGCTTCCCCCTGTTGTGCACAAATGCACAGCCATAGATGGTTCTTCAACTTGTCCTTTGGCCCATGGCAAAACCTGGCACACATTTGCTCTTTTTACATTTGCAAGGATTATTTGTGCAGAGGCAGCTGGTACAAGAACATTGCTTTCCTAAATTCCCCTGATTATTTTATAATAACTGCAGTACTTCAGTCAGCCTGTATGCCAGCACAGACATTTAGAATGAAAAAAGGATCAGAAAGTAGCAAACTTTCTGGAATGGCCTTTGTAGGACAATATATGGGCACAGAAGGGAATGGAAACCCTTATCTTTTCTTACACAGTTGTGCCACCCTGTTTTTTTTTTTTTTTTGCGGGCCTTCAGCCTGCAAGTGCAAGTACAGCAGCCAGCCTGCCATCCTCACTATGCTATTACACTTCTGCCAGGGGATCTTTTTTAAGAGTAAAATACCAGGTGTTATTAGAGGGTAAATGTGGTTTTCTAAAATGCAGGAGAGGGCATGTATTAAAGTGGGAAATGTCTTGGGTGTAAAAAGAGCTCTGCCTCTCTAAAGTGGTAAATGGAAAATGTGTGCCCCACCCTGATACCTTGGTACCTGCATTTATGTAAGTCTGGCTCTGTAATCAAGGACTTTGGACTTGTTTCCCCTGTGGTTCCTGCATTTCTTGTGGTAAGGAGAATACAGGTATGAGCATCGATGCACCCAATGGTCCATGGCTGTCTGAAAGGGCCATTCTCTTGAGCTATTTTCCATCTCAGCCATTAATGGTTACTAATTAGTGGTTATTAATGCTCACCACCGTTGAGTAAAACACTGCTAGCACTATCAGTTGACATTCCAAAGCAAGGGGCATGAACTTATTTGGGCTGCCCAGCTCTGGAAAGCAGTAACAAACTGTGTCTGAAGGAGTTCCTTTCCTTCTTAGTGTTTAAGGACCAGGAAGAGTTTTTAATATGTAAGTTTTCCAACTATGCTTCACAGATTCAGATCTGAGAGAGTACGATCTCCTCCTCACTCTGCCTCCAGGGAACTAGTTATATTGGCTACAATAATGCCTGTCCTTCTGAAATGAAGGTGTAGCAGTGCTGTGTACCTGGGGACCACAGCGTGTTCCTGCCTTGTCCTGTGTCCAGCCCTGTGTCTGAGGGGCCAGTGGATGGCCAGGTCATGTGTGGGGGCCTAGATCCCTCTGCTCTACAGTCATGCCTTCAGAGAGAGCTGATAGGGTGCCCTTTATAAGAAAAGGCTGACTGATGCAACCAATGACTAATGCAACAGAGTTTGGATTCCAAAGCGAGCTGAGTTGGGCAGTAGCTATAAGCCATGATGTTTTTTGGGTCTTAAGTGGAAATAAACCCACATTCCCAAAATGTTTTCTTTACTGAAGGAATCTTAAGATCATTGATGAAAAGGCTAATAGTTTCTCACTTGTTTCTAAAAGACATCCAGCTGTTCAGGCTGCTGGAACACCCATGAGCCATGTGAAATAGCCCTGAGAGGGCAGAGGCATCAGCCTACACCTCCTGAGGGACAGACTGAATGTGCCAGAACTGTGACTGCTCTGTGTGGCTAGATGGCACATAAAAGAATAATCCTGAAAGTTTTGTGACTCACAGGAGCTGTACTGTGAGCATCTTTTTGAAGCTGTGTTGCTGCAACTTTTTATTCTCTTGCAATGCTATATGCTGGCCTGTGCTGTTTGTCCCCTGTTTATATCGAGCATGACCTGTGACTCAGCTCTGGAAAATCTACTTTTAGAGGAAAACTGAGAGAGCTTTAGCAGCAAATTCTTCCCAAATGAAAAAGTTTTTATTTCAAGTAGCCCAGTTCTACACAGCGAAGGAAAAAGATCTTGAAAATATATGACATGAACCGCAGTCTTACTCAATCTTACAAAGGCTTCCAGGGAAATCTAAAGTAAACAGCAGGTGTCTATTTCATAAATAAAACAAATATGTTAGAAAAACCCTCCAGCTACTCTGGCACATTGCACTATATGCAACCACTAAGAAACTTCTTCAAAAACAAAAATGCAGTCATACCTTTGACCCAAGCACCAGAATAATGATGCAAATGAACAGAGCTCCCTTTAGTCGTTGAAGAGTCCTCAAGAAACCAGATTTGTTTCTGGCTTCTACTGCAATCTGTCTTTGCTTCCTAACGATTTTTCTTTTTTTTTTTCAGACTGAAGTTGTTTATGAAAATACTGCAATATTGAAGAAGAATACTTGTTGAGAGTTTACAAGATTGTATTTGGAACATGTACTTTTGAAAAGACAGGAAAAAAAGAAAGAAACAATACCAAAAATAGGTATTAATTTTCTGAGGGATCTTTGCCCTGAAGCTGTGTTATTTCTATACGCAGAGATAAAGGAAACTGCTCCGAAGCCAGAAGTGCAATTTGAAATTTTTGGTAACACCAGGAAATTTTCAGCTTCTCCTTCATAAGTTTGCTCTGCTTCTCCAGTAATTATAACATTTCAGAGAGTGGAAACAAACAGAGTTAAAAATAGAGTGAAAATCTCAATGGGGGAAAAAAGGATAATTTTATCACTCTTTCTTCAAGAGCTCTGTAGTACTTTCATCAAGTTCTTTGTAATATTAGCCAACATTCTGACTTTATTTTTAGTCTGGACTTACAAAAGCTACAGTGTCTAAGGCGAAAATGAATATGTAGTAAATGAGTTTCAGTTTCCCCTTCCTTCAGCATTGCTGTGGGTGGCTATGTATGCACTTTGGTTCACATTTTTCTCTTTTGTGAATAGTTCCTCATAGCCACATTTATGGTGGCAGCAAGAAGTGGAGTACTAGTGGTAGGATGTGAATTAGATAGCTTCTTGAGTTGCCTCCTAGTCTTGTTTTCCTGCATTTGTATGATTTTTATGTTTCTGCAGCACTTTGCCTCCGAGGATGGTGGCCAGGACTAATGAGACTTGTTCCTTCTGCCTTCTTTCAGGCAGACAGTAGTGAAGAAAAGAGTCCCCCTATCCCAGCCAGTGTTGCAGATGAATCAGAGCACCAGCCCAGACAGCTTGTGCTAAGTCCCCTGCTACTGAATCAGTCTTGCTTCTGGCAAAATTGAAGGTTTGTTTGGCTACATCACACGATACAGATGATGGCTTGTTGGACAGACTCTTCTTGGCAAATTGCTCCACCCAAGTAGGTCAGCAAATCACACTGCTGCAGCGTGTACAGAAAAAAAGTAACCCTTGGCTATCTTGTGATATGAGAGCAGCTGTCAGGAAGCCCCTTTCTTTCCATTAGCTCCTACTGCTTTGCTTATCAGGCATGTTCTGTAAACTTCCAACTAGCCCTCGTCAAGCAGCACTGCTTGGCAGAGGATTTTCTGTAACCTCTTACACGTTTTCTTTCTCAGTATAAATGCCAGGAGTTTTATAACTATGTTTTCTTGCATCAGGCATGGTCTGCTTCTGCCGTCAAAGTCACATCCATTTACTTTTCCCAAGCTTCCTCCACTATGAACTTTCCCAGTTGTATCTTTTGCATTCATCTCTTTCATGATATTTTTTTTTTTTTAATTTAAGCCTTATTAAAGGGTGCTAACAACGGAATGTTGTAATTAAGGTGCAGATTGCTACTGGAGAAGGAGAACATTCTTTTTTCATATTTTTTCTGCCACTCTGAGCCATTAAAAACACAGCTTAGAATAACAACAAATTTAACTGATTATCACATGGCAGCTACTTTACCTTTTTTCATGCTTACATATATTTACTCATGTAAGACCTATCTCCAGGTGGGACTTTTTTGTCCAAGTAACACACAAAGGCCAAGGTGGTTCAATAACACAGAGGGGGAATGATCATCACCCCATCCAGTCTGTGGCTGAGTTGAAGATAGCTGTCCTTCTAAAAGGGATATCAGCTTTACCCACACCATTCCTGAGGGCTGGGGCTGTGGATAAGCAGAATGTGGAATGCCTGCTGAAGTGATATTCCAGCCCTCTGTGTTAAAGCACAGGGTCACTCAATGACTACTTTGTGGCCCATCTTTTGGTCAAAAGTGGGCTTGTACCCTCTCTGCTGGTATTGCCCCTGATATTTCAAACACTTCAAATGGATAATTGAAGTTTTGTGGCTCATCTCTTTGCTAACTTCTCCTGTCTTCAGGTGTGAATTTGGCTGAAATCCAAGGTTCACACTGCCTGTCACTACAGGTGATTTCTGTTTTCTTTCTCCAGTATTAAAAAAAGGTGTTAGGATGCCCAGAAAAACAGAATTTTTGGGCAGAGTAAAAACTTCAGCTCATCATAAAATATATACATGAACCTCATTGCAAACATGAAGAAGATTTGTTAAAAATCTTCCATAGCTACTCTTCCAGGTCTATAGTACTGTAAATACCCTGCTAGAGAGATTAGCAGCTAACTTCTAACCAGGCATATTTTTCTGGCAGGGAAGGCAGATGTGTGCATGCCTGGCTCTGAGCCCATCTCCTGTCACAGGCATTCACTGGTGAGTGTTAAGTCTTTACTGCTTCTTACCTAAATAACACATGGCTACATTTCTTCTGTTGTTTGTTTGTTTCCAGTCTATCCATGGCTGTAGAATGCTCAAGAATAAGACCACACATACCATTTTGTGGTGTTTTTCTTCTGCCTCTCTTGAGTGTTTGAAGCAAACAGAGTCACATTACTGCCATCACCCCAGAGCACCTCAGGGGCATTATGAATATGAGTCAGATTCCTTCATGCTGCTATCTGACAGGATCAAATTTTTGCAACAATTCAGCAGAAAAACACCAACTGTGCCTGTTCAGCCGGACTACTCTGTGTCTCAGGAAGGCAGAGCCAAGCTTTCACTCTGACCTTATACAACTCCTTCTGTGGGGAATACAAGTGATAAGTAGGCTTTTGTTTTCAGATTATGCATTTTTTTTTCATCCATTAAACCAGGCTGTAGTGATTCAAGGGTTGAAATGTGATTCTTCTGTTGGCAAACAGTCCTGTTGTATTTAATTAATTAATTATATGCATGGTCTTACTGGTGCTTAGATATGTGCTTTTGGTGGGACAATGACACTGCTAATAAGCAATAAAATATTTGCTTAACTGGAAAGTCCTGAAGTGAGAGGGCTGTGACATAACTTGTCAGAGCCACGAAGTGGTAAAATGACAGTTTTGCTGATGGGAACTAAATTAGCAGTAAACTCTAAATGTAACACTAAATGAGCAGTATTGTACTAATTCCTTTTCATTATGAGCTTTTAAACAAGATTTTAAGTGGATAACTTAGTTAATTCAACCTGCTCAAGCTTGAACGTCCACCATTTCCAGACTTGAATTTTCTGGTATATGTTAATTCTTTTGTTTTAGCTCAGTTTCAGTGTTTCCATTGTCAACAGTTCATTCATCAGCCTGACTGTGGACTAAATCAATTCAGGTCTACATTAAATGGTGTCTCTTATATTGTTTGAGACAAGCTAGCCTAGTGTTTACTACAGTGAGAAAAGAAAATAATTTTCTTCTGTGTGATTATTCACTGACATCATCTTCCAAACTGTTAGGGAAAGATCAATGATAAGAATGGCCAGTCAAAAAAATCAACATTCTTTTTTGGAAACTGACTACCCACAAAAATATTTTACTGTTGGCAAGATATCTTCTGCTGAAAAGTTTCTGTTTTATAATTTAAATACCAAAAAGCCAAAGGAACAAAGCCAGTTTTCAACACATAAAACCTGAGCAATTTTTTTCATTCTCCATAGTTTAATGTAATAAAGAACTTCAAGAAATGATGACTAAATTAAAATATTCACACAAGTTATTATTCCCTTTACAGGCCCCCCTGCTCCCATCATTTAATGGATGCTTTGACTAGCCCTTCTTTTGAGGAGCTTTTCAAGCAAATTGAAGGGGATAAGAATCAAAAAAAGAAGGAATATCAGTATTCCTTCCAGATACATAGTTGTTATGTACTGTAATTTGTAAACCTTTTATTAAGTGTCCATTTTATGTAAATCTTTGGCTCCTATTTTCTCAATCTGCAGATAAAAAGATAAATAGGCCACAGGCACCAGAGATTTTGGACAAGGGTTTTCCAAAGACACATGCTTGCTTTCAGTAGGACACTAAAGTCCGCTAGATACATCTTCTCTCCATGAAATGTAAAACTCTGAAATGGTGTAAAAGTTGGGGTTTGGAAAGCACAAATAAAGAAGCAAAATTCTTACAGTAATTTTGCTGGGGCGCACCTTTTAGCGATCACTCTCTGGGAAAACCTACCATGCATACATTTGTACAATCTGCCAAGAGCTGATAACCTCACCTTATCTATCCAAAGAATGTCTCTAAATATTAATTTTGTATTTAGCTTGATAGGATTGTTTTCACCCTCAGTAGAGTGGATTTCAATCAATATGCGCAGAGCTTTCTGCTCTCCAATCTGCCAGCAGCAGCGGGGAGGTTTAGACTTTTTCCAGGTGTTGCCTCCATCATGTTTAATTCCCAGTGTTAGAAACCTTTGAATGTAAAATATGGTTCAGAGAGTTGATAAATGAGTACTCTGGGAAGGCTTGTTTGTCAAGGTGAACAATGGAGATGCAATTGTTCCAAAAATTGTCCATGATTGACACCTTGCTTTTATGTTGTTGTCTGGACACTTCTTGGAGAATCAAGAAAGTGCCAAATAAGACCATATTTTTTCAGAATGAGAACTAGCCAGTCTGAAGGAGTTCTCAGCATCAGGGCAGACCCCAGGTAATTAATTTGTACAGTAACTGTTGTTCAATGTATGCAAGTGAAGGTGTTTATTATTATAGCCTAGGTGGTCATCTCATACCCTCTGTGCTTGGCTTGTTCATAGCCACTACCATACACTCATCTTTAAAACTTGAGGAGTTCACCATAGCAACAGAGATGTCTCACCAGGTTTTTCCACAATCACAGGGTTTTCTGTTTTTTGTGGTTGATGTTCCCCCTTCTCATTGGCCAGTAGAAACAGGGGAGTAAATACAATGAAGCCCTGGATTCAGGTTATCCCAAAGGAAAACAAGAATGAGAAGTGCAAGATCTGGAGGTATAGGAGTAATGGCTCTTCTCCATTTAAAGGAGACTGATTTTCTTCATAAAGGTAATTCCAAAGCAGTAAATTGGCATTGATGCACAGGCCCAGACTCTGGCTTTCACAGAGCAGTGCTGGAGCTTTGCACCTGAAGTTTGTTTCAGTATTAGGTGTTTGAAAATGGTACATTGTGTGAGAGTGCTGCAGATACTGGACTGGATGTAGAAGATGAGCAGGGTGGAGTCAGAGTACTGAGAGACCTTGTTAGATCTTGTCCCTGAGCTGCAGTGATAAAGCTGCTTCTTGCTTAAGCCTTACCAAAGACACACCACATTGCAGCTATCTTAATATTTAGATGTCTTTTTGCATAAATAATAGTGAGACAGAGCTGGAAAAGATACACACTGTTTTGCTTAAAATTAGAAAGTGGTGATTAGAGGCTTGGGATTAGATACTTCATCCTTTTTTAAATTTCTCTCCGGTCGTTTCTCCTGTGGCCAGGGGGTTGAGTAGGAAGGAAAGTACACACAAATTTGGTGTAAGACACTCAGTGCAGTGAGCTAGGAGCCTACATCTTGTTTTTTAAAGTGTCTATGCATTTGGGAACTTACACCGAAACATTTCAACATTTCTGAAGATTTTACAGTCTTTCTGCCAGTAGTATGGTTTGGGAACCTATTTAGTTAGATTAATTACAAATTCCTTGACTGACTATCTATATATCCTTTTTTATCCTCTCATTCTCTTCTCTACCCACCCTCCCATTAAAAACGGTGTAGTAGAGTTGACAGAATCAACTTTGGTTGTAGTGTGAATCATATTTAAACGGAGGAAATAAATTAGTATAGTCACTGTCAGATGCTTTGATAAGGCTTTCCATGCTGAATGACTAGAGACAATTAAACCTTACTTAATTTTAATGGCTATCCTTTGTTAAACCTCACCTTTGTTAAATCTGCAGTGGCAGTGTTTGGGGACTGCTCTTTTGTTATATTTCATTAGGCATGAGCCTGGCAACAGCAAAATATATTTTAAAGAAAATGCTAAACTCTGATTATGACTGGTTTGACTGACACTGATGAATAACATTCATACAGCATTGTTCTGCCTGGCCTGATATTAGCATAAGAAAATTAGGCAAAACTCTGCTAGAATGCTAACATATATTTAAAAGCCACTAAGTTGAATGTCTTATGTAGATACAAATCCATCCACTTTATATCATCATCCTCTGTAGCTACTGTTCCATTTGCCAAGGTAATTTGTTCATTTATACCTGGTTTGTGCAGCTTCAAGCCATAATTTTTGCAAGGTCTTGTAGATACTATATAAAAATGACAGGAATTGGGATCAATTTGCCTGGAAGACACTACTTGTCTTGGAACATGCTGTACTCAGTGTTCTCCTCTAAATAACTGGACACCAGCTCTCTTGTGAAGACTTTTGTCAGGCTCTAGATGACTAACCCTTCTTCACAGCGAGGCACTGTATTAGAAGGACCCTCCACCCATTATTTCACATTGTTTCTGAATGGGTTCATGTCCAAAGAATGGAACGGGGTGACTCTGGAGTCAAGTAAGGAAAGCTTGTAGTGATTAATGAAGCTGATAAAATTCAGATTTCCCCAGTCTGGAGAGAAATTCAGCTGGACTCAGATCCACAAAATGAGTCAAAGACGGTTGTGTCCAAAATGTTATTTCTTAACTGAATTCATTGCTTATGGGGAAAAAGTACACCTTAAACTCTAGAGGCTGTGTAAGCAATGGAAACTTCCTTGCATGACAGAAATAGATTTCTACTTTCCATCTGCCTGCATTTTTCTCACTGGTAGATTTGGACAATGGAGGTAAACATAAGAGTAATATTAAATATGTTCACCCATTATGTTAATGACTTGGTTGCTGACATAAAAGATCTCCCCCTTACTTCTTTGTGGTTCCATTATGTCTGCTCAAGAAAAAATGGCAGGACTTTTGACAAGATTTTATTTGAAATTACATTTTCAAAGTACCAGAATGTCTCACCCCAGTCTCATAGACAGTTATTCCTCAGTCAGGATTCTCATGAGTGTGTCTGGTTTTGTAGCTTTTTATTCTGCATCTGTGCAGCTCCAGATGCAGTGGGTTGTAGTAACCAAGCAGAGCATGAATCATGGTAGCAAGGCTCTGGTCCAAGAGGAAATGACAGAGTTTTTGGCTTAAAGATAGAGGGAGGCGTTTCTTGCCACTGTTGCTGTTGATGTGCTCCTGTGCATTGGCTGGCCTGACATACACATGCTCCCTATTGGCCCATTAATGAGAAAAAGAGTAAGTTCTGTTTCCTGACTAGCTTCCTGACATTTCTTCTTTTCATGCCAGCACCAGTTCTGGCCTGCTTGAGGGCAGCTTCAGGTGCTGTATGGTGTGCACATGAGGTCAGTGCAGTGCTGAGCTGATGATTCTGGCTAAGAACCATGATTCTGATGCTGTCCTAATCTAATGCTAAGTTCCTGGTAGAGTCCATCATGTCATGAAGTGCCCATTGAATCAGAATCACAGAATGGGCTGGGTTGAAGGGACCTGAAAGATGATCTGGCTCCAACCCCTCTTACCATGGGCAGGGACACCTTCCACTATCCCAGGCTGCTCCAAGCCCCATCCAGCCTGGCCTTGAACACTTCCAGGCATGGAACAGCCACAGCTTCTCTGGACAACCTGCGCCATGGCCTCACCATCCTCACAGAACAGACATTCCTCCTGATCTGAACCTGCTCTTTCAGTTTGAAGACATATCCCCCTTGTCCCCCTTACAGTCCAAACTCTTGTAAGAAGTCCCTCTCCATCTTTCTTGTGAGCTCCCATCAGGGACTGGAAGGCCACAGATAGGTCACCTCAAAGGCTTCTCTGCTCCAGGCTGAACAATCCCCCTTCTCTCAGCCTTCCCTCATAGCAGAGGTGCTCCATCCCTCTGATCACCTTGGTGCCTCCTCTGGATTCACTCCAACAGCTCCATGTCCTTCCTGTGCTGGGGATGTTTTGTTGTATCTTAGGCAGTGAAGTCCTTCAGTTTGAGTAAACATGTATCACAAATAATGCATTTATTTTTTTTGGTGCACTCAAGTTCTCTTTTTTTTATTTTTTAATTTTACTACATATATGAATTGTTAGATTTGTACTGAGCTTCCCCATAGTGACTACTGGATGTGGAGTTTTAAGAACTAAACAGTTGGGGAAAAAAAGAAATTATATGCAGTAATTTTACCCAGTTACAGCAGTTAAAAGAGTGCTTTTGTGTTTATACATATAAAGAATCTGATTCTGTGTATGTAAAATTACAATCTATTATAATATGTCATAGCATAATGAGCTTTTGTCATGTAATTTTTACCTATGTAAATATTTAAGTGCAAACATTCTGAAGAGTTTAGAAATATGGCTGACCTCAGACAGAAATAAATGTTATTCTTATCCTTTGTTAAAAAAAAGACAGTATTAGTATCTTCTGCTATAATAAAATTGGATTGCTGCTGCATTTCAAGAGCTGCTGCTGGGAAGCTCAAGCCAGGCAAGACTGCTATGACAAAGAGAGATAGCTCATACTACAGCTGCCCTCTGGCTTGATGCACTTTTCCCCATTCACTTCCCTCAGATGTATGCCCCTGGATGGCATACAACAGGAAAGAAAAAAAGGGAGATGGTTTAGGTTACATTCCCATTTACCACCCTTATATCACACACAGACAACAGGGACACATCCCTCCCTCTTGGGAGAAGGGGTGCTTGAGAGCAGTCAGATGTGAATAGGAAGGCAGCGCTGTGAAACAGCAGGCTAGTCAACAGAGACTTGTGGAGTAGTTTAGGGACCATGTCACTATTGTTCCACTTGTTGACACTGCTATACTGTGGTGGAGAATGGTAATTTGTTTCTTATAATAATGTCTCCTATGAAGGCAGGCTGAGAGATTTGGGGCTGTTCAGCCTGGACAAGGCTCTAGGAAGAACTTAGAGTCCCTTCTAGCACATGAAGTGGGTCTACATGAAGACTGGAGGTTTAGATTAGTTATTGGGAAGTAATTCTTTACTATTAGGATGTTCAGGCACTGGAACAGGTTACCCAGACAGATCATTAACTCCCCATCTCTGGAGGTGCTTGAGCCCAGGTTGGATAGAACTCTGAGTAAGCTGTTTCAGTGGAAGGTGTCCCTGACCTTAAAGATGATCTTTAATGTCCCTTCAACCCAAACCATTCTATGACTGCATAAATTTTTCTCTGCAGGAAAGAGCACTCAGCCTGCACACAGCTCTCCAGGCACAAAAAAAAAAAAAAAAAAAAGTAGATATGTGTACCTCCCACTTCATATTCAAGCAATAATTTGGTAGCAAACCTCTAAAAACTTTTGTCAAAATAGAAGGTCAACCTCCAGAGCTATCTGCAAGCAGTTTTGATCCTGTTAATCATGCTGCAGATGAAGTACAGCACTTAATCTACTGTACAAATGGTCGTACTGAAGAACTGCAGTCACCCTCATCCTGCTCTGGTCTTCTTTTGTGGATCACCAGTGGCTTCAAATCAATGCAAAGCAAATAATCTAAGAGGGCAAAAATGCTTGACATGTTATTTAAAGACCCAGACGGCAGCTACTGTCAGGGTTTATTATGGATGGCCCAGTCATAGTTCCATGTGAGGGCCAAAATTCCAGTAAATATGATGGAACATGAAGAAAGTCAATTTGACTGAACAGGAGACTCTGCTCTAATGGAGAGGCAACAGAGGTAAGAAAGAGGAGGTATGGGTTTTTATGGACTAGTGCCATTGTGATGGCTTGAAGGAAAAGAGAGCAGGAAAGATAAATTGTAGGAAGAAAGAGAGACAGTAAATGAGAGGATGAAAGGATTCAAACCCTAGGCTGGCCGGGGATTTTGCTGAATAAGCATAGAGGAAAACTGGAGAGAAAATTGAATTACAACTCCAAAGGCAGAGGAACCCTGACAAACCCTAAAAAGGAAACTGAAAGTGCATCAGAGAGCAGTGGTTTTCTACTAAGAGCTGTGCAGGTTACATTCTAGCTCACTATTAGCTTCCCATCAAGCTTTTCCAGTTTTTTCTATCAAGTTTTATGTATAAAGAATGTTCTCTTTGCTTTAAACCACACATTCCTTAAACTATGATATTTTTGTGTCCTGATGTAAAAACTTGGATGGCTTTTCTTTCCAGTTGAGCAGAATCAGTGAGGTTGTTTCACCTCTGTTTCCAAAGACTACCAATAGGAATAGAAGCATTATTTACCTCTCACTACTCTTTGACAAATTATACTCCTTTGTATGATTTTTGGGGGGTTATTTTGGGGGTTATTTTTGGGGGTTATATGTACCTTGCAAACAACACCAGGTAGCACTGACCTGCAGCCCCTGGGAAAGAGCCATGCCAGAGCTTGAGTGTTTATGCCTAAGTACAATCCCCATCAGCCTAAGCAATCCTTTACAATGGGTCTGTGCTAAAACCAGGTGAGAGCCTTGGGTGAAAAGTCTGGATCCACAAGGGAATGCATTTAAGGAATTCATCATTTCAGCCCAGAAGAATAAGTGGTCCTGCAGGCATAGCACTCAAAAGCTTAGATAAGCACCAGTAGCTCTTCAAGGAAAAGATGTTTCAACAGCATTTTCATTTCCATTTGCTTTTTGAGCCTGGTAGTTTGTATTACATTGGCTGCTGACTGGTGACCATGCATTGCCAATCTTTGGTTACCTACCTGGGAGTGACAGTAAAGTACATATTCCATAGTAATCTAATAAGTTAAGTAGCACATTTTCACTATCCCATGCAAAAGGGGTGCTAACTATTTTTGATCACATTCATGAAGTGACCTTCTCTATTCTTAGCATACCAGTCTGGAAAAAAATACCACAGGTTGTTCCAGAGCTGCACAGAAAAACTTGTTGAACTCAAGTTTTCATTATTTCCCAAGTACCCACAGGGGCAACAGTTTATCTGAGCAAGCTTAGCAGCATATCAAGTGACCAAATTAATTTCTGAACAAGGTACAATATTTTCTGAAGACCTACATTGAAAGTGAAATTGTTTTAAGAGTTAAAAGCAAATACTGCCCCCCTCCCCTACAAACCAGGCGACATTTTTAATTTATGCTCACTTTTTTATTATCTTCACTGTTACCCTTTCCAGCATATAGAAGTCTGTTTTGGTTGTTGAAGTGATATCTCCAATCTAAATGCTTACTTGCATTTCATAGTGCTTCATTACTGTAGGTATTCATGTTGTCTACATCCTATCTTTGTTAATCCTTACCCAGTTACTGTAAAATAGATATCCCTTTGTACTATTGAAGTCTAAAATGACTTCACAATTGTTTTCAAATGCTTGTGAAGAAAGGAATAATGGAAGATTGCTTGCCTGTCCTTTTCCAAAACTTTGTGTGGCAACACTTAGGGGAAATTTATCAGTTGAATCTTGAAAATGGATGTTAAATGGAGAAGTTGACAGGCCATGAACTGCACAGTCTGACTTAAACTCTCTGTAATTTCATATATTTTCTCAGTGTATTGCGTATCTTGTTCTCTTTTCTCCCTAACCCAAAATGACAGGTCTGCTACACATATTTATGCTAAGTGCCTTAATGGATTTAGACAACCCCTTCCTGATTTTTAAGATGCAGCCACTAGACGGTTGGAAGCAGGTGCTGTTTACGGTTTGAGCTCTGTTTCCCTCTCTCTCTGCTGTTAACGTTTCCATCTTGCTATTGATTAACAATGAGGGGTTTGAATGACACCAGGGCAGTGTCACAGCCACACTGCCATGGAGACTGCTTTCATACCCGCCTGTCTCTCCCTCAGGGCTCTGAAAAGAAGGGAGAGACATATGTTTATATAGCCATTAAGCCAATATTTACTTTCAGTTATTTTGCAATCTACTTGCTTACAGACTTTCCCTGCAGGTTAATCTCTGTGCCACCTGTCTCTTCTTGTATTTTCACAACACTCTGGTGTTTCTTCCTGATATGAAGAGGCCCGTAACTGAAACAAGAGACCTGGAGAACCTGAGAAAGTGCTGCCAGTACCCATTCCTGCTATCCATTTTCTTTGCTCATGATATCCCTAAGTGATCAAGAGCAGAGACTAGTGGATAATCCCAGTTTAGCATGCAGCTGATCCCACCAGACCTGTAGTATTTCCTAACATCCCTGGGTAGGAACAGTGAGAGAATGCCCAGCTGTGTGCTACAGGGTAATGCTTGGCCTGGCACACAGTGTCTGGTGCAGAGAGGTCTGAGCTCTGAAAAGCTCTGATTTAGCACGTCTCAAACCTGCACTTGCACTTGCACCTGCCGAAAAAAGGGCAGGAAAGGCGCCAGGTGGCACGGGAGGTGTGGCTGCAGGTTTATATCGGACAGGTGTTGACGTGAGGGCTTCATATGTTACCTTGCTGGCCAGCAAATGAGATGCCTTGCAGCAGTCCTCCTGCACCTGAGGTGTGCAAGCAGATGGCCTGATGGCACTGCAAGGCACTGCTGACAGCATTTGTCCTTCCCCAGTCATTGAGACTGGAGCAAGGACACAGTTTGATCTACAGCACTGAGGGTCCTCCCCTTCTGCATCCATTGAATTTCACTGTTTTGAGTTGCTGTCTTCAGAAGTAAATAAATCAAGAATTAATTTCGCCCCTCCTTCTAAATTTATGAATATTTCTCTAAGAAAACATTGTCATAGCACCTAAAAATTTAATTATACTTATTAAGATTCTCTAACATTTAAAATTGACACATTGACTGTTCAGTCTTGTCATTTAACATTTCTGAAGTGAAAATAGATGGAAATGAAAATAGGCATGATTGAAAATAAATGTGTTTACAACACATTTACAGAAATAATTTACTTGTAATACAGTGATGAAGAAAATTACTGAAGTAATGGCAGTAAGATTAGGGCAGTATATGTAGCAAATGTGTAATAGAGGTATATGGAAAATGTGGACTTTAGATAGCAGAGAGGTAATAGAATAAAACATTTTTTCAACAACCTTCCTTGTTCAGTAATTCTTTCCTTTCCATTTTGCATCAAGGACAATTAAGCAGATGCAAAGCACTGTGTGGCAAAGATGCCAAGTCCTAAGGGTAGTTGAAGCAAGCCTTACAGAATCTGTGGGTTTAACAGTGAAGTTGTGAAATGTTTGCCATGTCAAACATTTTAATTTGGTCCATTGTTAAGAGTGTTTGTGAGAACTCACAATAATCAGCAAGCTAACAGGACTCCAGTAAAATTTCAAATGAGAGGGTATATTGTTTGGAAGGACGTTTTATAAATTATTATATAGAAGTCTGACCACTTAATCAAGATTTATGGAAAGTACACTCTGAAAGTACTGACACCACAGAAGAAGGAGCTCATGGATTTGTCAGTGTGTTGTTTGGTATAATAGCCTGATACAGCTGCTCTTATGTCTACTGTATTAACAGGAATATTTTTAGCAGGAGACCAACAGATTCAATAATTTCCCCTCTCCATCCACCACTTTTCTGGACACACATACATCACTGTGATGGAACCCAGGAAATGGAAAAGACTTGGAGAAATATGTGCTGTTTCCCAGTTTTGGCTCATAGCCATTTCACCACAGCATCATTGGTGAGAACAGGCTTTAGAAGGAGAATATTAGAGACAATGAAAAATTAAGAATTATGGCCATAGGGAATTCTGAAAGAATTATTTTAGCACCTTTTCCACCCTCAGCTGTAGATGTAAAACAACCTGGTTTTGTAGTTAAAGCATCCCTCAAAAAATGCTGGACTCAGTCAGAAATAGGAGTGAGAAGAATATATTCAGATCTATTTTTTCTAAAGCCCTCAAAAAATAATGTGGAAATGGGTATCTTCCAAGTTCTTGTTGAAACAAAAAACCAGATGCATACCATACTAAAATGAGGGTGAATTCTCTTATCTATATCCAAAAAAATGTTGAATGAAAAAGTGCCTTGGAAAAAACATACTGGTATGTGCAGCAGACTTTTACAAGCTCTGCATCCTTCTGCAGGCTGCATATTTATTCTCTAGAGTAGCCAACAATCATTTCGAAAAGTGACATTTCTCCATATGAAGTTCATTCCTGGAAAAGACATGATATGAAAATTTGGCCTTCTGTTATTTTTGTAGGACTATCTTTTAGTTTAAAAATGGAGATCAGGGCTGAGCTCTCCCTGTGTGCTGCTATAGTAAAAAATCCTGATATGTACATGTGTCATGGAGCAGGGTCCAGTAATACCATACATCTACTATTGAAAAGAATATCCTTGACATTAATCAGGACTTGAACATGAGGGCCAAGACCCAGCTTGGATCGAAGGTGATATTCCCTGGGAGAAACTTGCTGAACTTTAGGGTTGGCCAGAATGAGACAGCTGCAGACTAAAGGGGTAACACTGTGACTAGTATGATAATTCTTAGGCTTGTATTTGCAAGCAAGAGGAGTGAGAAATGTGATAACAAGGGCGATAGAATGGTATTGCAACTGTGAGAAATGTGGAAGGTCAGACAAGGGGATTGGCCTGCAAGAATATAAGAGTCTCACAAAGTGAAAAGGGAGAAGAAACATTGAGGCAAAACAAGATTTCAAGAAGATGGCTGACTTTTCACAAAGATTTCTGGTAAAAGAAGATGGGCTGTAAGCTTGCAAGGAAAACCTTGAAAGTGGTACGTGCCTTGTGTGTAGGGTCTGCCTAAGCAATGCAGATAAGAAATTGATTAATCTGATCCTAAAGCACACACCTCTCTGTGGTGAGATTGATTGCTTTCTATAGCCTTTCTGCAGATCAGGACTTCACTGACTGTCACAGGTATGTGCATACCCAGCTACCAGACCTGCATCAATTATGACTAAACACAGAGCCATGAGCCCCACTCTAGTTACCTTGTGTGTGTAAGAAGATCCTGTTATAAAATCAGCTTCTTCAGGCATTTTGCAAACTCATTGTCATGCATGCTGCAAAGAAGCACAAGCAATATATGCCAGATCCTTTGGAATTTGCTCACACTAGAATAAATTTAGTTCTTTATTGTCCATCTGCTCTGCACTGGAGCAGCCTCACCTTGAGTCCTGGGGGCAGTTTTGGGTATCACAATATAAAAAAGGCATTAAGCTATAAGAGAATGTCCAAAGGAGGCCATGAGAATGGTGAAGGACCTTGAGGTGAAGCCATAGAAGGAGTGGCTGAGGGAACTTGGTCTGTTCAGCCTGGAGAAAAGGAGATTGAGAGCAGAACTCACTGGGCTCTGCAACTTCCTCATGAGAGGAGGAGGAGGGCCAGACCCTGATCTCTTCTCTGGGGTGACCATTGACAGGGCCCAAGGGAGTGGCCTAAAGTTCTGCCAGGGGAGATTTAGGCTGGATATCAGGAAAAGATTTTTCTCCCAGAGAGTGTTAGGGCACTGAAATAGGCTCTCCAAGGTCGTGGTCACAGCACTAGCCTGACAGAGTTCAAGAAGGACAACACCCTCAAGCACATTGTGTAACTCTTGGGGTGTTCTGTGCACGGCCAGGAGTTGGACTGAATGATCCTGATGTGTCCCTTCCATCTCAGCTTATTCTACAATTCTATGAATAAAGTGAGCGGCATCCAGGATCCAGACTGTCATCTGTGTTAAGTGGAGCACGTGCTTCCATCTGCAATTTATTGAGTTCAAACTTTTTCTTGCATCTTCTCTGATACATCACTTTTGGTGGGTAAAGACAGAAAGGACATAAGAGGATGGCTTCTTGCTCACACACATTCCTCTGTGTATCTTGTGTGTAGTTAGTTTGTACAAATTAGTGGCTTTGTTTTCTAGGGTGCTTAGTAACAACAGCTGGATAAGAACTTTCAGGTGTCCAATTAATTTGGAAATCAAGTCACTCATTTGTGTTGCTAAGTATGATTTCAGGCCTTCTATTTTGAAATATTCACAGCTCCTTTTAAATGCCACTGAAAGAGAATAGTGTACTATGTTTTAACAAACATAGCTGCTTTACTGTTCTCCTCAGTGCACTAGATCAATGCAGAAAACAGCCCACTGCCTTCTAACTGCACAGAAAAGGGAGTAGATCTCACGCTCATGATTCAGATGTTTGGCTTCAGGTGTCAGTCGTCTCAGGATTTGCATCAAGCCCATTGAAATGATGTTAGATCATTCAAGTAGTATCTGCTCATTCATGTCTTACAGAAAATTGGACTTCCATTTATTTAGCTGAATTGGCATCTGACCAAGGCACCTCTTTCATGGGTGAACTGGGAACTGAGTTCTCTCAGAGCACTTCAGCTGAACTTTTTGCGTACAAAACACTTAGATTTACTTTCTTTCGTAATTTACTTCTTCTGGCATTCATGTGGGCCTGTGAAATTCAAGTGTGTTAGGTTAATCTCAGCCAATTTATTTCTGTCTGATTCTGCCCTGAGCAAATGCTGACATTAGACATAACAATAACACACAGCGCTGTGCCTCCAACAGAGGGTAAACACAATCTGTGTAATTCATTTATGAGGAATAATAATGGGAAGTTACCCACTACCAGCAAAATCCAGGTCAGGACAATTTCAAGGTCCTGCAGTACTCCAAGACTACAGTGGATACTTGTACCAATACTGCACACAGTATTGATAAAGAGCAATAATTTCAAGTTGCATAATAATGCTCTTATTTACCTTATGTTACTTCATTGCAGGAGTGGACTGTAAATCTTTCTGTCAAAGAGCAAATGAAAACATCAGAACCTTTCCTTTTGTTGTCAGATTTAAAAATACTACTTAGCCTGTGGACTACATGTGTCTGCAGCTTTAGTACTTAAAAGGAAATAATTTTAGATAGCAATGTTTTGCAGCTTTTGGATACAGCAACTCTTAAGGGATGCCTCTGAGGAATTAATAAAAGACAGTTAAGGACGGTGAAGTTATCTTCAATAGTGTTCTGTCTTTAGGAGAACCACAAATTGAAGAAAGCTTGACAGTTACAAAAAACCTCCACTTGTATTTGTATCCTTACCTGGCACAAAAATGATGGAAAATAACAATGCATTAATTATAGGTGTGTGAGGGACAAACACAAATTTGACCAGTGCATTGTGTATATTTGGTGACAAATGAATTCCCAGACTAAACAAATGCACATGGACAATGTATAAAGATGTGCTCCACCCTCTCAGATTCACTGATAATAGGTTGGGTTATCATGACAATGAGTCCTTCAGTGCCAGGCTCAGAGAGTTAACTGCAGAAAACCTCATTCAGTCCTTCCTCGGGCAAAATTCCATTTGCTCAGCAGGAGTTTGTCTGGGTAAAGACTTTGGGATTTGACAGGCAATATTTATGAGTTGTACAGGAAAACTAGCTGAAATAGCAATCTTTCCAGCCCTTCCTAATGGACTAACAGGGTTTTTTTTCAAGCACCTGGAGGATTTTCTATAATCCCTCCAAGTCCTTAATACCAGTTTTACAATTATGTCTTCTAATAAATGATGGAAATTTCTTTCATTTTACCACCTCAACCAGGTGCCTCGATGAGTTCTGCAGGGGAGTTCACACAAGTTACAACAGGAGCTGGAAGCACAACCACTGCTCTAGGCACAGACCAGCTGCTTACAGATGGTTTGTGGTGAAGAACCACTCCCAAAATCTGAGGAGACTACATGTCCAGGGCAAGGTTCTTCCAGGTAGAACACTGTCCCTATTCTTTCAAGTCTCCCTCAATATGCCTTGCCTGCCTGCCTGCCTCCTCAGTGAGGATGGAAAGGGGGTATAGACACTTCATCTGCTGTTGGTGGGGCTGAGATGCCTGAATATGTGATCTGTACTGAAAACCTGTTTTAGAAATTACAGAATAGGAGATTTTCTCTTGCAGTTTTGTAATGCCCACTACAAGAGACTGAAGACAGTTTCCTTCCTAGAATATGTTTGCGTGTTTTCATGAGGTTGTTTTTCTTCTTAAGGAGTTTAAAGATATTGAAGTCTAGAAACATTTGTACAATTTTTATTCTAGTTTGGAAAAAAAGCTCTTCCTTCCTTTATCATAAAAATCATGGTGTAATATTTTTAATACTCAACCTTCAAAGTGCTGAATATTTTCTCCTTTTCTGTGGCTACTGTGATATATCACATATTCTGAAGACATATTTTTTTCTCAATTAAATATTTGCTTTTATTTGCTATTTATATGGACAAAGTGAACCATGGTCTGATATGTAATCTATGGTTCAGGTATTTTGTATTTAGAATTACATAACAACAGTACAGAAGAGAATGCTTAATGCAGTTAATTTCTGTACTGCTTTATTAAAAAATTACTGTGGTACAAAATGTCACTGTTTATTTGGAACAACTGACAATCCAGTGCAAGACATATTACTGCCCATGTGGAAGTAGGAAGAATGGTGTAGGCAGGTATCTTTTCCAGCATCTGTTTGGCTTGGAGCTTGGAGCTTCTGTCTGGCTTGATGAAGGGACTGTGTGATCTTACCTGACTGTTATAAACTGTATCAGTTTCCTAGTAAAAGATGCTTTCTCTCCTGTAAAGCTTAGCTTCTTATAATAGGTATACACCTTCATCTTCTGCATAATAAATATATAATATTTTAAACAATAGACATTCACACTGATGTCTAATAAATTCCTTGTAAACTTGCATTGGTGAGCCCTTTGTTTTATGGAAAATAACAGTGTCATAACAGCAAAAGCTTTCTGGATTTTTGTTCCAATCAATGGTTCTGTGGCAGGAGCTTATACAAATTTTACAAAACATGGAAGAACAGGAGATAGCCAAGAGTTGTGTCAAAGTTATGGCCACAACAAAGTCCACAAGAAGTCACGGAGCACAATATACTGGTTCACCATCAAGTTTGTCACCACTTGACACACCCTCCCAGAGAAATGCACCCCCATCTCCAAGACAGGTGCATATCTGTTTTCCAGATATGTACCTGGCAGCAACATATTTTCAAGGCTTTCCTTGTGCAATCTTCTCTGGGGGAAAGGAGAGGAACAAGACTAAATATTAGTACTGCTTGTTCTGCTGGTAATAATATTGTGAGGAATCAATACGTTTACAGGCCTGCTTTTCTCTGACTCCCTGGCAACCCAAAGCATTGGTATTAGGGTGATAACTTACAAGAAGTCCTGGAACAAGGACTGTTCCATTTAGTACATTTTGCTGCTTTTATATTACTCTTTTTTCTTCATACTTTTATCTGGATCTTTTGGGAGAAAATGAAGAGACCTTTGCCTGTACTCTGTGGCTCTTTTACTAAGGGAGTAATTTTTACAGCTATATACTATGAGTTCATGCTTTCTATCTGAAGGATCCTCGGGAAATTTCTCGCTTTGATCCTGTTGGAACAATTAACTTTTACTGTGTTATTATCTTTATCTGACATTCCCCATCTCTCAAGCATGTCTGGGAAATCAGTGTGATAGAGACCAGTGATTGCTATACATTAATTTGGGAATGTGAGGAGTATCGCAGAGATGAAAGAACAGACCCATGATCCCCATACTTAGATTCTGTACCTCTGCTTTACTCCCAGTGAACAGCTGCAGTGCAATGGCAGTGCAATCACAAGGTAGTGCAATCTTGCATAGTGGCCTCTGAGCTGCTGCACTTTTGGAAAGAGCTTTTTCTTTTTGATCTTCTCTTTGTATCTTACTCAACTTTGATTCTGAGGTTCTGTGATGGTTTTGGCTGGTGTAGAGTTAGTTTTCTTCCTAGTGGCAGGCATGGGGCTGTGTTTCATATTTGTGCTGAATACAGAATTGATAATTCAAAGATGTTTTTGTTATTGCTGAGCAGGGATTGCACAGAGCCAAGGCCTTTCCTGCTTTTCACATCACCTCACTGGGGAAAGGGCTGGGGGTGCCTGGGAAGCTGGGAAAAGACACAGCCAGGACAGGTGACCCCAGCTGACCAAAGGGATATTCCAGACCTTGTGACATCAGGCTCAGTGTATAAAGTGGGGAGAAGAAGGAGGAAGTGGGAGGGAGGATGTTTGGAGTGATAGTGTTTGTCTCTGAAGTGACATTATGGGGCCCTTTTGTGGAGATGGCTGAAACACCTGCCCAGCCACAGGAAGCAGTGAATTAATTCCTTGTTTTGTTTTGCTTGTATGTGTGGTTTTTGCTTTCCCTATTAAACTGTCTTCATCTCAACCAATGGGTTTTGTAGCTTTTGCCTTTCTGATGCTCTTCCCAGTCCTGCTCATGGAGGAGCATCTCTGTGGGGCTTGGCTCCTGGCTGGGGTTAAACCACAACAAAAGAAATCTGAGAGGGGAAAAAACCCCCATATGGCTGTCACTGGAAATGTGATCCATTATTAGCAGTTGTGTCCTTGGACATCTGTGTTAGGGCAGGACTCAACACAAGACTTTCAACCAGCATCTAAATTCCCTGAATGCAATTATCCTCTCTGTAAAGCTGAATCAAAATTGTTCCCTAAGGCTGTATCCTGTCACACCTAGGATTCCTCTAGAAAAGATCCAATTCCCTTTGGACCTCACAAGTCCAGTTGATGCTAAACAAAGACTTAGCAGTAATGGCCAGTCTTGTTGACAATATCAGTACTAATACAGAGAAAACTGAACACCTGGGAATGATTTGGCTAAATAAAAGCTGAAGTTTATTGTTGCCTGGGGAATTGTTTCTGCCTGGGGATTTAGAGGTACGCTGCTTCTCCTTAGGGAATGGGTGTCAGACAGCACATTTCACAGTCACTGCATTTACCTGTCTTCAAGATAGTTAGGCTAGCTCTGCCCCCTAGTCCTGTTAAATTTACACCAAGCTGAGACCATCATGGTTCTGTCACTCCATTTTCTTGAACACCATGTACGTTTTGATTACTGAGGCTCTATCTGAACCACTGGCTGAACTGATCTGTTCTGACCTATGTTTGCCAACTAACCAAAGCATAAAGTCCCCTCTCCAAACATCTTTATTAGGTCAAGCTATTGATAAAAAGCTTTGTTCAGAATGCATGACTTCTGATAAGCTTAGCTTTCTGACCCGGTCTGAGAGAGTGAAGACTTTTTTTTCTTTGGCAAAACAAGAGGCAAGCATTCATACCCTCACTATTTCTCACTAGTCTTGTGCTCCTGAAATCCACATTTTTCTTATTATCTAAAGGGGAGAAACCCCCCATTGTTATGGTACCACAAACTAACATTAAATATTACTGTTCCACAGAAGTTCAGACACTAATTTTTCCTGGGTGTCATTTAATAGAGGGAAAGAAGGAAAGAAATAGCAGACTTTATGCAAGAATGTAGATGTCAGTGACTGTGTGCCACTGTATGATGGAAGATTGGGAAAAATATACTCCAAATGGTCTCTTCTTCCCTTGATTGTGTTTCCAGTAACAATGAAATGATCCAGAACTCCCTTACAGATGATCTCATTGTCAGCTTCTTTTACACAGGGTTACAAAATTAGCTTCAAGAGGAGAATGTAAGGGATGTTCTTATGGATGTGTGGAGTTGCTCATAAATTCTCTACTGAGATTCATTATTAAAAAAGTGCGACATACAAAGTAATGAATGACTGAAGCTGAGTAAGAAAAAGCTGGCAGTTCTGCAGTGCATGAAAATTTAAAGCCTAATGGAGTGTCCTCCAGCAAGGATTCATGACAGCCACCCAGGATTCGAGGCTCTGTTGCTTAAGCTGACATTCTGCTCTGGCAGAAACCCTACTTCAATCTGTAACTCTTTGCTGAGAAACTGTTTTCCACTAAATACTGGATCAGGCAGTACCATGTCAGTATTGCAGATAAGAGCATGTACTGGCAATATAATTCACAGACAACTGCTCCCTTTCTTCTCAGATTTATTTTATAGATTGTGACAAAAAACCCACCAAAAACTCCCCAAAATCCAAAACAAAACAAAATTCAAAACAAAAAAACCAAATAAACCCCCCCCAGCCTCACTAGACTAGTTCAAGCAAGAATTGGTGTTGCACTCCTGGGTCTCCCTATTCACATGGTGACTGTATGGGGCCATGTACATTAAGCTACAGAATTAGGAATTTGACAGACAAAAGTCAAATATAGCTCATGGACAATAGTCTTTGAAAGTTATAAGCCCTCTTGGTACCTTCCTACTTGTTATAATGATGAAATAAAAGTGAGGAACAAGGGGCCCAGCAGCAGAGAGCAACTCTGACAACCTCTTACTTGCAGCTAGAATTGGTACAGCACAATGAGATGAATCCCCAATGCAATTGTTGCATATAGAATAGAAAATTATGTACTTGTATCTACTGGAAGATAAGTTCAATGGTAAATGTGTATTCAAATGTGCATTCATTTGACACTCTTACAAAGAAATAGTCTCTCCAGGACAGAGAAATTTTGAACAGTCTGGTGTAATGTGGTTTCTTACACTAAGGTACGAGAATATCTCTGAGCCTTACATTCAGGTACTACTTAAGGCTCTAACCTAGGTCTAACAAGATCAAAAGCATTTTCCTCTCTGTCATATTGCTCATTTTTAGGACTTTTCATTGCAATCTATCACCACCAGAACACAATTTTTTCAGTTAAAACCACTGTCTGAAATTTGCTGGTTTCATACTACTGGAAGTTATAAAAGTGTCCCTGAAGATATCTAGAAGTCTTCTAATTGGGTGGCAGCCACCTTTGGATGTTTTCTTAGGCTCCTGTATATTTCAGTAAAGGTAGGAAATATAAAGGAAAGGCTTTACTTAGATAATTTCTGTGTTGGAAAGAATCTCCGTGTATTTAGAGGTCATAGCTTGAGTATGATTTTTTCCCTAAAGAACCAAGAGTGCAGGGAGGGGAGCAAATAAAATGAGATTTTTTTCTCAGTGCAGCAGCTGGCATGCATCCTCTGTGGTGTAACCCACACTGGGCCCCCAAATAGAAAGACTGAGAGTGCTGTTATGAATTCCCTGTCAGCCACCCCACTCTGCCAAAAGACAGTATGAGGTGGATGCCACAGACAATCTGATCCCGTGTCTGCAAGACTTAGAAGGGCAGAATTCCAGTGAGAGAATTAACACTCAGCTAAAGTTTCAGGTGAAAGAAGTTTTTCCAATAGCAATTTTGGCTGCAAGAATGCCTGCAACTGCTCTTTAGAAAAAGACATGCAGGACCTCATCTCCTCGTGGTTCTCTCAGGGTGTGCAGATCTGTCTGTGGAGTTTCAGGGCTAGCATTTCTTGCTGCAGAGGTGAAAGATGCTGCTGCTTCCAGGCCAGAGAGGGAGATCTCCATCAAGCTGCTTGCTTCATGGTAGTCTAGCCCTTTTTCTCCTTTTTTATGATTGAAGTTATGAATTCAGTTGTTTCTTTTGCACAAGCAAATAAGGTGTAAAAGCCTGCAGCAAACACTGTTGTGTTGCATTCATTTCATCTACTATGCCCCCTAACAAAAAGTTCAGCGAAATATGGCTTGTGCCCTTTCTGGAAATCAAATACACAGAAGTTTTTTGTAGCAGAGGGAGAAAAGACTGGAAGAGAAGAATGCTGCTTGACCAACCTTTGACACCCACCTTTCCTAGGTCATCTGTTCTCTGTCTCTCCCTACATTCACATACTCAAGATTCCCTACATGTTTAATCTCAGCTTTGATACCAGTGCCTTTCACTAATATTAGACAACATGCAGTCCGACCTGAGTGCTGGTGAAATGCCATTATTGGGGGGGCAGGGTACTGAGGGTACACTACAGAACAGCACTTCTCTGAGTTACATTTCTCCCCTCTGCATCCAGCTCTGCAGATTTTGGTACAAGGAAGAGACAGACCTGCGCAAACAGCTCCAGAGGAGGAACACAGAGGTAATCAGAGATCTGAAACAACTCTGCTGTGAACACAGGCTGAGACAGTGGGTTGTTCAACCTGAGAAGGGAATGAAAAGACATTAATATGCCCTTTGGAAACATTGAGGGGCATATAAGAAAGAGAGAAAATATTTTACCTGGGTGTCTAGGGATAGGAGAAGGGGTGATGGTTTTAATCTAAAACAGGGTAGACTTATTTTAGATATTAGTAAGAAATTCTTTACTGTGAGGTTGATGAGGCATTGGCAGAGGTTGCCTAAAGAAGCAGTAGATGGATGCCCCATTCCTGGGAACTGTAAAGCAAGGCTGAATGGGCTATTAAGCCACATGCTCTGGATGAAGGTGTCCCTGCCCATGAAAGGGGGATTAGACTAGATAAACTTTAAAGGTCTCTTCCAACAAAAACTCTTCTGTTACTCTATGGCAGAAATACATGAAATAAAGTAACATATAAATGACATTCTTTGTGCCTTCAGAGCAGTTTAATAAGAAAAAGTACATTTTAATTTCTTAGGACTCTCTTTGCATCATACTAGGGCAAAGAATTCACTGCACTTTTTTTTTTTTCCATGCAAATCTGAAGGTGGTTTCATTCTATCAATATTATTCCTTTTGGGAACACTAAGATCCTATTGGTTTTAATCTTTGGCTGATTCTGTTAACACAATAGAGAAAAAAGGTCTCTATTATTTTAATTTCTTCGCATTAAAGTTATTTTAGATCTTCTTGAAATGGTAAATCTCTCTGAATTTTAATACACATTATTCTGTGGCCAATTGTTAAGGAGATTCAAATCTGACAGAGACACTCAAATCCCTTCCTAGAGAGAAAGGCTAAAGAATAAAATATTTCACTTTCTAAAGTAAAACCAGTTTGTGGTTAATTACTTGGTCTATAATAAAACCACTGATTAGATCATACTACTCAGGAACATGTTTTTATCATATTTGGTTTTAAGGATATTTAATTTTCCCCTTAATTTTTAAGGATACTTAATTTACTTAATGAAAAACTACCTTAGTGAACGAGGAACTCCTTCTTTCTCAGGTAATGTTTTCAATTTCTCTGAGAACACTGAAAATAAAACGGTACCCCATAACAACCCACAACAGTAAACATAATGACCCAGGAGGAACTGGGAGTGCTTATGATTCCATTCCTGAAGCCCAGTCAGATCCACCAGCCATCACTCAATATTTTACTCTGTTTTAATGTTTTTCTCATGGTTCAGTGAATCTTCCCTTTGCCAGTTCTCCCTTCCTTCCATAAATACTGTGCTGAAAGGCCAAATGCTACCAATGCTGCAGACACAAATCCATACAAACACAAAAAGACCTGTCACAGCAGATTTCAAAAAGCAATTTTAAAAAATCCTTTAAAAGTTAATTATGTAAGGACCAAATTCCACATTTTAGATGCAACCTTCATGTTCCTGAGTCAGAGTGAGATAAATTATCAGATTCTGTGTAGCAGCATGATTTTGTCTCCCAGACTGATAGCAGATAGAGATTACTGTACATCAAAGTACATTGTATAACAAGGCTGCCACTGAATTGGAATGAGGACAAACTGCCATGCTTTATTAATGTTGCTGCTGAAACTAAAATAGAAGTATAAAAGCCAGATTCTACCCCAAGTGCTTAGTTTACCCTCGCAAGCAACACACCAGAAGGGTTTCTCAACCTCTGGGTCCAATGGAGGAATATTTAAATTTCAGCTCATTCTTCTTCAGGAAATATTGCAGTGGAAGCATGAGGATATAACAGGATGGGAAGGCCTATTTTGGCTTTCTCAAAGACGATGGTGTTCCTGGGGGGGCTGTGGGCTGCAGATGGCTTTTCTGGCTGCTGGCCTTTAGGCAGCGATTTTCTTATGCATGTATTTCATGTACTTTATTTAATGCAATTAGGGCTGAGACAGAATTTGGCTTGCAGGTGAGAATGCCACACATACCAGTTCCTGTGTGTGACATTAGTGGTATTGCAGCACACTCTGAAACTATGTTTGCCACAGCTCTTGGCAGCCCTCAGACTGGGTACAGGCAGCTACAGCTGCGTTCATATGTGTGAGATAAACTTTACCATAAAAATCCAAACACGCTACAGGGGCAGCTGCAGCTAAATACTGAACAAAACCAGTTTCTGCTTTCAACTGCACAGCCCCTGGCTCTCTTTCCCAGGATTTGTCAGGCTGTACCTGGAACCAGAATTTGACCCCAAGATTTGCTCTGTGGAAGTTTTGCAGGTCTCCACCTTAGGGCAGAAACAGACACTGTTCCTGTTACTAGTTAGTTACAATCTAGTGGCATCCATACCAAGCACGGTTGTGCTACTTCAGCTGGCAAAAGCAGGACGTGTTGTGTTTTTACAGTTTTCATGGCTGAGTTTACAACTGAGAATTGTTTTGTCAAGCTAAGCACAACAGAGGCATAGATGAGAAACTGTAAAAAGTAGACTAAAGTAAGAAACCATTCTCAAAAAAACTACTTTAAATACTTTGTGTTCATGCTCAGGACTGTCAGTAAAAATACCCAGGTGGGCCAAATCCTTGTCCCATTGAAATAAACTCCTAGTATACTAATAAAAAAAGCACCTTTGACTTTTATCAAGACAACTTTATCAATACTTACTTGATAAAGCTGTACACCAGAGAAATTTTCAAGGCATGCAACACTCCTTTCTTCCTTCATGAAGTCACTCAATATAGCAGCTGTTTTAGTGATTCTTTCTAGATAGGGTCTGGCAAGATGAAAGCAGCAGTAAGTGCATCAAGAATAATAACAGCAAATGTACAACCACATGCCAGAAAAGCTGCACTGACAAACAAGATGCTAGCTTGAAAATTCTTTGCAAACATTACAAAACTTTGTCCACTAAGGCAAAGAGCATGAAAAAAAAAGATTCTGCAGAAGTAAAAGTTATCACCTTTTTATAAGCAGAAACATTGAAGCAGAGTGGTTGGTCATTTTGGCAGTTTTTTAAAAAAATTTGTAAAGCTTTGAAAACATTGAGGTTTTTTGGGAATTATGACAGGGAACTGAAGAAAAATAAAAGTTCTACTGTGTGGCTGTAGACCTCTGCAGTGTGTTTGATTTCCCTGATTTAAAATAAAAGAATTTCAATAAGATCTTGTGTTTCCTTTTAAAATATGTGAACTATTTGTCTTTTTGCCTCTCTTCAGTAAATATAATTTCCTCATTAAAGAGTGCAGTGATTGCAATTCCTGCAACCTTACTGTGCAATAAAATGCATAATAGTGGTGGCTGTTATTAGTCATGGAGATCAGGAGTTATTACAATTCACATTTCATGACATATGAAACAAAGATATATTTATTAATTGATGTTAAACACAAATACTCTCTAGCACTCCTTTATCAATCCAGTTGAGAATGATGTGCTCCTAATATTCTGAAGCAAATGCTTCAATCCAGTTTGGATCCAGCAGTTCCAGTGCAGAGTGACATCAGGATTAGAGCACAGGCAGCAATCAGCCACGGGCAGCTCTCCTGCATGTCTGGCAGCCTCACGAGAGAAGTAGCTGACAGTAGACTTTGGACATCTGGACATCATTTCTGTTTAGAAAAACAATAAACTTTCTGGAGCATCTCTCTGTATAATAGACATCATTCTTCTGGATTTGAATTGTGCTTCTTCATCTGCACTTTTCACCAAAGAACATCCTGAATAGTTGTCTGCCTCAGAAACAGAACTGATGCTAAGCATTAGACACAAAAACAATATTCAAGCAGTGAGTTTCATCCTTTATTGGACACAGATGGTAATTTTCCTAGGGGCAATACTAACACTGAGATAAAATCCTCTCATATACAATCTCTTCTACATTATATCAATTATTGGGATTCATCAGCAGTCTGGCCTCCTGATGGAAAATATTAGGCTCTTTCAAGTAATGCTTCAGCTTAGGCACTTCATGTCTCAGGAAGATATTTTGTTCTCCCAAGAGCATTTAAACAAAGGAAACTGAAGGAGTTTAAGCAGGAGCCTAGCAACAGTACTCTCATAAAAACTGCTTCTCTCATTAAGCTTAGCTTGGGCTTAATTGCTAACCCAAATAGTACTGGGTTTTAGACAATTAAAGCATTTTCAAAGAGCTGCAAGTAATTAATTTGGCTGCATGAGACTGACTTGTATAATGTGGACACTTTCAAGACTTTTGAAGAGCAGTAAGTATATAGGAGATGTTCCTAAGACCAAACAATTACAACTATTAGTACGGTACAATAAACAGATGGTCAAAGTCCAACCCTCACTCACACCTAGGCTGGAATAGTCCTGATCTGGCATCCAAATAATGGGGATCTTCTGAGTAGGACAGTTTGATATAAAGTAAATATTCAGCTGTGTGCTGGACATTTTGTCCAGAGGGATCCTGTGAGAGACAGGGCCAAAATCCTTACTGAAATCCAGAATGATGTCATCAACTGCCTTCTCTTGATCAGCTATGTGGGTAACCTTGGAAAAGAAATAAGGTTGGATAAGCAGGAATTTCCTGTCATGAAGCTGTGTTGGCTGTGACCAGTGACTGTGCTGTCCTTCAGGTGTTTTTTAATACCTCCCCAAATAATATTCTCCATAATTTTGCAAGGCACTGAAGTGAGACTGACAGGCCTGTATTTTCCAGGGTCCTCCTTCTTATCCTTCTTGAAAAGTGGAACATTGTTTGCCAGACTACAGTTGAGACTGTAGTTATATTTTTCAACTCTAAAATACAATATGTAGGTGTTTTGCTTACTACTTCCTCCTATTTATGGGATGAATGAAAGTGCTACAAGAATACCCCTTTTTGGAATGATCAGATGCTCCAATTTGAATTGTGCTGAGCCAAGGACATGGAAGGGTGTAATCTAACTCTGATGATGTTGGGTTGGGATACTGGGATGCAACATATGAACACCATATTAGCTATGACCATGGTTTTGGGATGGCTGCAAAATGGGCAGTGGACATATGATCAGCAAATACTGTTTTTGTTAAAAACTGTCCCTTTCAGTCCTTGCTCTCAACCTACTCAATCTGTTTCAGAAGGTGCAAACTGCATCCCCTTGTGCTGTACAGACAAAATATGGAGTCAACAGTAGGAGATGCCTGCAATATTTCCACAGGGAGCATATTTTCTCATGGATTCAGTAACTCTCTGTCTAGACAAGGTGGTCCTCAGAATAAGCTGAATATGTATCTCTACCAACGATCTCTAGCTGTCTTCTCTTCTACGAGAGATATTCTTTTTCTGAGCAGTTCTGGCAACAAATCATCCCCACAACACAGAAGCAGGGTGTTGGCACCACAAGCACCTGTAAAACTCAACTCTGGCTTTTCTCAAACCGGCTAAGAGCTTGTTTGCCATCAGACCTTGTCCTTGAATTGAGTCTGAACAGCTCTGTATTTCTTTGTCACTTAGTGACAGCTGGAAGGTTGGTCCTGTCTTCCAGAAGAACATCTAAGTGTTATTTTGAAATGGCTTTGGGAGTATCTGCTTGTATCATACACAGGAAAGGGGGAAAGGATTCCTGTTTACATGCTCTTCCACTGTGAAATATGGATTTATCAGTGTGAATCAAAAATGCTGAAAATATGCATTCCTTTTATTGTATGAATGAAGTGGCTGTCTTGGATTACCTGGGCTCCATTGTCCCTGTGGTAACTCTCCCTTTCCAAGGCGTCTCCCATGACAGGGAGGTGGACAGTGCTGGGGTGCTCTACTCTGTTTCCCCCAGGATCCCACCAGCAGATCTGAATCACAGATCCAAGGCTTTCCTCAGGTCCTTGATAAGACCTGCTGACCTGGATCAGACTCAGACACATCACTCTTCTCTGCCCCAGAGAAATGCCTTCGTTCTGGAGTAGCCTGTGGTGGTGCTGGCCCCTTACTCAGTTCAATCAGAAATCAGTTTGAAGTTCTTTCATGCGAGTCTATAAATGTGTGTGCCCTGAGTGAGAAATACATTTTAACACTGCATCTCAGGAAAGGCCTCCAGAGCTAAGAATTCTCATGTAAAATGTGGTCACTTCTGAGGTGCTTTTACTCTTTTACTTCTTTTCACTTGCCTCTCTTCCTTTTACCCCACCTTCCGCACACCTGGCTGCTAAAACCAGACACACATAAGCACAAGATATGTTTAATGCTGTCTAGACAAGCACCCTATTAGGCTGGGCTGGGGCAGCCGTTGCCATAGCAATGAACAAATATGGTTTTGTAGCTGAAAATGAGGTGGCAGGAGATTCATACTTTCTTCACAATATAGTGCCAATGTCACAGTGAAATTGCAGCATGAGAAAAAAGCTCTGTGTTAACTATTAGCAAAAGAGTAAATAGGAAGCGATGTGCTGGTTAAGGACTAGACTCTTCTATTCACTCTGAAGGTGAAAAATTAAATTTCAAATAGCCTCAAAACTGCTCCTGAATGCAACTAAGATCACTAAACATTTGCAGTATTTCAGTTATTGTTTGGTAAAAAGCATAACTTTCTATCATACAGTGCTTTAACATTTGAAGTTCATGCTGAAGTTTTAGCTTAACAGGTGGAAGTTTTCCAGTGTTAGAGGGGCCCAGAAAATTCTTTCTAGTTTTTGCAACATTTCTCACTGAAGCAGTGTTGCCAGGAAATCGCTGAGGCAGGCTCAGGGAGAAACCACAAGATTTTTTTCACTGCTACAAAGATTCAAAGGAAAAAACTTTTCTCTTTTTACCTGTATTGCAAAGTACAAAGTCAAAACCACCTCTCACTTCATTTACTGGGCATAGTGGTATTAGGTGAAAGGTTGGACATGATGATCTTGGAGGTCTTTTCCAACCTTAATGGTTCTGTGATTAAGATTGGAAAAGACCCTGAAGTTCATCAGATCCAACCATTAACCCAGCATTCCAAGTCAACTGTTAAACCGTATCTCTAATTACCATATCTACACATGTTCTTGAAAACTTCCAGAGACACTGCTCACTTCCAGTTCCCCGGGGCCTCTCTGGTTAGCCAGACTGCTGGAGAATAATGAAAAGTGGCTCAAAGAGCACTTCCACAAGCTCCCTTAGTACCCCTTGGGAAGCTGAAGTGGAGCAGCAGTCACTGACTGTTTCCTCCTGGATTACAGGGCTCTCTTGTTTCCCAAGAGAACAAGAGCCAGCACCTACATGTACTCCTGAGCTGCCTGTCGAGTATTTCACCTGCCTCTTCATCCTGGTTGGGCGGTCTTTAACAGACTCCTGGGATGTCTGCCTTGCTGGCCTTTCCCCTAATTCTCACCCATAAGAATTCAGCCTTAATCATTACCATCATAAAGCTCTTGGCAGTCAAAACACTCCCTCACACACAGGGCTTCCCAGTGCCTCTCCTCCTTGCCTGTCCCCTCTGAAGGGTTTGCAGCCACCCACTGCAGCACTTGGGTCACCTGAGCTACCCCAACACAGCTCTGTGCTCGCCAAAGATCTCTGCACAGCTTTCTCAGTTTCCATCTGAGGGTTGCCAGGAGGAAGGGGAGGTGTCCTTAGAGCAGCAGCACATCATGACAGCTCTCACTGCCACAGCCCAGCTGCCCCTGCCACAGTGGTGCCTGGGACACAGCTCTGCTGCAGCCCCCATGGCTCACACCCCCTCCTGCTCCACACATGGTGGCATGGGGCCCATTATAAACCCTTCTTGGTTGTAGAGGAAGCCAAGAACTATGCTCACATGGCCTGTTAAAAAAGTGGCTTTATTTTCTTCTGATGCTCCTGAAATATGTTTAATGGAAAAGTATGGCAGCAGAATTGTGCTCGGAGGTAATAAAGCAAGGAAGAGGCATTTCAGATGGTATTATGGCATGATTATGAGTAATTTTTCCCTCATCCCTTTTGCATAGTTTTTATATCAGACTATTAGATACAGCTAAGCTGTATATTTTAATATATGTCTTAATGTACACAAACCTCTGAGCTTTAAGATGTGGAGAAAGTATTTTCCTAATAGAGTAACTTGAAACAAATATTAAATTACCACACTTATTCTTAGTTTTTCATCCAAATTTTTCATCCATACAATGTAACTTTTCTCCATTTCAAAGATAGGCAGATGTAGGCTCAAAGATTTCTGTGAGCAAAAAGACTCAGAGAAGCCCAGGTGTCTTAAACTTTTCTGCTTGGTCTATGCTTGACTGCAATGCTGCTTGTTTACTTCAAAAGGAGGTGAATAAACTGACAATTTCTAGAAGGCTCACTTCAAGAGGGGAATCACAGGGGTCATAAATAATCTGAAAATTCCAGGTAACAGACTGACAAATTGACTGGGCTAGACCATTTATTCATAATTTTCTTTAAAAATATTTTATAGCTAAAAGATTTAAATATAGTAAAAATAGTAAAATAGAAGATGCTTATTAGTACAAAATGATATAATCCCGTTATTTTTCCAGTCACAAATCTTGTTTCATTAATGTCTGGTTGCTGACTGGGGTGAATAGCATAGTAAATGAATGGCTTGACTTGATGATCTTAGAGAGCTTTTGTATGATTCTATGATTCCATTAGAGATTACTTTTTCTATCCATCAGTTGGCTTGTAGGTAGAGTGAGTTGTGTAGAAAGTAGGGTACCTGATGTTAGTACAGACAGCATTTTTGCCAGCATACCCTAAATTAGGTTCCTAAGGAGTACAACTTGTATCCCTGCAAGAACTTTTGCAACAGGACATCTGGATGTGTGAAGCCCTTCTGTTGCCACAGCACTGCTGGTGCGGTGTGAGTGTTTTCCTGGGCTCCATACCAAGGAAATGACCTGGCTAAGGCTTGCTGCTTTGGCCCACATCTCAAAACTGGAGTTGCAGAAAGAACCGAGACACAGCTGTCCTGCTCAGACACACTGCAGCATTGTTAGGCAAAGTAGGAAGTTAAGGACATTTTTTCTCAGGACTATGTAAATAAATTATGGTTAGTGCTCCTACTTAACTGTAAAAGCCCAGGTAGGTAAGTTCATAATGTATGTCCCATTTGTAGATACTTACTCTCTGGAGTAATAACACTGAGCATTTCCAAAAACATATTCAGTCTGTATAAACAGCTCTGAAAATTGTCTTTCTATTCCTCCTTTTTAGAGGTGACCAAAGCTATCTGTTGTTGTTCATTTAGCACAGTTTGAAGTTTTATATTTCATCTAGACAAGGTCCAGAAAGATCAGTTCTCTCTTTTGACATTAAAACCAGAGTCTGACTCTTCTTCAGTGTGGTGGTTTTGTTGTTGAACTCCACAGTCTTAGAACAACACAAATAACTGAAAGTTCTCAAGTTGACTAAAATGTCTACAAATCACATAGCTTTCAGATAACATGAGTTAGAATAAACTGAGTAATAAAATTTATGGCATGCTGTAATATGCTTGAAAAATATTTTTTCATTTTTCAGTTGATAGAAGTGCGAGTTCTCCTGCTGCTGCCACACTGGAATGATGATTCTGACACTGCTGGTTTCCTTTGACCATTATGAAATGTATAATGATGTCTTAGGGCTGAGTAAACAATCAAGTAAGAAGTTCCCATACACTTAGTGGTATATGGAAAGAGGATCAAAGATAATGGACATAAGTTGAAAAGTGTGGCTCAGATTGAATTTTAAAAAAAAGTTTCCCTATGAGGGCAGTAAATCAGTGGCAGAACTTATGCAGAGGCTAGGTGGTGTCTGTCCTTGCAGTTTCAAGCCCTGACTGGAAAAAGTCCTTTGCAAACCTATCTGACCTCAGATGTTGACCCTTCTTTGAGCAGAAGGATGGAATAGAGATCTCCTGATATCCTTTCCAGCCTGAATTATTTTGCATTTATTTGATCAGATACAAAAATAGTGAGACAGGTTGCCACAATTTCATCAATACAAAGGAGTCATTTGCTGCCAGCAAACACATTCCCTCTCCCTGCCAGGCTGGCAAGATAAATATTTAATTAGAGGTGCCTCACACTGTGCCCTGATGGACAAGTTATGGAGGTTTGATCCAGATGTGAAGTAAAACACTTTGCAGGACATGACCATTCTGTCACGAACAGACACACAATGTCCTTGTGAGTACAAGCATGCCTTCATCATCATTCTAAGAAACACAGACACATGGGAAGGTTTCTGCAGAAATCAAAACTTGAGAAAGTCAGACCTTGTTGAAACTTGGATTTGTGAATTATAATTTGGAGGTGGAAATACAGACCACCAAATCTAAGGAGCAGAGAAAGCCAGAAGTTCAGTCCAGGTAAGAGGTTAACTGCTGTGGTAAACAGTATCTGAAGCCTTCAGGTTTTTTGCACAATCAAATAAATGGCAAAACTGATTGGAGTTCAATGAGCCAGAGCTGCAGAAGAGCACCAAGGTGACCATTTCTGGAAAAGGCAGTCACTTGGCTCATAAATACTGTAAATCATGGAGAGCCACCATGGTTGCCCTCAAATTCAAGGTATAGTTACTCTTCCAGTAAAATCCTTCAAACCACTCCGAGACAAGAGCAATGAGCCATTCACTAGCTGGGCAGAGATACCACTCCACCTTTCAGGTAGCAGGACTTCCACAGCACATAGTGTGAATTAGATCTTGGCAAATGTGTGAACAGCAAAAATTTGCAGCTGAGCTCCTGCCACTCTCAGGCAGCTGGAGGGACAGACACCTCCAGTTGTTTCTTTGCTAGAGGCGTTCTTGCTAAAGGCCTCATTAAAAGCCCCAGCTTTTACTTCAGCTAATGCTGAATCGGGCTGCATCACGGGTGCCACTATAATGAAAAGTACTGTAGGTCAAACCACCCAGTGCTTTTCTCACAGCCATGTATTTAAATCCAGATTAAAATGGAATGTGAGGGAACCATCTGTGATAAATTAGTCTGTACTTGATCAGTATAAGCTTTGATGTGTTTTGGTAAAAATATGTTCTTATGATGTGTTATCTTATATGGTTACAACCTGTAAGGAGAAAAATTAGATGGAAAAGCTGAGTTAATTTGTTTAAAATAAAAGTATTATGATAATCTTTACTGTTTCTTTTTTTTCAGATGTGCAATACCACAAATAAAAATTGACATTTGGGAGTTTGTTTATTTGGTTGGTGTTTTTAAGTACAATTTTACAACGTTTAAAAATATTACCCAGAACTTCTTAGCAATCCTAAAAAGAACATGTATCTCACAAAAATGTAATTATACTCTTACTACTTTCAAGAACATAGATTGCAAACACACAGATTGCAACTCACTTTTAACTTGGGATCTGAACTAAATAGATTGTAATTTTTATATTGCAATAGGTTTGAAGTTTTAGTGTTCCTTATAAATATATGACTTAACATGCTATTTCTCTTGGTCAACCTGAAGATGTTTAACATGGTTGTTAAACACACAAAATGAGATTTTAATTTATACAATCTATCTTTAAATTGCTATTGTGTGGGAGTACAAATTCTGAACTTCATCATTAGCATTTACAGGGCAGCAGACTCTGATATGTAAATTCAGAGTTATGACTTTACTAAAGGACCAAGCAGCAGAATCTGAACAGCTGTGGAAAAGATTTATTTAAAAACAAATATTAGCCACAACGTGAAAAGAAAACATACAGCACTATGCATTCTCTGCTTAATTTAAAGTCCTTTATTCTGAGAATACAATATTTCATGATATATACTGGATTAACAGAAAAGGACAACAAGACAGTAAGGACACTTATTGAAGGACAATGCAAAGGCAAAAGGCACAGGGTTACATGTCCCTCCAAACAGCTGCTGTCCCAATGTCACAGCACTGACCTGAAGGGACTTTCTCAATTTATCTGCAGTGATTTTTAGTCCACCACCTTGTTACTGTGTCAGGAAATGAGAATGCCAGTTATCCCTGACTGCAAGCATTGGGTGAAATAATATCAATTATGAAGTAAGCGGATCAACCAAGTCTTTCACACACAGTGGTTAACCTTGTGTCAGATGATGGTCTGGATAGATTCAAGAAGAGTAACCTGGTGAAGACCTCCATAACATATAATTAACATTGCTGCTTGGTTGATTTTTTTTCCCTACCTTCTCTAAGTTCCTTGCCTTTCAAATGCCCTTTTTTTTTTTTTCTTTTTCCCCCCAGGAGCAAGGAATTTCCTTTAAAATATGTCTTTTTCTGCCTTAGATAAAACATAACCAAATGCAGATAAGCAGTTAATTTCTTCTAAACCAAGAAAAAGCACACATGTTTGTTTTTATCCACGTGTACTGAATTGCTCAGGAGCAACTTCCTGTGTTTCTGCCAGTACCCATTCTCCATGGTCCTGTCACTGGGTGTCCCTGGAATGATCCTTGCAGCCTCCCTGCAGGTGTTTATATGCATTGGTGAGATGCCAAACTGGGGTCCCTTCCACAGGAAACTGTTCTCTGCAACATGGGTCACCCGTCCCGAAGGCGCACTTCTTCAGGCACAGACGGCTCCAGAGCAGGTCCCGCATGGGGCCGCAACTCCTACCAGGAAACCTACTCCAGCATGGAATCTTTCCTCACAGGTCTGCAGCTCCCTGCCAGGAGCCTGCTCTGGCACAGTTTTCCCACAGTATGGCAGGCCTCCCCCTGCTCCAGCATCCCTGGGCTGCCCCAGGGGCTTCTCCCCAGCCCTCACCATGGCTGTGGGGCAATCTCGGCCCTGCCCCTCCTGCTCCACTGCCCTGGCTGTCAGCAGAGCAGCTCCTCTCACATGCTCTCACCCCTCGCTTCTCTGGCTTCAACTACATCTGCATCATAACTTATATTTTTCTTAGTCTTAAATATGTTATCACAGAAGTATAACCACCACTGCTGATGGGTTTGGCCTCAACCAGAGATGGATCCATCCTGGAGCCAGCTGGCACTGGCTATGCCAGACATGGAGGAAAATTCCAGCATCTTCTCACAGAAGCCACCCCTGTAGCACCCCACTTGCAAAACCTGGCCATGCAAACCCTCTTAGCGGAGGAGCTTGTCCTGCTCTGCACAATCCTTGAAGGAGAGGCTGGTGACAGCCATGCCCATTGCCTCTGGCAGCTCTCTGCGGCTCCAGGTCCCTGAGTGCTGCCTCTGTACTTCACTGGCAGCATAGGAATCAGGAAAGAGCCTTTAGACAACCCAGGAAAATCCTCAACAAAGAACTTCCATTCTTAATTGCCAGCTTGCTTCTCTATGATTCTGCCTTTGTTTTTGAAATATCAATTATGATTAAACCCAGACATTTACAAAACCAGAAGGAAAGCACAGCTTCATGGAGTCCACAGCTGCACTGAAAATTCTGCAGTCAACATCTTGGAGGGGATTAGTAATTATTTTTCATGACAAGCCTGATGTTGACTTCACTACCCTTGTTCTTGATTCTCATGTGCAGTTTCTGACCCAAGATGCATTTCCCCAAGAAAGGTTGGAAATAAACTTGAAAATATGTTTTTGAGATTTAGTAGTTTGAAGGGAAATATGTTTTTCATTTGGGAGAAAGTAGAATATTTTTAAAGGTTTTTTTAAAAAAAGGGCTTAGTTTTCAAATCTGTTTCATATTAGTTGTTCATAAAAATAACACAGAATAACTTTAAAATTCTGGAACTCTGCACTATTGGTGCTGGAGAGAGTTCTCTGAGTACACATTTCTGAAAATGATGCAAACTCTGTAATGTGATTATAGAGTGTTCACAAGGACAGAACATTAGTCAGACATGCTTCGTGTGAATGATTGAGTGGGGCCAAAGGAGGAAATTTAACATCATTAACATAGATCATTTAACTTGAATCTTTCCTACTGCTTGTCAAATATTATTCCACAGTTCTGCATCTGTTCCTTTGCATATCTGCCCCAAACTTTCTTATAAAGGTGTTTTGGGGTTTTTTTTAAGGTGGAATTTCCCCTCAGCTGTGTAAGTGTTTTATAGAAGTGATCAATGAAGTGTGAGCACTCATTAGAGCTCTAGATCTGCTTCTAGAACGGCCTGCCCTACAAAATGGTGAAGCATACTTGTGGGTTAAAAAGGCAACACCAAGAGGACAATCATGAACAAAGCTCTTTTTAAATAGTGGCAGATAAAAACCAAGAAAGCTGCCACTAAAAGCCACTTAAAATGCATTACTGACTTGCTAACAGCAAGCAACCGTTGCCATCTGCAGAGGTGAGTACTCTCTGGATTGTAACATGCAGCTGCTCAGTCTTCCATCTGCCCATGGTTTGAATACTTCAGTTCCAGCTGCTCAATAGAGGGAATTTCTAGTTTTAAGAACTAACCACAATTTCCCTGGATTAAAACAAACAAACAAACAAAAAAAAAAACAAAAAAAAACCAACCAAACCAAAAACACCAAAAAAAAAAAACAACCAAAAAAAAAAAAAAAACCAAAACACCCAAGTGTCATTAAAAACAAGGCAGAAGGCAGTAGACTGAAGGATGCAGTGCAGACACTGTATGCTTATGGCTGTGTTATAACCTAGGAATGAAAGACTGATTGCAGGCTTTTGGTCCCAGAACAAAACTCCATTGAACCCAAACTAGTTTGGGATGACAATGACTGTACAAGAAAAGCATGTCTGACATTTTACATGGAATATCTGGCAGGTGTGAAGTGGGGTAACTACCTCTCCAGACAAGAACTGGATTTTCATTAATCAGTATAAAATACAGCATAACTAAAGTAATCTGCTAAATATAGGAAGGAGTCTGTAATTTGGATCTCTTTTTAATTATTTTTTTTTTTTAATGCACAATTACTTTTTCATGCTGGAGTTGCTGGATTGCAGGCTTCAGCATAAGTGGTAAAATACAAACTGTTCTGTGAACACACACACAGACACACAGACACACACATGTCTATAAGAAAGAAGATCTGTTCACCACTTAAAAGGGATATTTTAATTTCCTTCTAACTTTAATCTTTTACTGCCTGTTCTTTGGCCACTGTTATGATAAATACCAGGAAAAAGAGAGAGTTATTGGATGAAGGATAAAGAACTGAAGCTTAGTCTCTTCCAAATGAATGGGAGATGTGTTGGTGAACAGTCATGACCTTTTTCAGATATTCCCTGCAGGCAGAAAGAGGAAAAATAAATGATGATACAATTTGTGAGAGACACCATAGTGCAATGCTTTGAAAAAAAATGGAAAAAATGAGAATTTTGAGGCAAGAAGATTCTGACCATGTCTTTCTGTAGTGAGGAATTTATAAGTCATTTTGGTTAAAGGGAAAGTTTGGTGGGGTGTTTTTGGTTTTAAGCCTATGAAGCTAGCAAAAAATTTGCACTTAATTCCATACACATCACTTCCACAACTTCCCATTTTTGTAGTACTTCTCCTGAAACACTCTAAAGGAAATGCTAAACATATACAGCATTAAGGGGTCCCTGAGCTGTGACAATTTAACTTTTTCCCTAGATATAGCTGGGTATATTAACTGATTCTTTTCTCCTCTATATGTTCCCCAAACATAAGTATTTATGTTCTTGTCTGACCCAAACTGTCCCTTTTATGATTACGTTCAAGAACCCTGCTGGGTCCAGGTCTGAATGCAGAAATTTAAGGGATATTTGTTTTCTAATACAACCACAATTGTTGTAATATAGTGTACCCAGATCATCAACACTTTCAGCATCATTGGCAGTGTGAACCTGAGTGGCTTTGTACCCAATCTAGAATGAATTTTCCTTGATTGAATTTATTTACTTAACATCGTGGTGAAAAAAAAATCATCAAAATCCAGGCATTTGAAAATAAGCTGACAGAATTGATTTAAATCAAACTGCTATCTTCTATTCCTGCTTTTCCAGAAGTGGCAAACTAGCAACAATTCATCCTCTGGTCTTGCATCTCAGCGAAATTAAATTTACCCTTAAACTCTGCTTTATGGCCAAACTTAAGTTTGACTTAAATTCATGAAGTGTTGACTGAGGTAATGTAGCAGGTTTTCACTGGATTGCAGAGAATAATCATATGCATGGACCATAATAGAAAAACTGTAGTGTGCATTTTTAATTAAACAAATTCTCATGAATTTAAATTGAGCATATTGCATTTAGTTAATTGACTTGAATTGAAAGGCTGGTCTCTTGAACTATTGTTTGGAACAACGATTAACACATTTGTGCAGTCACTAGTGTGAGTAAATGCTACTTCAGAAGTGAAGGTTTAAGAGTTGCCCTGACACTCATGTCTCTTAAACATCCCAAGCATGGCAGCATTGCAAGTGTATATAAAAATATTTATATATGTGTGCGTGCTCTTGTATACACACACAGACACAGACACAGACACACACACACACACTCACTCATATATAAATCAGAATGACATTCACAAATCTGCCAGTGTAATTAGGAGAGGTCTCATTTTGGTTTGAGCAAAGTACACACATGCTTTAGGTGTAATTTTGGTTGGTAGTTATCAACAACAAATCCTTTGATCTGTATTTTAACTTTCCTTCTGAAGTTTGATAATGCCTAAGGCTTTCTCCTCTGTCTGTTCTCCATCTCTCTCTCCAGGAACACCTGCCAATTCTTTATCCAAGATGGCAGAACTAGTCACTCTTACTCAGAATGAAATGTTTTCCCACTGTTTTCCAGACCAAAGTACTTGAGTTTGCAAGGAGTCTAGCCCATAGTATACGTCCCCCCACTCCAAGTTTATGAATCTATCTGTCTTCTTTAAGTAATTTACCATCACTTCCTTACAAGAAAATTAGGCATTGCTCCATGCTCCAGCAAACTTCAGTTAATGGTGTCTCTGTAACACTCAGGCACAAGAGTGGCAATGTCATGCAACAAAGCAAGCCCTGTTCTTGAGACTGACCACCCTTTGGGGTCTTCAGGGAACTCAGGACTTCAGGAGATTCCCTGTTCCCTACATGCAGATGCTGCTTTAAATATTCCGGCAATCAGGCAGCACAACCTGAAAGACTTATTTAGTTTATAGAAAAATACAAGGTCAAGGCCAAGCCAAGTCCTAAACATTTAGTTATGCAATTGTTGGTTAATATGCAAGGTTTCTTCAAAATGTAAAACACTTTTTATCTACTACTTTTTTTGTATAGCACTTTTTATCTACTAGTGTTTAGTATTTTGGTACAAATCTTTGTATTATTGGAACTGATACCAACTACATCTGTATCCTGGAAGTAACATGCACATGCTCTGAAAGGCTAACTTAGAGAGACCAACAGGTTCTGGGTTTAGTTAAATGATTCACTAATTCAGATAATTTCAGACCAATTCCTGCACTCTGGGTCTGGCTCTACAAAAGAAACCCTAACTTCCTGTAAAACCCAGGGGAACCCTGATTGTAGAATCATTGTTCTGTTTTACTCCAACATAAGAATTAGGAGATAATAAATTGATTTGTCAGGGAGACTGTATAAAATGAGACAAAGCATTTTTCTCCATACATGACAAAATTTTTAAGAGCCAGTGATCAAAGGACCACAATTGAATTAAGATCCAGAAAGAGCACACGCAGGGCAAGAGTATCCAGCAGGCAAGACAATACAGCCACTCTTTTCTGCTTCTTCTTTTGCAAGTCCAAAGAAGGACTTCACCTGAACTCTTAGGCACTTAGTGGTACTATGGCTGCTTTTTCCAAGTGCACAACTGCAAAGGTAGGCATCATGAGCTAGTATGGACGGGGACAAAATACAGACAGCCAGCACCTTCAACAGCAGCTCTTTGAGCCATTTACTGTCACTTCTGGAGCTCTACTTCCCTGTGTCTCAGGTCAGAAATTTGGTCATTTTTTTTTTCCCTCTAAAGACCCTGAATCATACAGCTTTTCCTCCTATAATATTCTTAGATTATTTTTCTGTCTGGTCTAAGAGAAAAACTCTCTTCATTTCAGTCCATAACAAAGTTCCCTTGAATTTTAGTAGATACAGAATTTCACTTTAATTTGTGTATGCTTAACCTTTGCAGGGTACTTAACTCTATACATGTACGTAGCTTCAATGCACTAAAGGAAATGAATCCAACTGTCCAGGCCTTGCCACAATTTCCTTTCCTTTGCTATATTATCTAAGTGTTCTGCATACTTCAGATCACATCTTGCTATCAAGTGTTCAGCGTCAGTCATCATTGCAGAGGAACTACAACAAGTTAAACCAAGAATTCACTCTGCAAATGTGAAGAACTTCAGGTTGTTAAAGGTGAACCTGTTTGTATGGCAACCGATGTGTGGTCCTTCCATTCCAAGCTGTCCTTATTTGGAAATTTTCCAGAAAACTTGGTTTCTTCTGTTATTTATGCATACCTCATTTTGTTTATTAATAAAAATAAATGAAAACAAAACTCTCATAAATTTGGAGGTTATGCATTAAAAACTAACCCACTGTATCCAGCTCTCAGAAAACTAAGCTGAAAATACAACCCACAGTTTGTGTCTCCTTAAAGCATCAGCTAACAGACAGTGTCCCACTCTAACTTCCATCTTGTTGCCACAAAAAACATCACACATCATTTCTCATATCTAGTAATAATCCACTTATAATCCATTGCCCCCTTTATGGTTTTTTAAATCTTTCCAAGTTTTTTCATGCACTTTCTTCCTCAGATTTATATGTTGATGAATAGAACTTAAGAATAGGAATAGCACAAATGACTGAAGAATTTGAAGGAAAGGAAAACTGTCAATAAATGTTTTATGCACATATAAACCCACGTGGTGAGTTTCTTTGTGATGCTTTTAGGACTTATCAATGTAAGTAATGGAGTGATGCAGATACATAAATGGAAACTGCATATTCACAAAAGCCACAAGCAAATATAACTGAATTTTGGGGTTTGAATGTGTTTACAATGAGTTGTGTGCATGATCTGGCTCCAGTTGCCAAGATGTCACCTGTACCTAGAATCTTGTGCACCTTTTAACCCCCTTCCCTCTTCAGGTGCTCCAGGTGATTCCAAACCATTAATCACAGGACCAGGCAGCTCTCAACCACCTCTAGCAGGCTTGAGTCTGATGGATTTCCAGACCACAGTCTTGCCAGTGTTGTGTGCTGTGCCCAGTGTTGGAATTGGATGGCTGAAGGACAGAGGTGAGAAGACTGGGAATTGCAGCCCACTGTTTCTCTGGTTCCTGTCAGAATTGGAAAGGACAACTTCAGAGTGATTTTCTGGTGACTTTTTTAGGTCTATTCATTGCAAGCCATGGAGTTTCTCAGCTGCTTTTTAACAGTAAATTTTTGTTCTGCTGCTTTTACCTTTTCCTCAGCCACAACAGCCTGTTCTGCTCTGTCCACTTTGCAGGCCCATTTTAGGTTATTTGTATAACAGTAATACTTTGTAGGTCAGGACTCTATCAATTTTAGGGATTATAAATCAGAACAAAGATAGAAATAAAGAGAAAAGGAATCAAAGGGAATTGTCCAAGATGAGAGGCAGTAAAAGGAGCAAACTTTTTCTCCACATCTATAATTGACTGCAGAACAAAGTCAGACTGGTTTTGGTAACCACACGGTGTAACAATCAGCCTTGAGGTTAAACCTATTTTTCTGAGGACAGCAGGACAATCTACCTGAGTGTCACATTTGTAATAATGAAATTTTAAAGGAGTGATTAAAGACTAAAAGAGCATTGGAATGTTGGTATTGGATTCCCAGCCAGGCTGAAGGCCAGAACTGCAGGTGCAAAAAGATTTCCACTACATTGCAACAGAGCATTTTAGAAAGGGCAACATTTTCCCTAATAGGCTGCTCACCTATTGGGTGTTTCTCAGCATCCTAATGCTCTTGTCACTTTGACAAAGACCTAATATAAAAAACTTACTTCTTGACTAATAATTTCAGTAAAGTGTTTTTTTTTTTTTAAGTGCTTTTTTTTCATATTTTAGTTCAATATTAGCAGTTTGCTTGAATTGGTTCTTAACCTCTCTCGGTTTCTACCTCATTGTCTGGAGTCCATGTTAGGCTTCTGTGTTCCTAAATTTGGAAGTGTAATTGCATTTCCAAAACTCTTCCTGCCTCACAATGAGGCCAAACTGCCCCCTTCTCCCACACAGGCTCTTGCCCCCTGACTCCTCTTAAAAGCTAAACCTTTGCTTCCAGTTTCCATCAGAGCTGCTGAGGGAAGCTGGCTAAGAAAAAGGAAACTGCAGACACTAAAGCCAAACTAGAGAGTGCAGACTTGGAGCAGATCCTATCAACATAGCTTGTTACAGGCAGCAGACAGGTATAACTTTTCACAGGCAGTCACATACACAGAGCACAGCAAAGCAGGTTGCTTACCCATGCTACAAAACCAGTCATTGGAAAGGAGATTAGAGCCAAAAGGGCTCAGAAGGATGTTTACACCTATCCACAGCCATTTTTGGTCGTTCCAGAAGGAACTTTAGGATTTGAATAGATTCTCAAATGGCTTGCAGAGGATGGGCTACAGACAGACTGTGGAAACTGGGTACATGTGGTTTTGAGGTAGCAGGGAATGGAGAAAGACATGACAGCTCTAGCTGGGAGTTTATATCTCTCTTCTCCACAGCTTTACAGGAAACTATCTGCAGAGGGTCCAGGTGAATAGAAATTACAAGTTAAATTAGAACCTAGGTGATGAACAAATTTAAGTTAAGCTGTATTAGAAATTTTGTATTACATGACTTATTGATTGCAATAAATTTTCTGCTATGAGAGTCATAATATAGGATGTTTATTCTTCTGAGAATAAAAACCTTCAGTTGCAACTATGACTTAGTGCAACCATTATTCTGCCATGGATCCCTGAAAGAATCTGTTCATCCCCTCCTCCATGTTGTAGAACAGCTTTGTCCACTTCAGCCTCTTGGGGGCTTCATCAGCACAAGCTTCCCACCTTCCACAATCAGGTCTTTGGTACCTAGCTTCATTCCACGGTGCCAAATCTCTACAAATGGTGAATCCCTGATATTTCACTAGCTAGGACATGTAGTCTACACGTTAGAAGATGCACCAAAGGCAAAGGGAACCCCTTGCTCACACCTGGGCATGTGCCATGAGGGCCTGCTACCTGCACTGGACCCATTTGTGTTATTCAGAACCTCCCCCCCGCCAACAATTAAATCGTTCTCTCCAGATAAAGTTTAAACATTGAAGCTCTGATGTGTTTCAGTCTTAACAGCTGATGGGTGAAATCTGTGGAGGAGGTAGGCATCTGAACAGACATGAGCAGTAGTAACTGTATTTTTAAGGCAAATGATCTGATCCTAATGCACTAAACTTAGAATTATTACCACAGCTTACCAGGGGTTTAAATATCAGGGGCTGTTTATGTCCCATATTTCTCCCTTCCAGCTGCTGAACTTTCCTGAAGCTGGCAGGCCTGCAAAGGATTCACAGAGATGTAGTAGCTGTTCAGGAAGGGGCAGAGACGTGAGCCAACTGCTTGCACTCAACAAATGGAAATCCTAAATAATTTCCATCATGAACAATGCAGTTTCATGCAGAGTTAAATACAGGTGGGTTTGAAAAACAAGGTTAGCTGCTTATAACCTAGGCCTGACAGAGAAGGCTTCTGTTAGCCTGCACCGCGAATGATTTCATACCATTTTGATCTCTCTTGCCATGGACATTAACTCTGAGGAAGATACCTTCACACGCTGCGGGGAACAGGGAATCTGCTTGTTTCCACGTGTTTCTCCGATTTTTTGGCTGTATGTCCCTGTACACCGTTTGAGGGAGAGGCCCCGTAGAGCACCGCACCGCCCTGTGTCCCTCCATGGATCCACTGTCCCTTCCCCACACCCTTTCCCTGGTGCCCGCACAGCGGGAGCCTTGGCAGAGTCTTTGTGTCGCCCTGTCGCTCGCCTGTCCCTGTCGCCTGTCCCTGGCAGCGCTGCGCAAGCTCTGCCACAAGGCGCGACCCCGCTGCTGCAAGCCCGGTGCGACCCTTCGGTGGCAGCCCCGGTGACAGCCCCGGTGGCAGCCCCGCCATGCCGCGCTCCCCTGCCCTCCCCTCCCGCAGCTGCGGGCACTGCCCGCGGCCCCGGCCCGCGCTGCCCGCCCGCTCCCGGCGCTCCGCGGCCTCCCCGCCCACCGCCTTCTCCCCTCCCAGACGGGCACGGCCGAGGCGAAGCGGCGGGCGGGCGGCTGCCTCCGCCTCCCTCCCTTCTCCTCAGATGCCCTTTGCAGGGTTGTTATTACAGTTCGTGGCTGCGCTCCGCCTGCCCCCCCGCCGCCCGCCCCTCCGCGCTGCGCAGCGTGCTGGCCGCGCTCCCCGCCCGGCCGGGCTGGCCGCCGCCCAGGGGTGCGGGATCCCCGCGGCCCGGAGCCAGCGCGCCCCGCTCCCCGCAGCATCGCCCCGCTCCATCGCCCCGCTCCATCGCCCCGCTCCCCGCAGCCGCGCTGCCCCGGCGGGCTCGGCCGGCGGCGGGGCGGGCGCTGCCCTGGGGCTCCCAGACAGCGGGGGGAACGCGGGGCTGCGGATTATTGCAGACTAAGCAGTCTGGCGCTGCAGCATCGTGCGGGGGGAGGCGGGCGGGCAGGGGGAGTGCGTGTGCCTGTGCTTGTGCTTGTGCTTGTGCTTGTGTGCGTGTGTGTGTGTGTGTGTGTAAGTAAAGGGGGGATGGAGCTGGCAGCTGGCCAGCTACCATCAGAATTAGCTCATTGTTCAATATAACCAGCGCTGGCAAGCAAAACCCAGCCCGAGAGAGGGAACGGGCGGGGGGGGGGGGCGGGGGGGAGAGAGAGAGAGACTTTCCCCCAGCCACCCCCACCCCTTTTTTCTTTTTTTTTTCTCCGAGGCTGCACTTTGGAAGAGGTGCAGTCATTCTTACCCACACCCCCTACCCTCTCTCTCCACTCCCCCAACTATAAATTCCGTTCTGTAGCATGCTGCCCTTTTGTAATCCACATTTGTGTTTCAGATCATGTAGAAAGGACAGAAAGTGAGCAGGGAGCGGGGGCTTTTGGCTGTAAGTATATACAATTCCAATCCACAGAATTTAATTTTTTTAGTTAATCCCCTTTCTCTCTCTCTCCCTCCCTTTTCCCCCTTTCTGCTTTCTTCTCTCTGTGTTTCTCTGTTTCTTTTCATTTCTTTTTGATTTCTTTCTGTCCTTAGCCGGACTTTGCTGCAGCTTGGTTTTCCCCTCTCGGTGCACATTTCCAAACAGGCTTTTTAAAGGAAAATGAGAAAACGTGCAGTATGTGTCTAACTCTTTGTCTTTGTGCTTTAAGGCTGGATTTCTAGGCTGAGGATTTTTCTGCACACATGCAAGGGGAGATGAGAAGTGATTTTCTAAAATTTTTTCCTTTTTCTGGGTTTTGCACTACGCAAACACCAAAATATATTTTTGAACCTAATGCACTTGGCTTTGTTAGCATGCGTGCAAGGCTCTAGGACAGGTTTATCATCTCCTTTCTTCTCCCTTGTAAAACGAATCTCCCTCTTCTCCGCCCTGACACTGGATTCCTCTCAGGCTGCTGGGGTTTATTTTTAGAAAACAGTCATTCTTGCAACAGCCTTCTGCATTTTTGCATGTGCAGCAGTTAAATTTTGGGTGGTTCTTTTGAGAAAAAAAAAAGGCAACAAAACAACAAAGCCAAAACAAACCATGATTTGCTGTACATGTACATGCTACTTTTTCTTTTTTCAAACATTTCTGTGTATATTTATGGATATATGAATTTGCAGTTTTAAATCCAATATGTATGTGTGTGTTTGTGTAAACATATGACTCATACCTAATTATATTTCATACATACATGCTATAGGTAAGAAATATGTAATCGATAGAAGAGAACTTTTAATTTTTGTTTCTATAAAGAAAGCTGATAAAGGAGATATGCTACAAATTCAGTCCATTAAGACCGTGATAATTTAAGGTAAATGAGGTAGGACCTACTCTTCTTTTTTTTCTCTCCCTGTTTAAAATAGGGGGTGTGTGTGGAATAGAGAGAGGGAGAAAACTGGAGGTTATGTAATGCAGTGCCATTTCCAAAAATACCTACTCTCTGGGCTGTTACATTGTGTTATACTTGTTCCTTGATTGCAAAAACCCACACTTAGTAGTATGCTTGGGAACAATGGTCCACAAATTACAGTAAACATACACTGACAGGTTTTTGTCCTCTTGACTGATTTTTACCTGTGTTAACCATTACGTATGGGGCTCTTCAGAAATATACCCAGTGCTAAGAATAGCAAAGGGTTCTGCAAATCCAGGTACCAGGGATTCCTTTGTCCTATATTTAAGCCTACAGACCACTGAAGTGCAGAGATGCATGATATATAGCATATGTGTGGTTAGAATAATTTGCATGACTTTAATCTTAACCACTGAAGCTTATACTTGGTTCACCCACTGTTATGCTGGCAAAAAATACCTTTTAACTATTGCGACTGTTGGAATTACCTTTTTTTTCATTTTTAATTTTTTTTAAATTGTTTTCAGATTGTTCTACTTGTGCTACTTGAGAGAAACTGCAATCCCAAGACTTAACAGAACCTAAAAATGGTAAGAATTAGTTGCTTTAGCAGAGTATCAATAATTTTTTGTGTCATTACAAACCTTATTTCCCTCTTCCCAATACTCATTTATAAATAGGACCTTTATACGACAGTTTTTGAGGCTATGGGGACTTGCCATACAATAACTGATGTACTCTGAAAAGCTCCTTATTTTGGATCTTTTATTTTCTTGCATTTTTTGAATAAAAATCTGAAATCCGTCTCTGTGCAGTAAGGCTTATTTAATTGAAACAAGAAATATTTAAGTTACTGTGAAAAATACACATCATAACACATGTAGCAATACATGCAGACAAAACAATATCCAGTAATGCCAACACTGACACCTTTCTCCCAAAAAGAAGAAATAGGTCATTGCACTTTGTAAGTGAAAAAGATTTAATGTTAATCTGTCAGGGAAGTACATAATAAGGTGCAACCTAAATTTTCTTATGAGGTTAACCTTCTGAAAACACCACCATTCTTTGTGACACAGATCTGTTCTAGAAAAAATATTTAGGCCTCAAACCTGACTGAACTTACAGGCACTTGTTTGGAATGTGTTTAATGAACAACAACCTCTTTCCTTCAGTGCTAATTGTGTTTCTGTTTTTATTGATTAAAGAACATTTTTTATATTCTGAGATACCACTGCTGACAAACTCCTGATTTTAAGGATATGCATGTAAAAATGGTATTCTCTGAGAAGGACTGTCTCAGACTCAGGAGGACAAAGGTAACTGTATTTTTTCAGAAAACATGCTCAAAGTAGGCAGATTTTGGTCAGCCAGTTTTTCATCCTATAGCATTCTTAGTTGAGGATGCAGCTATCTCAGAATCATATCTAAATACATGTACTGGCAAAAAAGTCATACATTTGGGATGCTACAGGATACAATCATGATAATGATGTTAATGTTAATTAGTATTGAGCAATGCTTTAAGTAGCATTGCATAGGATATACATTAGCACAGAATATTTTTCCCCAGTGTGAGGTTCTGAGGGACATACTCTTACGAAGATTGGGCTAATTGCATTAATATTATCCCTGTCTGGTTCTTTGGGGTTGTTTTGATATGGGGGAGGAGTGATGATCAAAGAATAAGCAAATACGTACTCTGTTATAAAGGCTTTGTTTTTGTTTTTGGCTCCTTGTTTTACATCATTCCTATCTGCAAAAATAAACTTGCAAATTTCTGGAGTTTTAGTCTATTCTGGAACCTACTTTCATCAAAGTGCTTTGCTCATCTGTGTATAAGTGAATAGATGGGGGTGGGGAATTAAAAGGGAAATGATTCACTTAAACTGTGAATAGAAATCATGCTAAAATACATGTTGTTCACACAACTGTGGAATACTGGATAAGGCAACTGTTTTCCTACCAACACCAAGGTGACAATCAGCCCACATTTTAGATGTTATGCAGGCTGCTCTGTGCAATGTGTGCCTATTATGGAACAAAAGATTATTTTAAGTTTAGTTAGGCATAAAATAGCCACTGATTTCTACCAGCAGATGGTTCTATAAATCTAGCAAGGTTCCTGTAGTAGTCAGTTTTATAGAGCCAATCTCTGGGCCAGAACATAAAATACAACTTAAAGCTATCCAAATGCAAAAAATAAAATGTTGTACTCACCTGTCTAGTCCCATTGTTTGCTTTGCAGTGTGACATAAATAAAAACCTCATTTAGCTGTTTTTAAAAGTTCCCCTTCTTTTTTGTGATAAAAATTAAAATGTACTATTAGGTTTTACCCCAGCTTGCAAGGATGTTTAAGATATGATACTTGGCAGAATCTCTTCTCCTACCATCACCCTTTCCCCCTCTGTTTTTCACTTCTGGCACACTAACACCGAATGTAATTCTAAGTCAGACCAGTGACACACTTTCCTTGCAGTAGTGGACACACTTGTCTTTGGCATATTTCTTCTTGTATTAACTGCAAGTATTTCTCTAACCATTCTAATTTACAGGAAATACTCTTCTTTGCATATCAACACTTTCTACACGCTGAAATACATGACGATGAAAGTGCTTACTTTGTTTTAATATCACAGTATATGCAAAGGCTCTATCCTGCTCTCTCTGGTCAGTTAACATTTATCTATTGTGTTTCAGTAGACCCAGATAGATGTTAAAAAATGGGGGAAAATAGCCTTCTTATTCCTTTGCCAGTCTGAAAGTTCATTAATTATTTAGCCAAGCTTAAAGTAAGATTTGAAATGACTAGAATAAACTTGTTCAGTGAGAACAAATGAGTTCTTGGTTTAACTTCACTGTCTTGCCCTCTTAGTTTCTTAATTTTCTTTTCTCATCAAATGTTTCCTAAACATTTTAAACAGTAAAAGCAAGTTATTTAACACATTAGTTTTCAATTCTGCTTCTCCTTTTCCTGGACTTGAAATTAGAATTACCTGATTAATTAATCATTCTTTCTTGCACCTGTTTTATAATAGCCTCAATTTTAAGAGGAACAGAAATGCAGAAGAGTGCACTTTCTATTATTCTTATAATTTTAACTCATTGACATTTTAAGCCATTTTACAGAAGAACGTTTGCCATTTGAAGATCTGTCCTTACTTCTGCATAATGCATTCCTTTAAGTGTCTACCTGAAGGAGGAAAGAACCTTTTATATATATGTACAATGTATAAAATCCTGAGGTCACTTAAGTGGTCTTTTAATTTGAAATGCTAGAACTTCTGTATACTACCTTTGTGGCAAGTGCTGAGTGTTATGAAATATAAACTAAAATTTTACTTAATATTAACTAAAATTTTGGCTAACAAGGGGGAAAAAGCTGTTCTAACTAAAAAAGAATTTTAAAAAAGAAATTTGTTTTAAATTTTTTTCTGCCACTTTCAATCACTGAAAGTGATCTAATAATTTAAATAAAAAACATGTTAGAAGAGTGGGAGCAAGGAAGTCCTAATTCCAGTTTTCTGTGATCTCAAAGAAGGCTCCTACCAAAACCAGGAAAGGGTTGGGTTTTGTGTTGTTTGTTTTTGTTATGGTAAATATTAGCTTTTAAATAGAGAAATCAGATCATCATTTCAGACAATTGGAGAAGTAGTCTGTTTATTTGCTTTCAAAGCACTCAGGTGTGTCCTTTTCTCCTTCTTGTGGATTTTAAGTTAAGTTCTGGGAGCTCACAGTGATGGTGCTTAAAGAATTTAAACTAACAATGCTAATATATGTGTATATCAGTAAACAGATCCTTAAGAATTTAATTTTGACTTTTCTGAAAGTAAACAGAAGATAATGTAGAGCCAATCATTAATTTTCTCCTGACTTACCACAATGAGATGGCTTTTTTGTCAGCATTTGTTACTGGTGGGGAGTCTCTGGGCTGGCTGTTGTACAGTATAGCTGTGTCATCGCAGAGCAAAGAGGCCCTGGAAGTAGGTCACTTGGGCTGAATGCTTCCTGTCCTGCATCCTTGCCTGAACTGCATCACTTCTGAGGTTATTCTGTCATGTTTTGTCATTTTCATTCCCTGCATTTTACAGTCTTACTTGGAGGAAAAGAGAGATAGGGGATGATGACCTTTAGGGGTGAGAACAATTTGGAGAAAAGCCCTTCTTTTTTAAGTCAGAGGGAAAGAAAAGACAACCTGCATCTGGTTGAAGAGAAAAGAATCACCATCCCATTTAGTTTCTTTTTTGTGTGTTTTTTTTCCTTCTAGTTTGTAGAGAAGTTTATAATATCATTTACATTAGTTGAAGATATTTCTGAAGAAAATTTTGTGTTTAAAATTTCATACCAGTTTAACCATTACTAACCTTTTTCCAGGGAGTTACATGCAGGTGTCTTTACACATTCTGTAATTTTCTGTGCCCCTGGGCTGGAACAGCTTTTGTGATTTTAGAATTATTTGTGGATAATAGAGTCTAGAATTGGTCTGGCAGAGGCAGGCATTATTTGGAAGCTTTTATATGCTCTGAGGAAAATAAAAAAAAAGGGGGAAAAAAAAAAAAAAAAAAAAAAAAAAAAAAGCAAGGGAATAAAATGAGACATTATGCCCAGCCTATTACTAGATGCACATTGGACAAAAGCAGCTCTTGGACTGGCATGAGAAAACTCATACCTGGTTGATTATTACCAAGCCTGGTACTGGAACTGGAATTGGAGTCTCCTTTATGGTAAGTCAGAGGTACGCAGAACCTGCAGGACTGTCAGACCCCCTTCTGTTCATGTATAGCATGGCCAGAATTTGGTGAAGAGAAGTAATTCTGAGGGATGAAAGCTAAATAGTTTTGGCCATCTGAACACGTATATTGTGCTTTTTTATTATGCTTATATAATGCACATGCTATACATTGTGTGTAGTTTGCACAGTGCTACTTGATTGCTGAAAACTCGGGGAGAATTAATGCTTTTCCAGCTTTCAGAGTTTATAAGCAGAAATACAAACCAGTTTCTGCAATACTTCTGTCAAGCCACCTGTTCAGCTGAGCAAAAAACAAACCTTTACTTGATCATGGGTAGAAAAGCAGAGTTTTTTAAAAAAAGTAATTTTTGCACAAAGCTATAGATACTGTGGATATTTCAGTGGTAGAGCTCATATGCACATGAAAAGACAAAAGCTTTTTATATACTTATTTCTACTCAGTCAGAAACATGCTCTGGATGCTAAAATTTTGCTACTCTGCCCCAGCACACTTTATCTGAACCAAACTGTGTTGACACATGGAATGGGAAGTTTATATAATACTAAGTCCAGGAAAAGTCTTTACTGATTTTTTTCTCAAAGGCTGAAATTTTGGAAAATCAGAAATAAGAATATACATCTAGTAACACTACAGATATAACATTGTTTTTTTAAGGCTTGGTATCTGATGCCATCACTAACAATACTTTTACTTTTTTTCTGACTTTGCTGTACTGCTGCTTCATAACTAAATTCTGATCCTTGTATATGCTGAAGAGATGGGGAAAGGAGGACACTTAATAGTTCTAGAACAACTTAATAAACATAATTGAGCTGACATCATTGACAGGGACAGGATATTTTAATAAAAATAGTTTTATCTATTTTTATTTTGGTTTTATCTCAAATATTTATTCACCTCATTAAACCATATTAATTGAGGGCACAATCTTCAAAGGTGAAAAAAATATTATTTCCAAATGTTTAATGTAGAATGATGGTATGAATCACTGTTTGAATGTTACATGCAATTCTGTTTGGACTTCTGGTCTGGCAAATTTATAGTAGTGGTACTGAATGAATCCTTGTGTACCTGTTTCTGGGAGGATTCCTGATGTTTCCTTCTGTAAATACTGCATTAAAATAAACAAACAAACAAGTAAAAACAACCCACCCTCAGAACAAATAGGATTTTCTTATCCTGCAGGAAGAAGTGTCTCTGGAATAATTTTGTAAACAGTAACCTGATTATCTCTACTGGCTTGGCATACTTAGGTGGGAGCAAGTTAAAAAAAGTTCTAAGAAATCTGTGTGTCCTCGCTGGAGGTGGTAAAAGCCTTGGCTTAATGTACACATTATCAGAAAGAACCCCTGGCCTCTTCCAGCACTGATGTTTAGAAGGCACACATTGACACCTCATAGCTACCTTAGAAAGGTCAGGTTAGAGAGGAACAAACCTTCTTCTTTGCTTTAAAATGACTATGTAATAAATCCCCATCACAAAAGAGTATGAGTTTACACAGCTCCTTAGATGAGTCCCAGAACCCACAGATTTTTTATTACCTTTAGCTCCAGAACATCCATGGTACATTTGTGCTTTTGTGTCTGGAGTAGCACTTAGCTGCGTTACTATTTGCCCAGTAGAGGCTGGTAATAGGGAGGCTTCAGGTAAATGTACCACAGTGCTTTCAAGCACTTGTTAACAATCAGATGCCCTCATTACATCTCTTTTAATGAGGTAAGCGAGGACTGGCTCTACAAGATGGCTCTCTCTCCTATTTCCAAGAGTATGGCTGGGACTTTTTAATACTTGCCTGCAAAATGCTTGGGCAAGGGGCTGGTACCTCCTGAGGGGAAAGAAGGGCTCTGCACTTGGGGAGCTGCATCTCTGGTTGGATTTCTGCTCATCTTTTTGGTATGTGGGAGAAAAGCTGTTGTAGTCCAAAGCAGTCGCTTGAGCCTTCGGTAAGTTACAGTATTCAGGCCATTATTTAGAAAACATATAGGAAATTTTAAGAAATAAACACTTATTTTGGGAGACTGCTTGGTGTATACATTTTGTGTACCCCAAGAGTGGACGGCCAGGTCTGGGAGGGCACACAGGAGAGGTATTATTCTGGTCTATCTCTGTTCCTATTCTTAACAATTCACTACAGGCCACTGTTTTTGCTGGATTTTCCCTTAAGATCAAAACTTGATAAAATGAGGACATTGGACTAAATAGACTCTTTGGTCAGCCTCTGACCATGCTTCTTTTCTTCCTCCTCTGTAGCTCAAGTGATTTGTCCATGTTATGTATGAAACTACTGAAAAAGTACTATGCATCCTTTGGTTCAGAATTTTTGTTGCCAATTTTTGTTGTGTATCCACCTCAGTTTGTAACAAAAGACTTGCTCTTGCATCTTGTTCTGCAGTTACCATTAGATGTAGGTGCAAATAGTTACTAATTAAACTCTACCTTATTGCACTTGAAGAGCAAATTACATACTCCTCTGGAATTAACTGAGAACTAGAGTATTATTTCAATTCTCAGCCTTATTATTGTTTTTTTTCTGTGTGTTGCATGTTAAGTAAAACAAAAAAAATACTGTGGTACAGAGGCAAACAAATATGTGGGGTTGTACTGGGTTCTGAGTTAGGTTTTCTGGATGGCTGATTTGCTTATTTTGATTTCTCTGATGTTTTGCAGTTTTGGAGAACATAGAAATTTACTGGAGGAACAAAGTAATTTGCAACCATTTTATTACTTGATGGAACTTTCCACATAATATGCATTTGTTTTTTATTTTTTCTGAAATAAATGTATTCTTTCTCTTTCAAGGAGTGCAATACTCTGGTAATAGTTTACTCTTAGTAAAATTCATTAATTCAGTAAGAAGTTGGAGGAGCATTTATGAATGTGTTCACTTATTACTTATTACTGCTTAATTTTTTTTCTCATAGTCTTTGTATGCATGGTAAATATTAACAATGATTTGCAATTTTTTTTTTTGTATTAACGAAGTAAAAAAGCAGCATGACACTTGTAGCACACAAGTAGGATTGATCCTTACTGGTGCAGAAAAGTGAAAATTTATTCCTAAAAATTGCATCACATTCAGGTGGTGTGGAGTGGATTCCTCCCTAGGGAAAGTTGGAAAGTGTTTTCTAGAACTAACCTCATTCAATCACCTCTGTTAGAATACAGCTAAAGTTTCTGTAGAGGGGTTTTTACTGGATAAAGAAGTGTGCAGAAGTCTTATTTTTAAATACACATATAAAACATGCAGCCTATATATGGATGAGGACAGGAATGAGTCCCTTGAAGAAGCTGATGCAGATAAGCCAGGATAGGAGACTGCCTAGGAGGAGATGCTTCAGTGTAACCTCAAGAATAGATGCTTTAAGAACAACAAAGGAAACAATAGATGACAAGGGGTTTATAGGAGAACCTTTTCAAGGTCACTTCCTTATGCTGCATAGGGAAGGAGCAAATGACATCCTATTCTGTGAAATCTACAGAAATTGCAGATGAAATGCAAAAGGACTACAAAAATCATCAAATACCTAATAAATAAACTTCGTAATTCATTTGCAGTGTGGAGAGGAGGATGCAAGGAAAAGCATACTTGTCTCATTTAGGCCTTTTCATCTCTATGTAGTTGTGAGTTTGAGTCATCAGATGGGGAGGAATAAAAAGCAGCAGTAATATCTTCCCCAAGAAAAGGCAAAGACATCAAAAGATGCTGATGCAGAGAAGTCAAAGGCAAATTCAGGTGTACAGCTGTCTTGCCACGTTCTGTTGATATACTGCCAAGTATTAATTATCATTGCAATGGCAGATAAAGTCTCACAAAGGTGTGCCACTTGGAGCAATCCCAGCTGCAGAATCATGATGTAACTCTTCATCTCAAACCATTTATCTAACCTTTACTTTTTGGAACTAACCCAAGTGAAATAAATGTAAATTATTGGTTTTCCCCACTAATTTTTTTTTCTTTTGATGTTCATGGCACTGATGTGAAAACCAGGGATGACAAAAAATCTGCTGCCCTGACAGGATACTGAAATCATGAAGTCAGGTTATTTGGGATGACTGTTGCTGCACCTCAGGCAGAGGCTTAGACTCGTGATGCAGTGACACTCAAAAATGCAAACAAGTTCACAAAATTGTTAAGCCTCACATCTGCTAAATCACACATTCACAGCATTTTTAAATTATTAAGCTAAGGTAATGAAGTTGCACTTTAACTTGGGCAAGTTTGGTTTCTGCTGTTTCTGTAGGAAAGTCTTCCTCAGTGAGCCTGTTACAGAATCAAGCTATCATAACAGCAGCCTCCCATTTCATCATGAGTACAGCTTCTTAAACATAACAAAAGCTCATCAAAACTTCAAGGACTCACTGAAATAAGGAGTAATGATGAGTACTCTTGATGTAGCTTTGTCCTAGCCCTCTCCACAAGATCTAGAAAATAAAAGCTGTGACTGATAGAATACTTCTGTCCAACTAAACTCTCAAAAAGCAGCAACCATTCAGCTGACAGTTGCTGTATTTATTAAATCTTGTATGCTAGGTTAGGAACATAGCGGATATTTGTATTTTGTACTTTCATAATGTTCCCCTCATAGTCTTAAAAATAAATTGCTGAGGATGGGAGCATTAGTTTATCCCTTGCACTGAGGCAAAGGCTTTGATCCTAGCACAAGCTTTCCCTCCAGTTTGGTTTAAAAAGAATTAGTGAGGTTTTCATTCACAAAATTATTTATTTAGTGCTTGAGCAGTGGTGCAGTAAGATTGTTTATGCATTTGGATTGTGATTGTTGGATGTTGGTTAGAAAGAAAATGTTTTACTGCAGTGGGAGGCATTTGGGGGAATTAAAAAGTACATGGTAGGATGTGCTGTGAAACGTACATCTACAGCTCAAACTAGCTGGCAACTAAGAAATTTTAAAGAAATGTGGGTACAGAAATGAGAAGCAGTGCTCCTTTTTGCTTATACAGCCCACTCTCAGGAGGAGGGTGGCCTCTCTTCCTTTCTCTGTTCTGGATTAGGCACAGAGGGGACTCAGTCCTCACAGCTGCTGACTGCTGCAGAGAGAACATGCATACCTCTTTCTTTCCTTCTTTTTCCTACACACCTCTTATCATTCTACTCCCATATTCCTCAGCATGTGGCCATCTGTGTCTGCTCTGACACTGCTAATCCATATAGTAAATATTTTTCTTTTTTTTTTTTTTTTCCTTTCCTAGGCAGAATTATTGGACATGGTCACCTTTTATTTGGAATTAGGATCTACAGCACTTGTCATCATTTCCTTTTTGTTTTCATTTCCCCCTGCTTCAAAAATGGTTTATAAGACAAAGAGGTTACCTGAAGCTTCTTGAAAAGGTGGTTACTGATTTCCTCAGAGCAGTTGCTCTTCAATAAACTTTTAGTTAAGAAATCAAGAGTGCAGTTGAATACCACTCTACATCCTCAATAAGACTTGATTGCAAGAATTCAGTTGTGGTTCACATGGGGGAAAAAAGGAAAAAAAAACTTAGAAAAAATAATTACAAGGGTTTTCTCAATTGTTTCTTAACTATAAAAACTTCGGCAATGCTTAACAGGAGTATACTCATTTTAGTAAGTTTAGCATGCCATAAATCTAGGGGTTTTTTGCTGTTGATGGATTTATGTGAATGTTTGAAAGATGCTTTTAGTGAATAGGAATGAAGAGTGGGTACCAAATCAATTTTAGCATTTTGATGTGACTATTAGAGTATGTTAAGTTCAGCTCTGTTCAAATTATTTTATGTATCTGTTTTAAGGCTTGGCAAAAGACTGTACTCCCCTACCACTGTTCTTTAAGAAAGCATAGCTTAAAATGGAAAAAAAAATCCAGGAATTAGAATTTTGAAATATCAGTAAAACAGAGTAAGAGCAAAAGAGTTTCTCAGTCTGTTGGCCAAAGGACTAAAGTAGACTCTGCTGGTTTTTAATCCTCCTGATTTGAAAAAACCCAAGTTGAAACAACCCAAAAAACTATCAGTAGTTCTGGAATCTGAGAGATCTGGTAAACAGACCAGGCATTTATTTGCCTCCATTTTTGCTCTTCTGTAATATTAAAATGCATTATTTGTATCTTTTCAGGAGACTGGAGGCTACAAAATTGAACACATAGACAACCCATAATTTCCAGTTTTCAAGCTGGCCTCAATGTTTAAGGCAGAATTGCATGTTGTTGTGTCTCAGGTAGCTCTTCCCACATCTGATGGTTCATGGATGAAGCTTCCTGGCTTAACTGTCTGGCTAATGAGGATCAAACAGTGAGGCTATCAGTGTGAGTCAGCATTATGCAGACTTGCAGAAACTGTACTTTTCAATCCACCCTAAAGCTCAGTAATTCTGTTCTGAGTCCTGATACTTTGGTTATTTAAGCCAAGCCTGCACTTGCATAGCAGTCGCACAGGAAGTACTAAGAAATGAAAATTTGGTGTGTTTCAATGGAAGCATTTATTTAGAAGTGTTTGCTTCATGCTAACAGCTGGAATGTTGTAACCCTTACATCCTACTCTGTAATGGAGCAATGCTTTCCTCTCTCATAGCTCATCGTGCAACATTTATATCAGTAATTTGAGCTGCTGTAACTGAATTAATGTTCTGTGTGTTTTTCTAATACCCTAGTTATCAGTATATTTGAACTTCTAAGTACCTTCTGCATTTATAAAGCACAGCAAGATGTCATGGTTTGTTTTATATCTTCTTTCCTTTTTCTCCTTCTGGTGAATTACAGTAAATCTAAATTGGACTTCTCTACACCAGCATCTTTTTTTCCATTCCAGAATCTTCCTCCACTTGGCCAGATTCCAAGCCATGATTCTCCAGCCTTTCAGCATTGCTCCCAAGGCAGATACCTAAAGTCCTTTGTCCATTCAGGGCTCTGGTACAGTCATAGCAGAACAGTAACTTCATGTGAAATAGGTCCATGTGATTATTATCTACCAATATGGGGCGCAGTATTTGTTTTTGAAGAAGAAAAAAGAACATTATTGATTTTTTTTTAAACAGATAATTACTATGAAAGACCATTTGGGGATTATGTGGGGTATTCTGCAGGTGGTGGTAGGTTTTGGGGTTTGTTTTTTTAAACCCTGGAGCATAGTTGTGAGCTCATCTTACACTTTACACCTTTTCCCTCCTGCCTCATTCCAAAAATCCACCCACAAACTGCAATTTCTCCAAGTTTTTATGAATTTAATTTGAGGAATCCTTTCTTTTTCATCTAACTTCTGGTGCTTATTTTATTCCTATTAGGTTGTTATAGGGATAACACAGCCCATAGTCTAACCTAAATACATCTCAGACTCCAAGGAAAATATACAAGTTTGTATTCATGATAATGACTAAGTCAGCATTCTGATGCTTATGTTATCCTCCCATATACATTTTGTATACTTTGCTGGTGTGAACAGCATGTCCTGTGGTAGAGCTAAACTCCTACTGCTGTTTCCCACCACAGAAAGTATGACTACACAATAAAATCAAGACATAATTGCAGAATGAATAACAAGTGATTATAAATAGCGACAGAAAAGCTCAGAGGTTACTTGGTATCTTTCATACAAGTGTTCAAATATTCAGAATGAGCATTAACTGAATTCACAGAGTGCCCTGTGCCACACATTGGTTATTTTATGTCAAACACACCCAGAGAGCTGAACTGACTTGTCTGAGACCTCAGATATGAAAAAAATCTGTTGCTTTAATCCGTAGAAAGTACTGTTTGTACTGCAGAAAAGCACAGGAGAATGTACAAAGCAGGCACTGCCTTGAGCTCTGTGTTTTAAATTTCTCACCTATGTATTTTTCTCCTCTGCATTATAGAAGAGTTCAGTATTTTCTATTGGGAAGAGGATTTAAATACTTGTCCAATATTTTCTCCAGGATAGAACTAGTCCAGTTGTGACAGCTAATAGTCAACATGCACCTCCCCAGAAATGAAAACTTTTCTCATGTTTCAATATATGCACAGGAGCAAGAGAATGGGTAAAACTGGCCCAGCACTTAACTGACTATGAAGGTTTTGATTTCCAAAGTGCAAACAAATCTGAGTGGTGTAATTTATAGTGGCTAGCTCAAAACACTGACAGTTTGACATGCTGGCATCATGCAGAAAGAGTTCAATTCACCCAACTCCAAGAGCCCAGGAGAAAGACCCAGCAAGAAAATAAATTTAAGAATTTCAGCATTGTATGTAACTTATACCTGAAAACTTTGGTGTTTTTGAGACTGAGATGAAGAGATATTCTGATCTTCATCTTGAGCCTGAGAGGCATCATCTTGATATTTATTCACTTTAACCTCTACTGTAGTCAGTGCCCAGCTTTGGATCTTGCCCATTTTACATTGAAAATTTTTCCTGTGGACATTGTAGGACAGCACCTTAACTGTTGAATCCTGCTGCCAGCTACTTTATTGTATGTGTTTTATAATGTGTTGGAATTTCTTTAATGTGGAAAATGCAGGGAGCTAACATGGAATTCTAATTGTTTCAATGATCTTACAAAGTTATGCATTCTAGTTCACCAGTCATTGTGAAAGGATATCAAAGGTGTGGTGCTCTTGTCAACTACAGTCATCAGCAAAGATATTGAACTTTATTAAGCAGCCCTAAGTGACCTGTGGCAAAAGGGAATGGACAGGTTTTCTTACAATATCCTCAGCAAGTTCATTAGTACAGACATCCTCTATAAAGAATTTATTAAAGATATTTAAAAAAATACATTCTATACTCTTTTAATTATTTTTTAAAGTATCTGCTGAATGCAAGCAAACATAAAACAATATAGTTGGAATGCTCTAGATGTTGTCATGAGTACAAAATATATGTACTAAACATTAAACACCCTGGGCCAAGCTCTACTGACATTAGACTTGTTTTAGTGATGTGGTCTGTCACTGCATTTAATGAATCTCTCTTTGTTAGTAAGATCTTGTATATATTTATGTCACTACAGGTTTATCAGCCAGGTTCAATGATTTGGATGAGCCAGAAGATCTTTCCAACCAGCCGTGGGGATGGGGGATTTCCAAAGGTAAAGTTATTTATGTAATTTCTTTCATATAAGAAATAGTTTGCTAAGATGAAAGTTTTTGGGAAAAAAAGAATTAAAATTGAAAGTTCAATGGATTTTATTTTACAACTACTTCAAGAAAGTAGCCAGCACTCCTGATTTCATCACGAGTCTCATGTTGCTCTGTTTTTCTTAAAGCCTTGGCTCCTTGTACCATGCAGTTAACTGAAGAGCTCAGTTTTCATTTTATAATTATGTTTTTAGCCTTCAGGCTTGCAGAAAACATGGACTCTTGTTGGCTGCACACCAGAAGGAAAACATACTAATTTTCAAAGGTTCATATTTCTTAAGCCTGTCTCTTGATTTTACAAGGTTGACATCTGAGTTTTGAATGCTTAATTTTGGCAATGCTTTCCTAGCAATGCAGATGAAAAAGTCAATGATAATGCAGCAGGAGGAACCAGGTGGTTGCTTATCTTTTATTAAGTATCTTGCTTGTGGGTTACCTGGCTTGAGTAACAAGCATACAAAGCCTGAAAATTTTCATCTGAGTTTGACAAGAAGTCCCACATAGAAAGGCAGAAGATGTGGCTCATCAGACAGCATTAATAAGATTTTATTCTGTTACCATTACTGGTTTAAAAATGTGAAACTGGACATGAAATTTCAGTAGCGAAAGATAAAGATTATGCAGAACCATAGGATGTACATGTTTTATTTTCATATTCCCTTTCAGTTACTGGCTTAAGCAGGTAAGTAAAGAAGAGAACACATGGAAAATTGTTTTGATTAAGTTTCAGTTAATAACTAGGCTTCTGCTGGTCATTGTTAACAAAACTCTGCTATTGTTACATATGGATAACACTATATTTTCCTCTACTCTTTTTCCTCTACAAGTGAACTTCTAAAGTTTATAGGTGGGATATTTGCAGCCTCATGTGCCAGCCTGCCAGTCTTTAAACTAGCATTAATGGCAGTATTGCGATCCTTAGCATTCACAGCATTCCAAAAGTTCAGCTGAAAAGGCTGATACCAGTGCCAGAGCCTGATTAATGTGCTCTGTAGGGTCAATCTTACATCAAGTGAATTTGCTAATTTTATGAATCAGCTTTGTGTTAACTAGATGATTTTTATTCAAAATGTTAAGTTAGAAGCTTTCAGTAAGTTGTCATTCATCATTAAACAAAGTTTCTCCTAAAGCACAAGAATGAAACTGTGCACTATGTGCAGCATAGCAACAATGCTGCATTATATTGGATTTATGAATAGCTGTGGGTTTATGCTGTACCTAGTTTAAAAGAAAATGTTCTCAGAAACGATAATGGTTTCTCAACTAGCCCAAACATATTATAAATCTTTTTTCCTTTTAAAGTTACTGGATTCCTGCTTTTAAAATACAATTTTTTTCCTAGCCTTTATGTAATTCTTCAGAAGATATTTGGCATGTGCTAGTACAACAACCAGTTTTTAGAACTAGCTCCAAATTTTATTTCACAATTGACATTCAAAGGCAATTTCAATATTAATTGCACATAGTCCAGCTTCCAGCAGAGAATCATCTTTAACAGAAACTGTGCATCTTTCGAAATTTTTTCATTTGTACTATAAAATTAATTAGGAAAAATTGGTGAAAAAAACTGCAGAAAGTTTTCAGTCCTCTAGATGAGCACTTTTATCTACTCAATGCTAAATAGCTTGAACTTCTGAAAGTATAAAGTAAAATACATAGATTTTTTCTAACTATTATTTGAGATAAAAGTGGGTTGTTTTTTTTTTTTTTGTTTTTGTTTTTTTAAATTTTATTTTCATGCAACAAACAAACATAAAAGGCTTCAGTTCTTAATGACAGTTTATTTCCAGACGTAGAAGGGTCACATGGGACTTTATATCTCATGATTGTATGGCAGGATTTCAGGACTGAGATTGTTTTCACAGCTGAAAAGGAACTGCCCAACACAATGCTTTTGGAAATTTGCCCAGACCTTTGGTCTGTGTGGTGTGCCTGTTTGCATGTGTAAGTTTCCAGTTTTCCCTTTGTATCCTGTAATGATACACAAGTAGCAAATTTAGTAAAACAAAAATAAGTAAAAATATTATCATGAGGATGGAATTTTCTAGAGTACTTTGAAGAAACATGTTTGTGCAGTCACTAACATTTAAATGTTATTTTCTCATTTTGAAATTCTTGCAGAATACCCATATTGGCTCTAGCAAATATACGTTACAACTCCTTACCCTTCTGTATATGTACTGACCAAATTCTGCTCCTTTCCTCCATTTCTTGATGCCCCAAAGGAACAGGTCACCAGCTATCTCCAGGAAGGGATTTTGCTCTGTGCTCAGCCAGAAAACTGCTCCTGTGTGCAGTGCAGAACTCCATGGGGAGTTCATCTACCTAAAACCAGAAGTTATCCTGTACACTGTGATAAAGAGAGAGGGAGAGCCATGGGATGGCTTCATTCCCAGCCCAAGTAAATGTAGCAAGTATGAACATCCCAGTGAAAATTCTGGGTTTGAAGAAAGGAAAATTGCTGAAAATTGCACTTTATTGATGATTGGGAAACTGCCATGTGTTTAATTCCTAATTCAGAAATTCACATCAGAAAAAAAATGAATTTGGAAAAGATAACTTTAATTTCTTAACCAAAGAGAGATATTGAGCTTATGTGACAAATACATCCTAAACAATATGAGCAATAAAACACCTTTACAATTCTTACCACTTAAACACAAAACCCACAGATTTTTTTTTTCCCTATCTTAAGCTAAATAAATTATTTTTGTTTCAGATCCCATGGTGACATTTAATCAGTGAAGTACTTTAGGCATGTTCTTAGCCTTTAGGCTTCATTCTGAGGCTTAAAATGAAACATATATTTAAATGCTGTCTAAAAACTTTGCTGAATAGGCTCTATTAAAATGTGTGGTTGACAAAGATCTGAGGCAGCTGGCTCATTGGCACACCACTTCCTTACCTGCTCAGAACAAGAAAACACTGCAGTGTTCTTAGTGTGCTTTTTCTGGTGGATTCATATAGGGAAGCGACTTAGTAGTGTATGTTGGTTGCTTAATTAGTAAAGTTTTCTAAAAATGAGAGGTCTACCTGGAAAAAGTTCTCATAATATTAAGATGATATTTCATAAATAAAATGTACTTTTGTGTTGCATCTTCTGCATTTTTTGCTGCTAGGACACATTCGTTCATGCCCACATGAAATGTTTTTCTCAGATGCTGCAAGAACTTCCTGGTTTTCAAACAACCCTTTGTTCTCTGTGGCATCAGGTGCTTCAGTCATGTTTAGTAGCTGAACTAAAGTTAGGAAACTATGGAAACTTTAGGATGAGAGAAGGGAGCACCCCACCAAACAAAGCACAGCTAATATGACTTTTTCCTCTCCACAGGGAAATCTCCCCATCTCGAAGGAAGTGAATCGCAAGAAAAGTGAGGTGGAGGGGCTGTGCCTGGCTCCAGCAAGTGGCTATGGACAACATTTCACCAAAATCAATTACCTCTACTCTTTTTAAACATAATTTCTCCATTCGTATTACATATGATGTATGGGTTTGATGAGGTCATGGTGTCATATATTGGAAATTGTTTCTGTGTAAATCATCAAGTGTAAGAAGAAACTATGGGACTCTGAGCCTTGCTTTAGAGAATAACAGTGGACAAACGTGTACCATAAAAACTAGTTTTTAACATTCTAACTCAACCGAAAGCTCTCAGAATTTCACACTGTGAATCCATGTTTACAAACATTACAGGTGGGCCCTCAGGCCTAGTTCTACCACAGCAATGTCTTTCACTACTCAAACTCCACAGCTCACACACAACCGGTAAACCACTCTCTCCATTTCCACCAACCCAAACTGCTTCTTGCAGAGGCTGAGAGTCCCTCTTTTTTTTCATTTAGATGTAACAAGACTAGTAGTTTATTTTCATCGATTGTCTGTATATCTATATTTTATCCATGTACTCTTTTGATGTATAGAAGTAGTATGAAACTCATGGTTTCCTTGTGGTAAGTGATCGTGATGCTGCCACGGGATTTGAGACACTGATGAATGGTGCTATTTTGGACTTTAAATATGCTCCTTGGCAAGGTAGCTCTGATGGAGTTATTTTTTATTTCCATGTTCTGAGAGAGTGTTGGTACTTTGTTTTTCTGAATGTTGTTCTTTAGACTGGACTGACTTGTTTACTTGTGTCTTCAGTGTGGCTTTCTTATTCAGTGCTGTAGGTGAGTAACTACTTATAGTGTACAAGTGAGGAACTGATTCCCTATCAGTGTCCACTCACAAACATGCAGTTATAGTGGGAGCAATCACAAAACTGTAATTTTCGTAAAATCTCCCTTCTGACTCCTAACCACCTTATGGAGAAAGATGAGCAATAATTTTCCACCAACTTCTCAAAATCTCTTGATTTTTGTCTTTTTTTCTTACAAGCCTTTTTTAAAGAAGGGACAAGTTTTAATGTCCTCTTCAAATCCATAATCTAGGGGATATAGTAAGAAAAATACAGCAAATTTCTGGGAAGAGAAGTCCTAAAGGGGAAAGAGTACATTTCCACAGTACTGTCAACATGTGAAATTTACATTTTTGTTCTTGCTCCCAAACTACTATAAATACAAAATAACACAAACCACAAAACTAAGCAGTATCATCTACTCATGGAGTGTTGTTGTGTTAGACACAGTCTGAAAGCCCACCTTAATTTTTTATATGATTCTGTCTTTTAGCTATTCCTTTTACAGGGCAGCCCTTGTTCTGAACTGTCTTAGCTTCTGACTGTTAAATACCAATGCATGCACTGCACTTCTAGATTTCTTTCCTTTCCCTACTTTCTGTATCCCTTTCCTTGTACACTCACTTTATTTTCCAATAGAATAGATATATCTGCTGTGCTGTATATAGAGCAAGAAGTAATATTCAGCAGTTGTGGCATTTATGTATAGTTGCAGTTGTGTACTGATGAAAATGCAGGCTTTTGTAACAATGTGATCTTTAATAATGCAAGTACCCAATGTATTTTAGCTATTTTAGTAGGATTTGTTCAATAAATATGCAAGCTCTAAGTGTAGCTGTGATGTGTCTCATTCCTTATTACAATAAGGGCAGGGTTCCCGTTACCAATTGTTTTCACCTGTTCTTTTTCTGAATCCTGAGGTTTGTTTCAATAATATCTGGTGAAGTAAAAGGTAATTCCTTTTGCTGCTTGCAGAACAATAGCTATCAAGATAACTTAAATGCCAGACCTGGATCTGGGAAATGATAGCTTGCTGGACAATGGCAGCGGCTTCCCACACCGTTGAGTGGCTGGGTCAGATGTGACACTCAATGCCATTTTTAGTAGCCCCAGGAGGACACTCTGGGGCTGTGCATGGCAAATACAATATGTTTCATTTTCTACTTCTGGTAAACTGAATTAAAATATTATTTCCCCCGTGTGGCAATTTGGTTTAAAATAGTGTTGATACAGTCCTCTCTTAAACACAGTTCTTATTTTTTTTTTTATTGGTGGAAAAGTAACACACACATTGCTAAGATTTAGAGCATATATTGGTTTCATAATAGTATAGACATAGTAGAGACAAAGATTATACAATAGACACTGTGATTAATAGAAGCTTGCAGAATAAGCAAAGATGGCATACACTTCTGCATCTGCAATAGTGGCTGTGGTATACACGTAGTATCAGATTCATAAGGCTTAAAAAAAAGAAAAAAAAGTTATAGTTATTAGGCATTAAAAAAGAAAAAAATCATATGGCCATTTTAAAGAATGCCCCTCAGATTGAATACATGTATTTTCACATTTGGGATGAAGTATAAAATTATATAAATGGAATTATTGGGGAAAAAAGCACAGTGTATATGTCTTACAGTCAGTTGTTGCAGAACACCATGACCAGCTACTTTTGTACCTACCTCATTAAATAATAATTTCTGAAACAGACTAGTAGAGTATTTTGAAAGCATTATGGTCAAACAAATTGATCAGGAAACACTGGTTCCAACTTCAGACCTTTTTATAACATATCATGGAGAATCTAGCAAATCAATATTTGTCCCTCAGCAAATCAAGGAAAAAATAAAACCCTGAAGATGAATTCTGAAAAATAGAAATAATAATGAATCCTTGCTTTCATAAAGCATTTTAATCTACACAGACAAAATCACTGATTAGGAACTAACTGTTTTTACCATTGAGCATCATATTTTAAATGAAGAGTGGGCCATAATGGTATGTGTTATCAATTAAATTCCAATATTAAAAAAGCTCCATCATTAATTACCAAATACAGAATACATTAATCATTATACTTAAGAGTTTGTGCCACTAACAGCATCCTGAGGATGTGTATTAAAAAATCTGATTCATATTAATAATTTTATTCATTGGAAGTTAGCTAAATTCTGTCTGCAAGCATATAAAACATATGGAAACAATCATAAAAAATTTCAGTCAATAGTACTTTAGTGCCAGACTCTAATTAAATTTCTAGTGTTAAAGCTGTGCTACCATATTACAAAAGATAAAAAATAAAATTAATATTCTACATAAGAAGTTCAAACAGAGGAAGAAAATTTAAATAGAATGTAATTAGCCCAGATCTGTCTCATCAGCATTATGCTCTTGTGAGTGTAAAAAAGAACATGAGTATAACATGAGCAAGCCAAGTGAGGTAATGGTTTAAGACCACTCAGCATAAGCCCATGATCTATGTGCTAAAGCTAGAGACCCCTTTTTGTGGCCCTTCACATCCGTGTGCACTAAGGTTCATCTTGAGCTCTGGTGAAGTAAGAGGCGAAACGCAGGAGCCTTGGGCTTTGCTGCTGTAGCCATGAAAACATGAGTAACATACATTCTACTGCAGAGAAAACAAAGACCAGGAGGAGGAAAAAGAGAGGGAAAAAAGAAAAAAGAAATAAACATGGAGAGAAATACAGCAAACAATTAAGGAGAAATAAGAAATTCAGAACTTGAGCCTGTCTGGAGCCTGTCTGAACTAGAGCTCCAGAGGTGCAAGGTTTGCAGAGAGAAAACACAAGTGTCACATTCCAGTTTGGGACAGCAATTTTCCTTCACAGATACGGACCTGTGAAATGCCCTGTTGAAAACATGCAGGAATAAACCCTGGCTTTATGAGACAGTCATTAATGGGGTTTTTTTTCCCCATGAAATTTTGTGAGTGAGGGGCTGCCAGAGAGGTGGCAGGCTGGCATCACCCCCTGGAAAAAGACATAGCAGGACAAGACAGTCTTGGCCAGCGGTGCCAGGGGTAGGGTGCAGGCTTATCCCAGCTTGGATCTTGAGACTCTAGCACTTTTTTCTGCCCAGGGACATGCCTGGCAAACTTGAGACAGTGGTCCCCACACTGTGTCCTAGTCCTGGACTAAGTAGGGGAACATGGTATAAAAGAGCAGACACACTGCAGTTTGTATCACCTTGAAGAAAGAGCCCATATTTGGATACTCAAATGCTACCTGCTTATGCTTCAGGGAAAAAAAAAAAAAAAAGAAAGAAAGAAGAAAAAAAGATAAAGAAAAAAAAGAAGAAAATACATCCTGCATTTATAGTTCAACTGGTATGTAAACATAACCCAGAATCTTCAGGTATCTTACTAGCACAGTGACAATCCTGCTGGCCTACACCTACCCATCTGAACTATTTTCTAAGTGCATCCAGAACTACCATCTGTCTGTCAGGGTATGGCCAGAGCACAAAGTGCTGTGTAGGCTGGTGTAAATTATCTCAGAAAGCAGAGTAACTGCAAAATCAGCAGTGCCTGGGGGAAAAAATAGTCAGAAAAGGATGCTCATGCTCTTTGTGTATTCATTTCTATCTTGTAATTTCTGAGGCTGCCTGGGCGCCTTAGCTTGATTTCACCAATCAATTTGTAACATTTCATAGCAGCTTAACTCTATTCCTGCTCTGAGGGCTCTGATTTGATGTTTTAAGTTGTGGGTTTAAAGCTTTCACCCTGTATGTCACCTGGTGTATGCTGCTTTTCAGAGCTCTCAGATTCTTGTGACTCATGTAATATTTTCCAGCTGGTGATTCCAGAGGAAGAGATGTGACCCAACAGCTGATGTTTTATACAAAGAAAGAGTATCCTGTTTGCACAGCACTGTTTCAAATTCATATTGCATGTGTCCAAAGTCAAACCCATGAATCTGTACAAACAGATAATCGTTTTACTGGGAATTTTATTTTGTGTAACTTAAAAGAGATCCCGAAGGTTCCAAAAAGTCACAGCACCTGGGAATTCTCTTTTCCAGGACACAGCCTCAAGATGAAAGGGCTGTACAGGTTTCTTGTGCATTTCTTTCCAGTATTCTCAGGTGATTTTTGCAGTCTCAAGTCTCTAGTTGATCTCAACAGACTTTGACTGATAAATATAAGAGTGCAGAAAGATCTTCGTGATATAATTTCTCCATTCAACACTACAGCTTCCCCAAAGCTACTTTTCTTAGCTGCAAATTTTACTGTGTATTCCTAATAAAACTCTCTGTACCCGTCCATTCAAGACTTACCACAGGCCATCCAGCTTTCTTCCACCAAATTACTGGACAGCAAGCCCCAAAAGCCTGCTATGTTCTCAACCAGGCTGCCACAGGTTTTACAGCTACATCTAGATTTGCTTTCCCACCAGTTATGCAATCATTCTGCTCACTGGCTGTAGTGCTGCTGCTGGAGTTAAGTGTGTCAGCAGGCTGCCAGGACAGCCCTGCTCTGCAGCCTTTGCTCCCCTGTGAGTCATTTTGGCTTGGTCACTTTTTCCCCACTAGTGCCACTTGCTCGGAGGTGAGTTCCTGCCCGTGAGTCATCAGCGTGGCTGTGGAGCCCTGTCTGCTGAGGGCCCCCGGGAGGCCCAGGAGCCGGAATGTTTCCGGCACAGACTCGGCTCAGCCGATCAAAACCACCTGCAGCCTCTAACAAATTCACAGTCCCTTTGCTTTCTTTTCAAGTCTGACAAATTCTCCGTGCTTCCTTGGTAGCCCACCCAAGCTGGCAGCGCTGCTCACAGGAAGGTTGCATGAGGACAGGGCTGCATGTGGCAAAAACACCCTTCAAAAAAAAAAAAAAAAAAGAGAGAGAAAAGAAAAAAGAAAAGGGAGGGAGGGTACAAAAAAGGATGTCTGAACACTGTGTTTGTAAATAAACAGCAGTAAGTTATCAGTAACTTAACTGTAGCAGCAGGAAACAGTTCTGTCAGATTCTGGAAAGCCAGCCATTGCAGGAAATTGTTACATAAAGTGCAAAACTCCTACTATTTAAAAGTGTACTTTGATCAACAAAGGGAGAAAAGATGCATTTCATGCTTTTCACTCTGAAATACATCAATATGAGCAATTTGAGGTAGCTCTTTTCAGTGGGGAACCTCAAGTTAGCAGACTTGCAATTTGCTGTAACTGTTAAAGATCACAACCTTGGCAGATCACACATGAGAGCAGAGGAAAGAAACTGGGCATTGTTCCCCAAGTTTCATCTGCTGGGCGTTATCCTGTCATTGAAGGATCTAAACCTCTGAAACCAGAAGAGAGGAGCTGGACACTGGCAAGAGGGTGCAAAGCTGGGCACCCCACCTCCCACCTTGCCAGAGCCCCAGTGCTCTCTGCAGGTCTCTGCTCCATTTTCATTTGCCCAAAGGGTCCCAAAGAAGCAAGTTTCAGCCAGAAAAGCCCAAGCCTATCTGCTGTGAGTCATGAAACCTATCTAGAGCCCCCAGGTGTACTTGATAACCCTGGTTATCAAATGATACAGGACACATGTCCAGAGGCTGGGGAGAAGCTTGCTGAAGAGAAATGAGAGGAGGGGGATGGATTATCCCAGTCCTGGAAAGCAAGATGGTCAAAGATCTGAAAAGTAAGGAATTACTCACTTTGATAGAAAAAAGGTATCTTGATCAAAGCCTTTTCTATGATTAGTGGCATCTATCCTAATTTCCAATAAATTAAGGAGAGTCCAAGGACACTATGTGCCTAAATCACATGCCAAACCCAGGGATTTTAAAACAGTAAACCATCCATCTGATCTCACACAGTGATAAATGCTGAGCTATTCCACTGGAATTACCAGGCTGAATAAAAAAGATCAAAACCAGGTTCATGGGGATGACCCAAAACTTTTGATGCACTTGTGAGGCAGATATTCCAGCAGTTAAAGAAAACTGCAGACCTCAGCTCTCATAGCCAGCCAGTGTCACTGACATTGCCTTACAGACAGGCAGAGTTTGAGCAAAAGGGCATAACTCTGGCGGTAGGCAAATCTCCCTCAGGTGAGCTTTGCCCATGCACACCACCCCTGCCTTTCTACCCACCCTGGGGTGCTGAAAGGCAAACCTCAGGTTTTCTCCCCTTTCAGGGGTGCTTGGCTGCTACTGATCAGAAACTGAAGCTCTACATGCATTTTAAGTCCATCACCCTAATTGTGGATGGGTTTCCTTTATTAAGAAGGTGATTGTGTTCTGATGTTCCCTCCTGATGGACTGAACTACTCTGATGTGGAGGAATGACAAGCCAGAGCTCACTTTCTGCTGGGAAGCTTTAGGACCCCCCTAAACAACACATAATCAGCTATAAGGCATTTTTGGGGGAGTGAATAATTTTGTACTGATTTAGGTATTACAGGCCTCAGAAAGGATTCAGAACACAGGTCCCCTGAAAACTCAGATTTCTCCAGATGCTCTAATGCTTCTAAAAAAAAAATGGTTCTGCATTGCTCTAATGTGCTTGAAAGGTAAAGACAACCTGGAACTGACATCAAGAACAGGTCTTGTCCTGCAGGGCCATAAAGAAGGCACAAGTTGCACACAACTCTCTTCCCTTGCATTAATTCCTGTACTGAAAAGCCAATACACTTTTATTTTACACCCCCCCCCCCCCCCCCCACTATTGGTTGTGTAAACACTCATATCAGAAATGTGAACAGCAATTTAAATTACAGATTGTGATGGAACAAACATCTTTTTTGTGGATAGTGCAGTAGTGTTCTGTCCAGTGGCAGGTAAGGCAAGGTTTGTTCCTATTTCTGAAAACCATATTACTTTGTGCTTATTTCAGACTGGTACAGGTGGACTCACTTCAGAAAACTGGGCTTCTTGTGCTTCTTGGAATCACACATGAAGTACTGAACCTGTTCCCGCACAGCCCATCAGCAAACCATCCCCATAAGCATAAACTCTCTTTTGAGAGGATAGAGTGCTGTTAAGGAAATGGATTTTTGAAGGCTGAGAGAATAATTACCCATGTCCTTTTTTTTCCCTTTGGAGAAGAACATAATGTTTTCAGGTTAACCTTAAAGTCTTGAACCCTAGAAAACATTATGTAATGTGTTATATTAGGAATATCATGCAAAACCAAGAGAAATAGTTCTCCATAGGCTTCACAGCAATAACAAACTATAAGGGATAGGCAGAAATGATAATTTCAGAGCATCTCATTTCAGTACTGTTAACCTACATTAGAGTTTTTGACTCTATGATGAACAAAACTATCTATACTCAGGGAGATAGGTATATCTGAAAACATAACAAATATTTAAATTAGGTCATATTGCTACATTTTATGTAGATAATTTGTTGCACCAATATTTTTAAAGCAAACTGCCATAACTAGTCTGATGAACATCACACCAGCATTTCAGGAAACCCCCTCTGGAGCAATGGAGACAACAGGCCCAAGTTTTGCTGGATTATAAATAACCAGATTTGGCCTGGCTCTCTTGTGGATTATGCAAGTTCAGTGGAAGAGGAAAACAGATTAGGGACCTCATGTTGCCTATTTCTGAGCCAGGAGGTTGCTTTTACAGTACAGGCAGGAAGCAAAGGAGTAGGACAGAAATAGTTGCTGTCCCCCTGGGAGAGGGTACACAAGTGAATGGTACATCTCCCTGCTTCCTCTGTATCATAAAGCAACTTCTGTACCATGGAACAGATGTATTTGGCTAGTTTGGCATCCTAGAGGGCACAAACTGAGCACACTCAGTATGTCAGTGTGTCAAAGTAACTCAAGGCCAGAATAGGTGTCTTTTCTCTGAGCCTGAGAACTGGTTCTGGGCAGCAATCAGCTTCTTACAGCATTTTGGAGCTGTGTATTCATGGCTAATTGGGACTACACAACTCGCCTTTGAGCTGGAAGGTCTCAACTAGTATTTCCTCAAAGTACACAGCTTCCATGCCAAGCCTGTGCCATTGACTGATTTTCTATTTCATTTGTGTTTTCAGAATGATATGTGGGTGCTACTGAAAAGAAAGCAAATAAAAAGAAAGCAGTAGGTCAGGGAAACAACTTTATCCAATGCTCATGACTTGCTTGTCTTCTACTAGTTGCTAAAAATATTTTTCTTTCCCTGCCAGGAAACAAAAATACATGTATCAATGTCTTGGGCCATGGGATTTGCAGGAGTATGCACCTCACAATGCCAGTCTGAACAGTCATGGATGTCTGTGCTGTGCTATTTTCTTGATTTACTGCTGATTCCCTGGCACTCATAAGAAAAAGTAGAGAGAAAATCTAACAGTGAATGTGCTGTGTGTCCCAACTTGATACCAACCCACACAGCACTCTCTGAGCACTCACAAAACTTATTGACTCTAATAAAAGCATGCAGTTGCAGAAGGAGAGCTGAAATCCCTGAGGGATAAAGGTTAATGTCTGCACCAGAAATGCCTGCTCCCCAGGGCCAGCACGCCTGTGCTGCTGGATGCAGGAGAGCAGGAGGGTGCGTGGCAGGAAGCCCTGGAGCAGCAGGAGGCTCCCCTAGGAACTGCTGCAGTCCTTAAAAGAGGTGATATCTCTAGAGTCCTTCTAAGCCACAGCTCCTGATACACCAGCTGCTTTTGAAAAAGTAATTTTAAGTTATCCCTGGCTTCTTTTTAATGTAAAGAAGGAGTGTAAGAGAAAATAATACTGATGATTATGTTTTGGAATGTGAGATGGCACATAAATCCCTGAGAGCGAGTTAAAAGTGTGCATTAAAAATAGCCCAAAGACCAAAGTATGACACTAAAAAATATGAGAAACTAGTCATGTTCACTGATTTCTTATGCCAACTACTGCAAGTCACTCTGTGTCACATCTAAAAAAATTCAAAAACAACAAACCATAACAGCAATAAAACCAACAACAACAAGAAGAGAAAAACAGAAGAAACCAACTATGGGTTCCATGTTGGAGTGTACTTTTGGCATTCCAATTGTGTAATCTACCCACATTTCCTTGCCCATTTTCATCAGAGCTCCTCTATAAAACACAACCTTCTTCCTTCCCAGTGCTGCAGGGACAGCCCAGTCACTCTGACATACTAAAAGCATGGTTGTCTTATACATGGAAGTATGAAAGCTACATGCAGTGGTTGTCATTATTTCTTTTTAAACACTGGCTCAAATGACAGATTGCTGACACTTCAGGACTCTACAAATATGAAATACCTGCTACAGCTAACCTGCCTCAACCCTCAGGCTTTCCCTCAGCTATATTCCTGTACTCTAGCAGCAATATTATTTGGGCTTAACAATAGTTGTTACTTCTCTCTGTATATTCAGCCCTGATTTACTTGCGAGGAACATTTACATGTTTGCTGTATCAATTTGGGGTTTTGTTGTTTATTTGAGTCTACTCCTGATGTAAGTTTTTGAGTTAAAATTACTCATGGCTTTCCAAAAATTCTGTCATACCTTTTAATACAATAGTCACTGTTGATATTCATAACTCAAATTACACTGACTAATGTAACCAAGGTTTTCTAAGCCCTTGTAATTCACCTCAGATGGGTTGCTTGCTAAGGCCATAAAGGTCTACTCATTGCTTATCATAAGGTATGGGATTTGGCCATTATTTTATCCTATGCCTAGGAATATATTCCTTAAAATCATTTGGATAGTCTCATTCTCCTCTAGAGTTAGCAATGCCTTGCAACAGAAATTTCCAAATTTCCATCCTTCTCTACACTGTGAGATATTGTGCATAGGCCTGTACTTTCTTCTCTTCAAGATAAGAGAAGTTGGCCTTAGACAATTAAATTAATTGATCACAAAGGTTTCAAGACAAAATATCAAAGGTTTGAAAGTTTGAGACAAAATTAATATTATACAAACCATGTTTTAGCAGTCAGCAAGGATTTGATGAGAACAAAATTGCATCCAACCAATCCCATTTCATTTATGGAAGGTTATAATGAGGTAAAGGCTTGTGAATAAACAATAGAAACCATAAATCTTGTCTTCCATTATGTTTTTGATATTGGCTGATGTGATCTTTTTATAAATAAATTAGGCAAACCAAGACTGGATGAAATATATTTGTGTAGGAATAAAACTGGAGAAACATACCAGAAAAGTGCCCAGCTATACTACAAAAACAGTTGTGAATTAAGTCCTTATCTTTTTTCCAAATCAATATTTCCAGCAACTAGGATATTGAACTAGGAAGAAACCCAAATGAAATTCAGTGACTGAGGTAAAAGTACGGTCAGTGCCAGTGCTGAAAACCAGGAACACTTGAAATTTTCATGACAAACTGACATTTTTTTCTTTGTAAGAGTGTGTTACTCAAGAGGAGGGCAAGGTCACCCAGTGCTTAGACAGCCAAAGTTTTGAGTAATACTTCTGTGGAAAACTATCTGGGGGGTCACAGTGAATCTATTGGTAGGAGGAGTTAATTTGCAGCTGTTAGAAAAGTTAACACTCTACTGGATTATACAAAGAGAAGCATTAACCTACACAGCTCATGCAGAACTCATTCCACTCCTGTCAGCATTTGCTAAACCTCAGATGAGCAGCTGTGTATCTGGTTTTGGGCAAGGCACTTTGAGCAAGATGGGGAGAAGCTGGAGGATGCCCAGGAGAGAGCAGTGAGAGCAGCCAAGCGTCTAGAAGACGCGCTTAGCAAGGAAAGACTGCATGAAACTGGACTGTTTAATCTAACAGGAGGGAAGCACAACAAAAAGGGCAGCTGCAAAGGGGAAGAGGAAAGATTTTGTTTCTTGGTCCATGAGTGTCAGAGGAGGATGCAAAGAGCCTAAATTCTGGTAGGAAGCATTGGGTTTAATGTTTGAAAGTGGTCTCCTAACAGCTTGGCCTCTGCTGCAGGGCATCTTAGAAAACGGCACAATTTTTTCCAAGCTGTGAAAAACTTCACAACCATGCAGGTAGTTCATACTGCTGACAAAGGCTGAAGATCCTAGAGACATTTCCAGGCAAGCCTGGCCAGGAAGAGACATGTAAAGCTGTTCTGAAGGTGGTGGTGCTGTTCCTCTGGATCTGGTGGAAATGTCCTGTCACACAAAAGGAGCTGCCTTTGATGCCTACTCCCCCTTGCCTTTGTTGTCTCAAACCAGATTTTGCAGGCTGGTTGCAATAGCAATCTCCCAATACCTAAATGAGGAATGCAAGATCATCTTAATAAACCAAAGACTTCAGTGCTTTATACTTCCAGTATTTTTATCCTTTCCTTTCTCTCTTTCTGTACCCCACTCAAAACATTTAATGTATGTTTTAGTGTGCTGGTTTTCATGGGTGTAAGCAGACCAATACATAAAACTCTGAATCTTGACTGCCCTCTTGTCATACTCTGATGAGGCTGTGCTTAAACTACTGGTTTCATGGCTGCATGTAATCTAATAACCAGCAGAAGCAGAAGTTGCAGTCTGTAGCCCCTGGCCTAATGACCCTATGCTTTAAATGAATATATGATGCACCTACCACAGAAAATGTGAGGAGGAAGACAAACAGTGAGTGAAACACAAGTTTCACTTCATCCAGTTTCTATTGTTTCTACCACCTATATCTATGTTGTTTCAAAAATTATTTTAAATTTTCACTTTATCTCACTGCCTTAAGAAAACGATTAAAACCAAGGAGATTGGTTTCTTTTAAGACATCTACTCAGATAATAAGCCAGTTTCCCCCCTCAAATCATTCATCCCACTGATGTGGTGCTAAGAAAAGCAGGCAGTTCCCCACCTTCACCCTTCAACCAGGACCACCAGGTGCTGCTTCCAAGAGAGATGAGCATGGACCCAACTCATGGTGCTGGGTTGAGCAGAACAAGGACACCTGCTCTAGGTGCTCTCTAGTCCACCCTGCTCCCACCAGCTTACATTGGTGCCTAGAAAAAGCCAGATTTCCAGATTTCAATGTATTTCTAATTATTTCTGCCTCATGAGGCAATGCAATAGCTTGGGCTACTGACATGGGCAGGGTCTGCTTGGGCATGGGCTGGGTGTTTATGACCCCAGTGGATGGATCACTGCATGGAGTTTTCTGCTATGAGGCTGCTGAGGGGTCCCATGGACAACTCAAGTTGTCCCCACCAGCTGCCAAAACCTGTACTAGACCAACCTTTAGACACTGACAATCCAGACATGTGCAATTTATGCATAAAACCTATTGCTTCTGTTGAAGCTAGAGGTCTAATCTACTTGACTCCTGGAAATAAGTGTCACATTTCTGAAATCTACCAGGTAGCACAGGCTGGACATAAACTGCTGAGCAAGCTGCCTATTGCAGCATTCCCCTTGAGGAGGATATACAGGAGCAGATTTGTATCTGCAAACTTGCTCCTAACATACAACATGACATTTCACAGGTTAAGGCCTGTTTCTCTGGGCTCATCTGGTAAAATCCAAGCTGCCTCAAGCTTTGTCTAGGCACACATAACCACCAGGATAATTATCTGTCCAAAAGCCAGTTTTGATCTCATGTTAGCATTAGGTCTGCCCTCAGAAGTGTATCTGTAACACCTGTATTCTGCCCATTAACTCTGCCACATCATCTGCTTAACATCATTATCCTCAGGAGGATTATAATGTACTTCATGTACCTTTAAAAGGCAAAAATTCATTATGCATCGTACTGAATATAGAAGTGAAAAGTTGTTTCTGGGACTGACTCTTGCTTAATCCTAGGGACTGATACCATAGTGAGTTTATGGGGTTTGTCAGAACTAGACAGTCAATAGATGTGAAATTGTACACACAAATGTACAATTGTACAATGAAATTAAATAAAAGATGTTCTTTATACTAGTTAGGAAATAAATTCCTTTTTTTTTTATTTTGCAAACTACCTCTAAGGAAAATTTGCCATGAAGAATTACTTGTATTTTCTATATTATATGACAGCAATTTATGTCAATTACTTAACTTTTTGCCATTTTGTGAATTTTGAAGTGCTTAGATTACTTTGTCTATTTTTCCTCATTTTTGAATGAATACAGCTGTTACTAAATTTCATTAAAGAAAGCTTTGTACCCATTCTTTTTCGGACTTGAAGCCAGGACTTTTGGAAGGTTTACAGAGGTAACTTTCATGCAGGTAAGAGGACCACCATCAAACAGTGTCTCTTTAATTTTAACTTAATGAGTTCAGCTACTTTGCTACTGGAGATAAAAGGAAAGACCTAATGTAGCACAAAAAATTTCTTCCTACCAGCTAGCTTTTCAGCTACCAAATGCTTCTGCATCTGGGCACTCTATGAGATGGGGAACTCAACTGATTAGGTCTCAGATCGGATTTTGTACCTGCACATTAACATCAAACTAAACTCACTGTCATCTGCAGCAATGTGAATGAATTGCTAAAAAAAGCAATCAGTAATTATGAAGGGAATTCTCTAAATTCTCATATGGCTCATTTTCATGAATGCTCCAGTAGCCTGAAGGTATTTTATCCCAACAGCATGGAATGCAAAATAAGGTTATAAGAGAAACATTCCACCTGGTATTTCCTTTGTAATAGATAGTAATAATATATTGGGGTTTAGTACAATTCCTTGAATTAAATCTGAACTGACAAGAACTGAAAGAATGTCTGATGGGTTTCCTCCACCTGCAACTTAGATCACTTTCTACACTGTTGTAGCCAGCATCAGTTTACAACCTCTCAACTTCATGTTTTCCCAGCAATTACACCCCGGTCACAGCAAAAGACAAAATTAATATTATTTTCATTTCTGCACTTAATAGATTATTTGCCTCACTTTGTTCAATGCCAGTGTGCTTACAGAGAATAGTGTAAAGATTGAAAGAGTCTGCAAGAGAGTCATTTGAGAGAGAAAGTGAGCAAGGTATGGAGGAAGTAGATCTGTCTTGAATTTCTAACAGATGTTTCTTTAACTTCTGCATGCTGCTCATCCTAGGAATAAAATTAGCCTGGTGTTTAAAGCTATCTCAGACTAGATGTGCAATTGTTCAGCAAGATGGCAAAGGCAAAGGTCAATTAAAACTCATGTAATTTATTGCATAATAGGTTCTTGCTCCCTACTTGTATTTGTGGAAGTGCTTTTATTCTAAGGACACTACCAAATTTGATCCTCTTCTGCAAATAATTTTGAGTCTGCTGAGAACTCATGAAGAACTGGAAAGAGGGAGATTCATCCAGTCCTGAAATGGTCTGTCTCACATAACTTGCCTCTGGGGAGCTTTTGAAGCAAGGCTATAACATATGGCATGTGTGACAATTTATCAGATTGTGTCATTCACAGGGCCTGGCCTACATACTTCAAAAAACAATAATTTTCCCAGGGAGTGATTCGCACAAATTAATTATTTTTGTTTTTAACTGAATATCTGTGCTACACATTGCCTCCATATTTATGCTCTCTCACATCTCCCCTACACCACTGTTAGCAATGACAATTTTAATAGGATAAGGGAAGCCACCTTGAGCTGAGAAGCACCAATCTGGTGATACTGTTCCACTAGATTGAAGATCATGTTTGTAGTCTTCCAGGGAGATATTTGGAGTTAATGTGGCAACCTGTGGCTCTTGCTCACAAACTTTAGGCAGTTAATCGACTGCCTTTCCAATCTGAGTTCAGAGAAAGGCAAAGCCAGTTTTAAACTTGTACCATAGGTAAACATAAAGTGAAATTATTGGGACAGCCTATAATTACAGCAGAACTGTAATTCTGTGGCACTGTGGTGATGTAGGAGAACAGTTAGTGTGCAAGCGCAGAGCACCTTCTCAAAGCCATGAAGTGAACTTAAGAGGGTTTTTCGGTTTTGGGTTTTTTTTTTTGGTTTTGGTTTGTTTTTATTTTGTTTGGTTTGGGTTTTTCTTGCCAGAATACGCAAAAATTCAAGTCGGTACTTTTCTAATTATTATCTTTCTGTTTTCAATCCAAATCTCAGCATCTCTTAAACTAACACTTCAGGTAATTTGGAGACATTTTGCCAACACCTGAGAACACCACAGTATCCGGACACTGTTTTGTAAACAGTTTCTCTTCCCCCCAGAAATCTAAGTCTATGCTGAACAAAACAAGAACAGCCCTAACCTTAAAAGAGAAAACATAAAAAAATACCAATACCTACCCTAGAACTTTTTATTGCTTATTTTATTTTTTTCTTTTTATGCACAGCAGGGCCACTTGTCTTTGAATGACACACTTTTCTTGCAATTCAATTAATTATAATTAACTGGGTTTAATTAATTATAATTAACTGCACTCTTCTAGGCAATGCACAAATGTGTCGGACAGAAAGCAGCCAGCAAAGAACAAATCCAGTGGTCAGGTAAGGCAAGAGTAGAAGTGCAGAGGAAAGGAGAGGTTTGTCTTCCATCAAATGTGCTAATGGGAAAGTAGGCAGAATCCTGTTCCCTTGCCTTTGCTGGGACTGTTCATGTGCATAAATGCATACATGCATTCATGTTTTGACAGTCTGAGATTTTTAAAAGGAGATCAAAGAAGCTGTGGGAGGGAGTGGAGAGGAGGTTTAAAATTCTCAAATTCATTCAAGTGAGTTTTTGCCTCTGAGCTTAAATTTGGCTCAGTGCTGTGGATCAATCACTTTGTTGGGTGGGCAGGCTGGGGTGGGAAGCGCACACAGACACACATGCACATGTGTATGCACACATGCACACAGGGCTCTGTAGGGGCCAAACTTACATTATACAGTGAGATAGTAGAGACACTTCACACTGGCAAAATATACTGACTAGCAAAACAGAAACCAGCCCTTCTTATCTTTTTAGGATGATAGGAACTTGATGAGATGAAAGAGCAGTGGTATCTTCCTTAGTGGAAGAAGACTAAAGTGGAGCAATTCCTCTCTTGATTTTAGGTTCCCATTTTTTTCCCCTTTCTCTGTGTTTCTATTCTTCTAGGGGTTGTGAGAATTCTTGAGACTTCCCTGTTTTCTCCTGTGTTTTTACCACAGATGGGATTTCTACATCTGGTATACGTATTTCCTGTTTGTTGTGTCTGCTAACGAGTTATGATTTGTGCTTTCACCCTCAGCCTCCTGTTACTCCCTCTGCCTATATCTTCACAGCCTCTACCATAATTTTCTGCCACTTTTGAGAACGTCTGAGGTGTCTCAAAGGGAAAGACCTCTTGAGGATCTCTGCCACAGAGTAGGGTGTTTCCAAAACTCTGTTATCAGAGACCTCATTTTGAGCCCCAAAATTTGTGCAGTGCATAAATATTTGAGAGATTTAAAAGACATTTAGAGTGCCTATTTCCTAAATGTAAATATGGATGTGTAGCAGGTAGAGGGACATGTAGGTATTACTGCCTTTCACTGTCTTCAACAGGGCTTCTATTGTGTCAGTAAGCATGCCTCCATCATATCCGTAGTCCTTAGCCAGATCTCTATGAGAAGTAGGACACAACCTTCTTATGTAATAATAAATACTGTAAAACACAGAAAAAAACCCTCTGCCTGACCTTCAAACACTTTCCAAGAAATAGTTTAAGCATTTTCCAAATAAGGCAGCAGTTGTGTAGGAAGCTGTCCAGCTTGGCAAGCATGTGAGAAAGAGATGCCAAAGTCCAATCTCATTTGCCAGCCTCAAGAGTATAGTATCTATCTGCAAGTTTCTACTTGGTAAATCAGAGACAAGTATTAGCTCCTCCTCTACCAGTATTCATTAACAAGTCCTGCAATGAAAGCTAAGAAAAGTCAGAAGTTTTGAACAATAGAGTTGGAAGAATTGCTCCAGCTTTTTGTTGCACTTCTAGCATGTTTTCCTAGCCACAGAGATGTTTTTTCCTAGATTTTTTAAAATCTGCTTGATTTATAATGGGAAAATAAAAATAGATGACGGCAAAAATACATAGTTTGCGGACTTACAACCCTCCTTGTTCTCTTGATGTTCCAAAACAAGAATGCATGGCTCATTTCAAGTTTAGTTTGTTTTCAGGTTTTTCTACCTACCGTCATGCAATGTGATTTAGAGGTGGCTGCATTCCAAGCACTGTGCTAGCAAAGGACCCCAATACTTCAGGGCATTCTGGTTGATAGTATTTTTCCAAATCAAAAATACAACAGACAGTTTTGTTAGCACATATTTTTAAAAATAGGAGAGCAAGTTTTGCTATCAGAAAGAAAGATTTTTTTTTCCCCACTTCTAAAAACAAACTAATTATAATATGTTTAAGATGACCAAAAGTGGTCAAAAGAATATGGAGTTTTTTTAACATCTTATTTGAAATTTAGGCATGTTTCCACACAAAGATCTCACTCAGTTCTCAAAAAACTCTCATGAAGATACAAGACAGCTATTGGTTGCTTCTTCTTGTGTAGCAATTTGATTGTACCACAAACCAGCTGCACAGCTGACATGTTTTTGAATTTGACAAAATATCAAACCAAAGAGAACAGAGGCTGAGTTCTGCAATGCTTCAGGTGTCCTGGTCTGAGTCCAGTGAAGCACTGGCTCAACTCTTCCATTTAAAATAACCAGTTCCACTGCAGACTGTTCACTTGCAGAAAGTCAGGTAGTTCAGCTCTGCTGCAGTAATGTTTGCCAGAGAAAGGTCCCATCTATGGAAAAATCGGCTTCAGGTAGCTTTCCCTATAGCAAACAGACCTTAGGTCAAAGAGAAAATAAAAGTGGGAAAAGTAATGTTGCAACCTGAAGCTTTGTTATCTACCTAAATAACTAGTAATCCAAAAAGTGCATCTAGGTCCGCCACATTTTCAACATGTCTTTGCATATGTGATTTTTCCTGCTTGGAAGGCATGCCTAGGGACAAGAGTGGGTTTTGTTCTTCTGGGTGGGAGATCAGACAGTCTGGTTGGAGCACAAGCTACAGATTCCCAGAACACCTGGGCAAATCTTGCATGTACATTATGCAGCTCCTAGCAGACAAACTGTAATGCTGTTGTAAGTGAGGGAAGACACTAAAACTACAAATTAGCCATTTTCTATAGAGTGTTCACTGCTGCAACTTGTTTTATCGACTCTTGCTCCAACAGCTCAAGGCTAAGAAAACCAAACTCCACAAAATCATATTAAACACACAAAATGTAAAAACAATCAGAAGTGCCATCATTAGAAACAGTAACTTTATTTAACATGTAGAGGACAGACAATGTAAGAAGCAACATCTCCCTCTGCCACACAGCCCACACTTGGTCTTGAGGTGGAAAGGTGGAAAATAAAGTTAATGACCAATGAATTTTCCAGTCTGTACAGGCAGCCTAATAAACAACACACAAAATAGGAACAGACTTGAGTCTCACCCATCCTGCTGATATCACTTTTATTGAATGTTTTACTAGTTGAAAGGGCTTCTGGATAAACTTTTTGTGTTCTGGCTTAAGGCAGACATAAATCAGAAGTGTTAAGCTAGAGCAATTATGACACTTACTGGCCATATATTATGATAATCTGTTACTTAACCCGAAATTTTAACCAGTGAAAAAGTATTCTCTACTATTATTAAAATATATTTTATACCATTGCAGAAAGTCAGGTGTTTATACACCAATGCAGATGAGAAGGTGCTGAAATTTATGCATAGCATTAGTGACCCATTCTGGTTTTTTTTAATGTTTATTTAAACAGACAATTTCTGTTGGTATTGTTACAATTGTATGGAGTTTATAAAGGCAAATACACAATAGTATAGCTGAAAGAAACTTCTCCAGGTCGACAATTTTAAACATTTCGTAGTTGCGTCCATAGCTGAGGGCCACATTTTTACTTGTGATACACAGTGTGAATATGGCTGAAAGAATCCCTCTTTGCAGGAAAATAAGGCTTCTGAGAGGCATTATTCAAATCTTAAAATCTGCCTGAAGTCCTATATAGGACAAATACTCTGCTGGTGAAAAATATAGACGATCAACTAAAATAAATACAGAAAATATTTCAAGGTCAGTTCTGTATCAGTTAAGTTGTGCTGAAATATAAGTTATTATCTTTAGGTTTTGGAAAAAAAGAATGCAGCACCTGTTTGCATGTAAACAATAAAAATCTGCTTTTCATGTCAATACAATATTGCAAAATATTAAGTGTTATCTGAGTAGTACCTGGCTTAGAATGCACTAGAGGGTGAAGAGAATATTTCTGCTTACTAACAGGGTAATGCTTGAACTGATTATCCAGTAACTATTGCTGATAAACCTAGACCAAATGTAGGCTGATTTATTTCTTATCTGATACTAGCACTAAGAAATATCCCCAGTTTTAACCCTGAGGTATTGCTTAAGTTGGAGCAAAACATTTGCCCCATTTTTGTGTTTTCTATAAATTAGTATTTTGCAATCTTTTTTGTTTTGTTTTGTGGGTGGGTTTTTTTTTTTGCGTTTTGTTTTGGTTTTTTTTAGTATTTGTAGTTACAAATATTCTTCTCTCTGAGAACTATGAGGCCTCTAGGATTTCAGCTTCTGTAAGGCACCTCCAAAACAGACATTGTAAAGCCTTTAACCAACAAGGCAATTCAAGGGGTTGGGGTCACCTCCCTTCAAGTCAGTGGTGAGATCATGGAGGGCAATCCACAAAGCTAATTTGTCTGACAGGACAGATCAAGAGCTGCACAAGCAGACACACTGCAGTCACTTTAGTCTGCCTAAATTGGTAGTGTAAGTGCTAAAGCCTCAGAAAAAAACCCGTCACTTCCAAAGGCACCTGAAAATTCATTTGTTTCAGTTCCTTGATGACTAAACCCATTCTCTTGTGTTTTGTTTTGGCATCCTTTAACTTGCATATAGACTTGTAAAGTACTCAGCTGATGGGTCAATTAAAGGATAAGATATTGCTCCAGATCATGAGATACAATCTGTAGGACCTAAGGTCTCAGTTCCCAGCAAGAATCCTCTCACATCTACACAAAGGTCTTGTTAAACCTCCCTTCCTTCCCTCCTCTGCCACAGGCTAATAATCCCATAGAAAGACCAAGTAGAAAGTGAGAGCAGCCTAGTGATAGAAACAATTTAGCAGGGTTGAGGAGGTTCTGGGATCTCCCAGGACTGTTTTCACTTTTTGTACTGGACAAGAGCAGCCCAAAGAGCAGCACAGATTGACCTGAGGAAGGTCGAGGAAGGTCAAGAAAGCAAGCCAGGTTTGAGAGCAGCATAGTCTCTGCAGCATAGTGCAGCACCATGGCACTGACTGGTACTGAGCACCTTCTTGTGAACCAAACAAAATTATCCCAGATAAACAGCTTTTTTGCAACCAGACTAAGTGTTTGTGTCTTCTCTTTTGTAGTGCCACTGTAGAAGGGAGAGGACAGGAAGGGGCCAATGCTAAAAATCTTTGTATTTCAACCTCTCCCCAAAAGCGGAGAGAAATCAAAGTTGCAATCTTTGTATTGCAACTTCTCCCCATGCAGTAGGGAGTGTGCAGCAACCAGCTCTGGCAGCTGTACTACAGGGGCAGTGGTGGCATATTCACTGTCCGATCACTGTCCAACATGTCCAGCCTGTGCTGTCTGAGGACACTCCATGTGGTCAGTGCGGATAGGGCTGGCCCTATCTGCACCCAGCTTCGAGATCTTCACTGTGCACTTAGACGGGACGTCCTCTGACTGGCATCCAGGAGCAGACAGATGTGTGTAGCTGTCACCTGCTGAGCCAAGCAACAAGTATTAGCTAAGCAAAAGTCACAAATGGACTTGAGCAGCAAGACCTCAGGTGCAGAAGGCAGTGTCCTACACATGGAAGAGAGTAATTCTCCTTTGTATGCTGGTGAATTTCACTGGAAGGGTGGAACTCAAAGCTCGTTCACCCATGGGAGATGTCCCAGAACTGTAAATAAAATATGAGGCTGGATCTGGAATCCCATGTCAGTAGGCTGCAACACCTAATCTCATTAGACCTTGGAGCATGGCTTCTTAGCTCAAGATCAGACCAAGGCTGACAGGATTATGACCTTTCAGGGACATAATTATTTGGCAGCATCTAACAGCTTTTTGCAAAGCTTTTTTCTTTGGCCAGTAGACATGTCCTAACTCAAAAATGGCAGAGCAAATAGAAAAACCCTATAACAGTCAGTGTCAGAGGGTCAGCCAAGTGTCACCCATTCGGTTTCCATAAGACAAGAAGAAAAGGACCTTCCACTGAAGAAACAGAAGTAAACAATTTAGAATCAGGAGGAGAAATTTAATTATGTGCTGAACAAAATAATAAACAGAGTACCTACTATCTCATTCTATCAGAAAAACAAGGAAAATAGGTTAAATGGATAAAAAGTAATTAAAAATATCTAACATATTCTTCATAAATGAGATGTTATTTGCTGTTAAATTAACCAGAATTAGAGTTAATACAGAATAGATTTATGGTTCGTGTCAGAATTCATGACTGCAAGGGTTGTGCTGGGAACAAATTTTTCCTCTTGGCATAAACTGTATAATTGGATTTGTGAAGGTCCTACATGTGTTCTTGAAGCTCATAATCTGATCAAAGTCAAAGTCACTGCTTAGCATTGCAAGGTTTGTGTTTTTCTGTACCTATCTGTTTTCTACTAATTAGAACATTAAATTTGAGGGTGAAGACAAAGGAGAAATGTTACAAGGTTGCACAAAGCAAATTTATTGTACAATTTCTGCCTTTATCATGGAGAATACATCACATAGTACTATGAAGCAAGTGCAGAATATTTGACTTGGTGGGATGAAATAATTTTTCCACCATGTGTGAGTGGTTACACACTACAACAGCTAATTAGTCTCTGCCCTAATTCTTTCAGAAAAGGCACTGGATAATTCTTTTCCACAGTGAGTATCAGATTAGAGGGAAGACTAATGCACATTATGTATTCGACTTATGATCTGATGGCTTTCTGCCTATCGTTTGCATTGTTGTTATAATTGCCTTCTTATTTGCCATCTTGATCTCCCTGTTAGATAAATCCTGACTTAGAACTGCCCTCAGTCAAACACGAGTCTTTGGAGGGGGCTGAAAGGAAAAATAAAAGCTTTGACTCGAGGCAGTATCTGCTACCTCTGCAATTCATGAGAAGCTATTTGAGCACACTGCCACCATGCCACCTGCAGACCTGCAGGAGCAGTACAGGTGGTTATGGTGTCTTTATGGCCTCGGTGCTGGCTCACGGTGGCACACTCACATTCTTGCTGGCATTGCCAGAAGCATTTCATTATGTATGACACAGGCCTTCCACCATCTCTACCAAGGGAAATTAAGAAAAAATCTGATGTAGGAACAGCCAAGGAAGAAAGCCAAGTTACAATGAGACAGCTCGAAGTGTTGCTCATATACATCACGCCAGAAAAGCTCTTTCACTCTTTACCTATAGAACAGTCTCATTGAGAAGACCTAGAATAGCAGAGGAAAAAGAGTGTGGTTAGGACTGAAGTTCTCAACTGCTCCAATGTCATTTCTCATTGTGAATCCTGAGAGTAAGATGTGTGAACAATTAGTTTTGATATTTAATATAATGTCTGCATTTTGCTGTTCCTCAAACATTTATCATCAAACATCTGGTTGCAAAGGTGTCAACAGCTCTGAGGCCCGTGGGAAGCCAAGGCCGATTCCAGAACTAAAACCCTCCTCTGAAAAGGACCAAAGAAGCCATGGTCTCAGCTATTGTATAGCACAGTCTAACCAACAAACTCTCTGAAGAGCAGTCTCCATTCCTACTGGGCTGGTACAGGCAGAGCTGGGCCTACAGGCTCAGCTGTGTGCAAAGTGATCACAGGCTCCTTTTGCCTAGCAATTGAGAGCAGTCTTTGGAGAAAAAAGAGGTTCCCTCTCATCTGAACTCTCACTGAAATATCATAATCACAAGTGCAGATTGAATTTTCATTCAGCTTAATTTTTTTCCTGGCTTTTTCAATTTTTTTCTCCAAAGGAGTTGAACAGCAGGAAATGCTCTCACTGTAGAATCTCATGGCCCAGAAGTTTGGTCAATCCTATAGTGATAAGGATGACAAACCCATTCATGCAGAAAATAGCAAAAGGGTGTACTCTCACCCCCACCTCAGTTAGCCTGTGTCCTGAGTAGATGTGGGAGGACTTCTGTCTGGATTTCTGCACCTGCAGTGAAAGACACACACTGAAGTGAGTGGCAATCATTTTGTGTTACAGTTCTAGT